>NC_047045.1:84970500-85279528 GCF_011762595.2 Tursiops truncatus
AGCTGGCCTGGATGTGTGAACTTTTAAATTTTATTAGATATGGTTAAATTTCATTCCAAAGAGTCTGTACCAATTTACATTCCTGCCAATGATGTATGAGAATTTGGATTTCCCAACATCCTCATCAGCGGAATGTATTATCCTACTTTTTGATCTTTATCATTTCGATGGGTTAAAAAAATCTCATTGTGATTTTAATTTGGATTTCTTTTTACTTGATATGTAGTTGAGCATCTTTTAATAATGTTAAACCCATTTGTATTTTTTTCTCTCTTATTGACTACTTTTAGCCATTTTCTATTGGACTCATTTTCTAGTTTTTTACATTGACTTATAAGAGCTTAATATATACTTTAAAATGTGTTTATTGTTTATATGGCAAACATAGTCTACAATTTGCCTTTTGTATTTTCCATTTTGTCTATGCAAACATTTACTTCTATGCTACTACATTTACCATACTTTAACTATATGGAGTTTTGAGTTTCCTGCATTTAGAGAAAATTATCTCTTTTGTTTTTCACAAAAATTCTAAAAGATAGGTAATATGACTCCTATTATACCAATGATGAACCTGAGATTCATAGAAGTTAAGCAAATGGCATAAGTTCATACAGTAAGTTGTTGAATCCATCTGGGTCCCCAAAGGGAGCATATGGCACAGTCAAATTTGGTATTTGAGGGATGCTTAATAAAGAGACTCTTGAGCATTCAAAAGTAAACGCTGAAGCTCATTCTACATTTAAAAAAAAATTAGGATGCAGAAATTAGATGCTAGGATATGAGCATGATCTAGAGAAAAAGAAGGCTGAATAATACAGTGCAGCCATCCCAAACTAACTTCAGTTTCTGAAAACTTCTCTTTTCTCTAGCTCTGGGACTTAGGTGCTGGGTGGATTTGTGCAAGGAGAACCACAAAGCAGGAAGACGTTTTAGGATACTGTTGTATTAGTCCAATGAAATATAAAATACTGAGCCAGAAGCAATAGAGTCAAAATGAGATAGAGTCCAAGATCATTACAAAGAAACAATGTTCAGAGCTTAAAAACTAAGGAAAGTTTTAAAAGGAAGAGTGATATTATCTGAAACTTTAGGCTTTCATATTAGTGAACAATAGCACATTAAACAGAATTTGGGCATCCTGAGAGTATCCTCAGGAGCTGAAGGGAAGAAAGATGAGTTTAGTTTATAAACTTTTGAAGTTGAGATAGTGGTGGCTCATTTTGGTAGAAGTAGGCTTCAGGCAGTTGGGAATATGAACCTGGAGCTTTTGGGTTAGGAAAGACAGATTATATGAAGACACATTCTCTCCACAGAGCTGACAGTTAAAATCCTGTTAGTAAGATAAGTGAGACCTGAATTTAAGGAGTAAAAGAAAAGGTTGAGGAAACTCATTCGTTGGAGAAACATGCAAACATACCTCCCTGAGTGCTTGGTACGAAACCAAGCATTAGAAAAATCTACCTTTATAAATGGAGGGTAAGGAAGAGGATCCAGCACAGAGGTTAGCAAAGAACCAGAGAGGGACAGACACCACTGTGGTATCACTGCAACAGGCAAAGTGCAGGATGTCTCAAGATATGGGTCAATTTCATACAAGTTATCAAATCTGTGGGTGTCGAGTTGTTTTTAGTATCCCTTTATCATTCGGTTTATGCCAATTGGGTCTGTAGTGATGGCCCCTCTTCCATGTCTGATATTGGTAAGTTGTGTCTTTTCTTTTCTCCTTTGTTAGTCTGGGTAGAGCGCTTACAATTTTATTGATCTTTTAAAAATAACTATTTTTGGTTTCATTAATTTTCTCTATTGTTTTCCTGTTTTGAATTTCATTGGTTTCCATAATACAATTTCATTATTTATTTTATTTTGCTTACTTGGAATTTACTTTGCTCTCCTTTTTTTTGGTTTCCAATGATGGGCATGCACATTATTGATTTTAGATTTTTTTTTCTTTTCTAATAGATGCATTCAATGCTATTAATGTCCCTCTAAGCCCTGTTCTTGTTTTAGCCTACAAATACTGACATGATGAATTTTCATTTTAATTTATTTCAAAATAGCTTTTAATTTCTCTTGCATGCAGGGTGGTGTCAAATGCTGAATCTGGAGTCATGACATAGGTGTGAATATTGGCTCTGTGACTTGATAACTCTGTAGCCCCCAACAGCCATACATCCCAAAACACCATCCCACCAGCACCACGGCAACACCCAGGGTGCTCACTGTGTGCCAGACACTGTGCTGCTGGCAATTCATACTTGCCCCAGACATATCTCACCCCGTCTCTTCACAGTAGATATAATTATCTTTACCCCAAAAAAAGAAGCTTGCCCAAGCACATAGCTAGTGGGAGGTGGAACTAGGAACTGAATGCATATCTGACTCTCTCTGGAGCAATAGATTCTTTTGTTCTTTGTTTGCTTTCCTGTAAAGTAGGGTTAATAACTGGGCTCCCATTTTGCAAAATGCATGAGCAGACATTCCACCTCTGAATCCTACCTCTTGTGTCTTCTCCAAGGATCTCAGTCTCTGGATCATCCTTATGTTCTTTGATCTTCATAACAAACAGCATTGAACCTCCCTTGATCACCACATCCCCTGGAACATCTGCTGCCCCTCTCTCTTACTCTTCACAGCCAAAAATTTCAAAAGAGCTGTTTACATTTCTTGTTTCCACTTCTCTTCCCAGTCTCAACCTAAGCCAGAGACTCTGGCTTTGCTTTCACAAAATCATTTGCCACAAATGATCTGTTGTAAAATTTCAATGGTGAGTCTTCAGTTCAATGGTCAGTCTTCATCGTTCATCTTATTCAACTCCCCAGGAGCTTTAGACACAATGGGATATTCTTTCCTATCTGTTACCCTCCTTTTCCTTGACATCGAAGCACAGCTGTTTCCTTCTTCCTCTCCTTTCCTGGCTTCTCCCCTCTGACCATCTATGGGTGGTACTCAGGTCCTCATGTCTTTCCTGTTTATACCTATTAGCTGGATGATCTCATCTACTCTTACGGTTTCAGTCACCGTCAATGCCCAGGAATCAGGAGGCCATGTACTTACCCTGCACTGCTTTTTCGAGCTTCAGGCTAGACCAGCAGATCACAAAGTTGCCTGCGTCTACTTGAATGCCTTTGCCAGACAAAATAGAATCCATCACTTTTCCCTGAAATCATTTCTCCACTAATGTCCTTTATATACATATATAAAGAGCAAAGGAGAGAATGACTTACATCTGTTTTTCTTTTTTTCCTGAGACTAAATCAAGGAAAATATCAACCTTAAGGTTGTAATCTGGCAATCATAATTTATAAAGCAGCAAGTTGATGGAGTAACAAAAAACATTTACTGAACTTGAACTTTGTTCTTCCAATGACTGTCTTATGGTTTAATAATAATAATATTACGTGCAATTCTAAAATTTTTCTTTCTAGAATTTGAACTTTCCTTATAACTACACAAATCAGAAAATTCAGGGCAAACCTGTCCTGAAAACATCTCAGGATTACCTTCGATTTTGGAAACACAAGCTGACTAGAGTTGTTGGCAATGGTTTTCTGGGATATTCATAAAGGAATTTTTGTTTGATGGTAACACCCTTACAAATGCGTTCTGTAGTTTAGAGACTTGAGTGTGAAAGGTGATACTAATGAGAAGGTCTAGATGTTAAAATGACTCTCTCAGAATTTCATCTTTCTTTTCTACATAAGTGTGAATTTTTAATATAATTGTTCTTTTTTGGAGAGAGGTTAACTGATCATTTCCAAATTTTTACTCCTTCAAACCTCTTAGACTGGGCTATCTTATGGTAACTGTGTTGATAAATGGACATAACTTACCAACTTTCATTTAGAGTTAATAGTTTGTGTGAGACTAGCTCCAGATAAAATTGGAGAGAGAAGATTCTCTAGGTTAAGTACCCTTAGAAATACTGCCTGTTAGAAAACATATCAGAAATGTGTTCAGTAAAAACTTGTTGTCCCCCGCCGCCATTTAAAAAATGAACACTGTAGGACCAAGTGCATTCTCTCAATGCATCCATTTACTAGATTGGTTAATTATATTGATTTTTTTCCCCTACAAATTTCAATCAAAATAATATGTATTTTTAAAGCAGTACTTCATAGTTCTGGCACTGTTCTTAGAATCCAAAATCTTCCTTTTATCTCCTTGACATGTGTCAGCTATAGCTATATTAAAACTCTACATTTTAATCTTTCTGAATTCAATTCTCTTGATGAATTCCTTCTTCCTCCACACCTGGAGTTCTGACTTCAAAAGAAGCTTTTCATACACAAGAGAGATAAATGCCAGGAGAATTGAAGTAAGGATTGGGTCAAATAACACTGGAACCCTTTTCTTCCTGAATTTTGAGATGTGAAATGTGAACCCAAACTAAATGGTAAAGGAAGCCTACCTCTTATTCTATGCTCTATATGCTCCTTGGGAAGAAATTGTATCTCTCAAAAAGAAGAGTTCATAAACTGTCTGACTTTGCCGTGATATCCAGCTCCTTCTAATATCCATCCTGTGAATGGATAACTCTGTAGATTAAATACTGTCTGCTGTAACAGACTGCTGGTTACATGCCAGGATGCTGCATGAAGAATAAAATCTGGGACTCTGAGTGTTCAGGAAGGGTAGATCTCTTTAGTGTCTGGGACTACTGGCCATTAGAGGGAAGCGTGAAGGAGAAACCTATTAGGGCAAACACATGAGAGCATCTTGGAGTCAGCCTGTGTTTTTCCCTGAAAGTGTGTGGTCTTTCCATGTGAGGACTCTACTGGTTAGAGCTTCCCTTTCAGATGTGGGACACGGACAGTACACAGACACATGCCTGGAAAAAAATGGGCATACACACATGGGAAAAACCCAAATTAAAAAAAAAAAGCCTAGTGTTATATTTTTTTCTGCTAACATCACATAGTTCTTGAAATCTCGGGCTGCATCTTCAGACAGAGACTTCAGGCATCTCTGCAGTGGAGATGTTTGGCTTTAAGGAAAAGGAATGTCACCCTCTCATATGGGTTTAGCACAATGAAAAATATTTTTTCAGATTCTTGTAATTATAGAAGACTGCTAAGCAGCTGTTATCTAACCACATGAAGGGCAAAATACAAAGGAGTGGAGTACAGCTGAAGTCGGTTAGAATGAGGTGCGCCGAGAAGAATTTGCAGATGGGATATTCTCTCGTGTCTTGGACAGTCATGGAAATTTTGGTCTTACATTCCTTGATCCTACCAGTGAGGATGTTTTATGGTAAAAATATAGCACAGCGGTCCTGAAGTGTTTAGCAAAGGAAATTTTACCTGGTTAGCCAGGTGGGAAAGCCTCGTTCTTCCTGAGGCTCCCTCTGTACCAGAGTCTGAGGACTCATGCTGGCAGCCCAGGGTCAAGGGGAAACTGTCATTGCAGCAGAATGAGATACAGCACATAAAATGGAACTTTCTGAGTTTAATTCCACTAAAATGACAGTAAAATTTGGGGTCATTATAAAGAGTTATTGACAAAAATAAAGTACGAGTAAAGCTTTCACACACAACTGAATTGCCCTTTTTGGGGGTAAAGTACAAAATTCATATTAAGCGGGCATCCTTCTGATTCACCTCATCATCCGTTAAAATAAAAATAAAGGTATTCAACTTGCCTACCGCATGCCTGTTTCCAGGTAACGGGTAAGTAGGCAGGCTTTGAAGTCAGACAGGCCTGGACTCAAATTCTGCTCTTGAAATTAAGGAGCATTTGTAACCTCTCTGAGTTTATTCACTTATAAAAAGGATAAACTACCAACCTTACCTTTTTCACCTTTTGTCCCTCCTAAGGATTACAAGTGCTTCACAAATGGCCTAGACAATATTAAATGCTCAATAAATAAGATAGGTAGTGGGAAGCAGCCGCATAGCACAGGGAGATCAGCTTGGTGCTTTGTGACCACCTAGAGGGGTGGGATAGGGAGGGGGGAGGGAGGGAGACGCAAGTGGGAAGAGATATGGGAACATATGTATATGTATAACTGATTCACTTTGTTATAAAGCAGAAACTAACGCACCATTGTAAAGCAATTATACTCCAATCAAGATGTAAAAAAAAAAAAAAAAAGAGCTAGTATCGCTGTTGTTTTTATTATCATTAGGGTAATGTGGTCACCAGTGAAGAGGTGTGAATGCCTTGAGTCTCACTGAAGCTGGGGTAGGCTCCCGCCAATTTTCTGCAGGATTAGGCTGCAATGTGCGATAGAGGTCAGGTTTTAAAGTGAGTCCTTGAGAGAAGAAATGAGAGAGGTTGAGAGGTCATTCCCCTCCAACCCACAAATGTCTTTGGTCCACTGCTCTTGGCTGGTATTTCTTTGTCTATTTTTATGTGTTTGTTTCATATTTCTTCTCTTAAAAATTCAGTTAATGAGGAACCTTTGAAAACTGAACTCTCGCAGCTGTTCTCTTTGCTTTAGATATTTGCCGTGAACCGGTGTTTGCAGCTAACAGTTCACGTGTGATGGCCTTGTGGGTGCCCAGCAGGTATGAAGAATGTCACAGGCTCCACAACCTCTGGTCTCTGGCACCATCAGTGGAGCACCCCTGGGTCAGGAAACAGGGTTATTTTCTTCAGAAAGGCCCCGCCAAAATTGTTACTCCTTTGGCCAACACATTCTAGTGGAAAGTGTAAGGGATTTGAAGTCAAAAGCCTTCTATAGTCCTCAGCTTCCTTGTCTATAAAGATAAGGACATCTCGCAGGAAAGACAAAGTGTGAGTCTTTATGAGGGTGAAAGCACAAATGCTTGTTAGGAGAGACTAGCCCTGGGTGGCCACTCTGAAACACGGAAAGGCTGGCCCTGATCAAGATGCAGAGGCATTTGATTTGCATGGAGAAGACAGAAAGGTCTGAAGCTCAAGTCCAAGCCTAGAGAGTATGTGTCAACCAGAGACAGTCTTAGGGTTGTTGAGGATATAATTTATTTTTTTTTACTACTCACAATTTAAGCTAAAATTTCTCCAAGTGTAGTCAAAGTGCCGCTCAGAAATATTTGTTAAAATGCATATTTCTGGGCTCCATCCCAAACCCACCACATGCGCATCTGCAGGGAATAGTACCAGGAACAAGTGTTTTAATGGGCTCCCCAGAGGATGCTTCAGAAATGCGAACTGTGAGCACATCGGACCTTGGCTCAAGGGATCTTACCTTCCTGAACCAGCTGACATGAGCCCCTGCTGTTCAGGCTTTGCTCCTCACCCTCCCAGCTGTGCATTCTTTCCTCTTTGTGTCTCTGAAATCATAATTTCCTTTAAACCATATTATGATGAATTTGGTTTTTGCTGTAACCAACTCACATTTGGATTATTGTAACGACTTTGTACCCATCTCCTCAGCTCCAGTTTTTCTCCCTTCTGGCTGATTTTACACACTACCGCCAGCTTGACTCAAATCCCTGCCTTCATATCACACTCCTCAATGATGGCTTTTTATTGCTAATTTATAAACCCAAATGCTTGGCCTGGCATCTAAGGCCCTCTTCAATCTGACCTCAGTTTAGACTTTTTACACCTTTATCTGGTCTCTTATTCTGCACTAAACCAGGCTGTTTTTTTTTTTCTGTCTCTTTCTCTAATGTGACATTCAAATTCTATTCACTATTTGTATTGCCTCTCACCCCAACTAGAATTTAACCCTGTCCTTTCTCAGTGTAACAGAATCCTTAAATATCCAACTAATAACACCACAAACATCTCAGGCCACTTCAGTCAAAAAAAAAAGTGCTGGGGCTTCCCTGGTGGTGCAGTGCTTGAGGGTCCACCTGCCGATGCAGGGGACGCAGGTTCGTGCCCCGTTTGGGGAAGATCCCACATGCCGCAGAGCGGCTGGGCCCGTGAGCCATGGCCGCTGAGCCTGCGCATCTGGAGCCTGTGCTCCGCAATGGGAGAGGCCACAACAGTGAGAGGCCCGCGTACCGCAACAAAACAAAACAAAACAAAACAGAAAAAAGAGGCTGGCCCTGCTCTAACTGTCCCTGGATGTGCTCTGCGATGAACAGCTGGGTTGTTATGTGTCACAGAAGTCTCTCCCTGCCTAAACCGTAAACCCCTGGAGAACAGAAGCCTGTTCTGTGGTTGCATTTTCATCAAGAACTAGCTGGAATGGCTCGTGATGGGGCTTCATTCATTCCCTGAGCTCTTCTCCAGGACAGCAACATCCTTGCCCAAGGTTACACAGCTGTTTAGTAATAAATATAGTCTCCTGGCCCTCAGTCCAATGTACTTTCCTTTTACTTATTAGATGGCTCAAATTAGAACCAAGGATTCTCATAATGCCATGTTAGGTGAGTCTGGAAGGTAGCTTTTGGTGATCCTGAGAAAATTCCCTTCAACTGTCCCTGGGCCAGCTAATTGCTCAGCATCTCCATACACAAAGAAGGCTGCTGGCCCATTCTGACTGCATCCACTCAGGTGGCAAGCACTGAGCACCAGGACGGGTTAAGCCCATGCCAGAGTCTATAGTGGGTACAGGATGAGTGGGATGTAGTTTACCCTCAAGGATCATCGTGCTTGGTGGGGTAAGAAAAGATGAAAGTGGTAACTCCAGGCCGAGCTGGCTGTATCAGGCCCGGCTTACGCATCCATAACGGTCTCTTCACCAGGTGAGGAACTGCTGCTCATCTGATCAGGCAGAATCTTCCACGCAGGTGGTACCACGTCCAAGGGTGGGGAAGTCAGGGAGGTTCAGATTTTCTGTCCTTGCGCTTCCTGCTCTGGCCCTTCTGGTGGACAAACCCTTGGAGGCCTGGATGGCTGGACAGTCTCTCCATCAACTTCATCCTATATAATGGGGTGGGTGGTCTTTGCACCTCCCACCTTCCTCTGCTCACTTTCTCCACACTGCAGCCCAGAGATCGCGAGATTTAGGCTCTGGGTCCCAGGGAGAGGAAGATCGTGCTGGTCGTCCCCATGGCAAATGCTGGCAGCGGATCCGCCTGCAGCAACTGGCCTTGAATGATTACTGACACGATGATGCTTCTCCCCCATCGTGCTGGCTCTTGCTTACAGCTTCCTTGGCAGTCTTGGGATAGAGATGATTATTGGGAGAATTTGAGAATTCCTCAGTTCTAGAAGGCTGGCTAGGTTCACCAACATTGTAGTCTAACCCCTATTAGCAGCTCCAGCTTCATGGAGAAATTACAATGAAAAAGAATCAATCCCTTCTGTGTTGTACGTATTTTATAGTTTACAAGGCACTTCCAGAGGCAGAAGAGTAAGAGGAAACTTATGAGCGTTTGCTGTAGAGAGGATTATTGTCCAAATATTATAAACATGATGCTTGTTAGTTTCCTTCATCAGTTTAAGGGCATTTGCTGCAACTATTTAAGAAAAAGAAAGTTAGAAAACAGCTAATAGTTTTGAAAGAGTCTGCAACTGAACCCCAAATGATTTTTTTTTTAAGTAAGATTTGGACATTTTCATAAAAGTAAAGCCCTAGATTGTTTTCATCCAAATTTGTGTACCGCAAGCATGCCAGTGCCTCAGACAATTAAATGCGACAGTTATGGGTCACAGTTAAGGGTTTGGACCCTTTTCCCCTTTGTTTATTCTCAACGCAGATTGTTTGTAAACTTGCGTATGATGCAAGTTTAGGGGCCAAGTGCAGCAGAAGTGTCATCTTCCCTGTGACAGGAGCTGCCCATCCCCGGGGAGGGAGCTCTGGTTAACGGATGAAGATGTCAAGCTGTGCTCCACGCGTGTCAACAGCTGCATATTTATCAGCGTGCCATAGGCCCGCTCAGACTGAAAGACTTCACTGTTTATTCACAGCAAAGACACTTAATTAATGACTAGGCCTAATCAGGCTGTCTTATTATTTACAGTGATGCCAGTGTGGCTTAGCTCAACTGATGTGCAAACAAACCAGCCTTGAGGAAGCTTTAATTAATAATTCTGAGCCAGGCCTTCTGAGAGGCCCCGTCACAGAGCTCTCGGGTGATTTACAACATCTCCTTTGCCACGTTCTCATGTCCCCTGCATGCAGATGAGTGACCACCCCAGCAGGTCTTCCTGTTTGCACTGCTCTGGGCCTTGTTGATTACAGAAACGTGCTTATCTTTGCAGAGGACTTAATGGAGATGGATGCCTCAAAGGGAAGAAGATTCCTGGTGTCTTTCTTGAATGTGCTGCCATTCAAAAGCATTTCCATTCACTTCAGCAAATCGAAAAAATTAATTTAGTTTAATTTTGCTCATTTGGGGTTCACAATCTAGTTGGGAATCAAATATGACAAGACAAGGTCAACCGTGCTCAGTGTTGATCTGGCGAGGTTGGATGCGAGAAAATCAGTTACAAACCTTTGCAACCCATTGGTCAGAGGATTCCTTATCTGGGTATAAAATAGGTTCCAAGCACTGGAAATAGAACAGGGAGGTATTTCTGGAGGCGGAGTCAAGAGATTTGACATGGGATTGGATGGGGGGGTGAAGGAGAAGATAAGATGTTGGCTGAAGAGGATGTGTCCTCATGCTTACTCAAAGTAGTTGCCATCTTTTTTTTCTCTTGAAATTTTAAAAAAATCCTGCTTTACTGTCTTCTTGCATCTAGTGTGGCTGAGGGCAGTTTGGTGTCATCAGGCATCTGTTCTTTTGTAAGTGTATGTATGTATGTATCTATCTATCTATCCATCTAATTTTCCTCTGGATACACTCAGATTTTTTAAATCTTCGTTGCTCTTAAATTTTACTGTGATATCCAAACGTGAGCTTTCCTTATCTATCCTGTTTGGAACTTGAGAAGACTTGAAATCTGAAATTTTATTTTTAATTCTGGGAGAAGCTTTTGTCACTATTCCTTCATCTATTTCTTTCCTTTCTTTCCTGTCCTTCTCAAGCCCCTATTATCTTGATTTGGAAAATCTATTTCACCCTCCATGTGTCTTAGCTTTTCTCTACAGTGTCTATTCTATTCTGTCCTACTGCATCCTGGGACAGTTCTCCATCTGACTTTCCAGCCCTCTATATCATTCTTGGTTCTATTCATCTACTACTTCCCCCATCAATGTGTTCTCTATCTAAATTATTATACTTTTTCATACCAATTATTTTCCCATATGGTCTCTTATCTCTGCTTTATAACACAACTGTCTTCCCTTACGCCTTTGGGTATACTTATAATCTTATTTTAAATTCACCAGTGCCTGGTGTTTGCTTTGTGGTCTTTCCTTTATAATGGTTGCAAGAACTCAAATTTTGGCTTCTAAGTTCCACTCTTCTGGATGGAAGTCCATTCAAGGAATTCCAGACTCTCCAGGGCAAGGAAGCCCTACTTCAGAACCGGAACATTACTTTGCCTCACACTCTGCTCTTTCTTTCCCTCTCAGGCCTTGGATCCACCTTCTCCTTCAAACAGAGACAACTTTATAGAGTAGTTTTTGGCACTCGTGTCAAAAGCTGCTGAAATCTGCTGGTCAATTTACACAGGACGGGAGGGTATATGATGGAATGGAGTTTCTTCACAAACAGTCCTGAAAGTACCGCAAATTTCTGGTCCATTATTCGCATACTTACCTGTTTGAAGTGTTTTAATATTTCCCTTTTTTTAAAAAAAATATCTGTGTATATTCTTTCAGGAAGACATATGAAAAAGACAGAGAAGTAAGTGCATTTTGAACTGAAATCCCAGAGTTCCCACTTCAAATGTATTTTTCAAGTGTCAGTTGGACTTCTGGTTTTGAGACCTGTTAATCTATCTGACTGCATTAAAGGATAGATACAATCTCCTTTAAAATATAAATATATGAAAAACTAAATAAAGAAGTTAGGGTTACGCTGAATGTTTGTTGAGCTGATGTCCACTTTGTGGAATATGAGCAAATAAATATACTTCTGTCTAAAGCTTAAAACTGACAATTGTCAATATTAGTTGCTAATTATGTTGCGAGCCAACTTCCGGCAGATCTGCTGAGACCTTTTCCGCTTGTTCTTATTTGCTGAATGCAGCTCGTTTTGAGTAGCTGTGGTTCAGATTTGTTATCATTTCGGCACTTAATCTCATCGTCTGCTCTCAAAAAGTAACCATTATTACTAATGATTAATATCATGTCAAAATTTATACAGGGAATTAGGCAGAGTTGGTTCACACTTTCTAGAAGCTTACAATTTTAAGGAAATTCTGACAGTGACACGAAGATATAGAGAAGTTACAGTTTTTATTTTTTAAGTGATGCAGTCCAGATTCTGGAATATTCATTTATTAATATGCAAGAGAGGTATGCATTTGCAGTAATTAACTCACAACTATCCAGGGCGTATTTCAGACCATTCAGCAGTTGCTAAGTGTCTTAATCAGTTGTAGAAACTATGGTTCTGCTACACAGTTACTATATCATACTTTTAAAAAGTTTCCTAGAATTATTGCACCCAACAGTTTCTGAAATTGAAGATAATTGGCATTAAGGTGGGCAGAATGATGCCGCTTCAGCCCGGTGAACTTCTGATTGCGAGTTGCTAAAAAACCCTACCATCTTCAGCTTTGGAAGCTCTATGCTTTCATTCTTTGTAGATTACAGGAAACTTTAAAACTTACTTTCTCGCTAGTCTTTGAGAAATTCCCTAGAGTGATACATTTTTCTCCTTTTAAGATGTGGTTCGCAAACTTTTCCCTTCGAAATCTGAAACTCAAGGTAGTTTTAAAAACTATAACGTAAATGCACCTGAGTCATTTGCATCTAAACCAGATTTCTCTCTGCACAGCTGAGCCACTTAGCATCCCCCTGAGTCTTCCGACACTGTGGGCTCTGGCAGTCTGGTGGCTAAATGTGCCTTGTTCTTTTCCTGGGCATTCATATGTCTAGTTCCCGCTGATGAAAATAATCTCTCTATTCCCCTTTAATATCCGAGCACTATTCCTCCAGGTCTCTGCCTAATTTTTCACCCCCTAGTAATCACTTTATGGAACCCACTTCCCAGCAGGTGGGGCCTTGTGTGATTATCCCTGAATTGTCCATCTTTCCTGAGAAGCTCTCTGCTCTGTAAGGAAACCCACTGAATCCTATTTTCCTCACCACCTATAACCCAATCCAGTGCCTGACACATAGTAGGAATTTAACAAATATATTTGTTGAATGTGAAATGGCATTTGTTAAATCTGAAACTCCAGGGGAATTGTATGCCATGACTTCAATATTTAAGTTCACTCGGAGAAAGTGAGGTTTTTTTCATTACCTCTTTTTTCTTTTCATTTTCCTCTCCTCCTGAGATAGTCCTATTTGTCTGATTATTAACTTTAATAAGGCAGTAAAATTAACTTGCTCTGAAACTATATGCCCAATAGGTTAACCCAGAAGCTATGTAGAGAGTGAATCTAGAATTTGGTTATCATTTGACATCATTTTATCTTCAAAAGTCACTCACATGCACTGGATCTCCTTTGCATAGGTGATGCTGGCCACTGAGCAAATGAAGTTTGTGCTTAAAGAGCGTGAAAATATGCTTCTACCTGAAACTGGCATATAATCCTTCTCTTCACATCCCACTGGACAGTCTCATAGCCACCCCTGAGTTAAAAGGAGCGGTTAAGTTTAATTGTTCCACATGTCCAAGGAAGCAAGGAAAGCTAGAAATAGTGGTGAGCACTGAAGAAATCACACCAGCAGGACCAGGTACGTCCAGGCAGTGGAAGCGATCACAACCCACGTCAGGTTGACTGCTATGGAACAATGCCATCAATTGTGAGACATACGCTGGGGACGGAAGTCTTCAAATTTGATAAAGAAAAGTCTATCTTAGAGTGATGGAATACAGTATCTGAAAACTGTTTGCATTCCTTAACTGGAAAGTGTTCACATTGGAGAAAGTCAAAGGCCAAGTTCTTTAACCAGTTAAAACATTCCTAGTACTTGTAGAAAATAGCCTTCAAGGTACTTTACAACATTTTGAGGCGTTTAGTGATCTTGTTTTTAAAATCACAGATGCCTACGTTTCAATGTTCATTGCAAGTTAAAATCATTCACAGTTATTTGATTTGTTATGCAACTTAAGTTTTAGTTTCATTACTAACAAACACTTGAGCTGAATTTCCAAGTGTGCTAATAATTTATTAAATTGAATGTATGCTATTTAGTTTGTTAAAACTTATATTTGAAGCGTACACATTTATTTTAAGTTTTAAAATTTTGAACGTGATACACGTATTATATTTGCTGGTTTTACACAATTCCTTGGTGCACCTTGGTGAGGGTGCACCAGAGCCCACCATCCAAAAGTGCCTGGCATCTGTGGGAGATGTAGCGCCTTTCTCTGCATTTCTGTTTGAAGACTGAAATAACAGAAAGGAAGAAGAAAGAGTGTACGGCTATAGGCTTTCTAGCAATTGCATGATTACAAGAACTTCAAATATATTCACAGGTAAATACTTGGAAAAACTGTATTTCTGATCTCTTTAAAAATTGAGTTAAGGGGCTTCCCTGGTGGCACAGTGGTTGAGCATCTGCCTGCCGATGCAGGGGACACGGGTTCGTGCCCCGGTCCGGGAAGAGCCCGTGAGCCATGGCCGCTGAGCCTGCGCGTCCGGAGCCTGTGCTCTGCAATGGGAGAGGCCACAACAGTGAGAGGCCCGCGTACCGCAAAAAATAAATAAAAATTAAAAAAAAAAATTGAGTTAATTGGCCAGTACAAAGTGATGTACTAGTGGTCTTCAGTGTGTTAAATGGTAACAAGTAGAACATTTTTTTGTATATCTTGTTTTTATTTTTTCAATATTGAAAATAGTCACTTTGTTAAGATGACACATTTTGTAAAACTCCTTAAGCACTTGTATGAAAAGGCTGGGTTTAAAGGTCCTTGACCTTGCATGCATGCATTTTACAGATTCCTTTAAAGAAAACCATGGACAGGCACAAACATCTGTGCCATCTTACATATTTTGGTTTGTTGTAAACAACAGTTTGAGTTTCTCTTAATGACCAAAATAATCAGACATTAAGCATATACTTTAGGTACTTTTCTTGGGAAAGCCCCTGTGCTATAATATTTTGAAGACTTCTGCATATTTGTACTAACAATGTGGATTTTTTGGCTATAGGATGATTTTTTAAATGTTTTACATGTTTGATCATGCATTACATGTATAAAGATGCCCGCTCAGCAGAATTTTGCTAAAAAGAATATTTATTATACTGATTATTTTTATCACTGTGAAATAAATTTGTTTTTTTTAAATACATAATGCATACTCATGTTAAAATACAGAAAAGTATATAAAGAAAGAAGCACCACTTGAGTATTTGCCACCTTGAAATAGCTACCATTACTATTTTGGCAAATATGTCCTCATACATCTCTTTTCTTTTTTTTTTTTTTTTTTTGCAGTTCGCGGGCCTCTCACTGTTGCGGCTTCTCCCGTTGCGGAGCGCAGGCTCCGGACACGCAGGCTCAGCGGCCATGGCTCACGGGCCCAGCCACTCCGCGGCATGTGGGATCCTCCCGGACCGGGGCACGAACCCGTGTCCCCTGCATCGGCAGGCGGATGCTTAACTACTGCACCACCAGGGAACCCCATTCTCATACACCTCTTTATGGGTATGTGCGTACGTGTTTAATTTTACAGCAACAGTACTGCATCATGTATGTTTCCTTGTCTTCTGCACCTTATTCTTGCTTTTGTTCCTCCCTCAGCTCCCTGCCCAGGCGGCCACTCCAGAGCAACCACGTGAACCCTTTGTCTTTGCTCCTTTGCTTCGTGCTCACAATCTCTCTCGTGCAAACGCACATCTGGGGTGCAGACTGGTGCCTCACCAAAATGAGGTGTATTACATGTCCTTCTCAGCATCTCACTTTTCTCACTAAATAATAATATCTTAAAAGAAATTTCTCCAATTAACTGATAGAGGTTTGGTTATATTCATTTTAATAGCTGTGTAATACTTACGATATTTACTTAGAATTGTTTTGTTTCCATTTATTTATTTTTGCCTATATAGGCCTTGACAGGTGGATCGATGGCATTACTTCCTCTGGCTTTTAAGAGTCCTCTTCCCTCATTCTGTACATCACTCTTAAAATGAGGGAATCTTTATTTTATCAGAGTCTAACTACTGGTGAATTAAAAGGTCAGATTACTAAGGAAAAGGGAGTAACCCTCACAAGCAGACCCAGCAAACCTGTCTAATTGCAGACAAAGCTGACATGGAAAATGCTATGAATGTCTAGGCTATTTCATAGGCCCCAGCCTTTTACACACACTTCATATTTATTCTAACTCTTTCAGCTATTTTACCATGTAATGAGATTAATACTTTTTTAATGAGAAGTTATATTTCCGGGTGAAGCATTAAAAGATGAACAAAGTATACGGGTGATGGGTCATAAATGCTAACTTAGTGCAAAAGAGCACCCTCAACTTAGCTACGACTACGTTTACCCCCATATAATAAATCCGGCAGTAACTCTGAATCTCAGCAGTGACTCTGAATCTCAGCAGTAACCTCTCTTTTTTTAGTGCCTTTGCAAATTCAAGGCCTGAGGCTCATGGTTTTATGATCACAAAACTCTGTTTCTCATATTTTAACTATAGCAAAGGAGATGGATCTTTGGTTTCTACCAATTAACCACTTTTCTCTCTTCAATACATTCTGCCCCTTCTGCTTTCAGTGTGAGAAAGGGAAAGAGAGAGTAGAGATCTTTTTCCACAAATAACTCAAGTAGACCTCCTTCCTTTAGCAGGACTGCTGTTCAGTGCCTTCTCTTCCAGGTGCCACGGAGACCCAACATTTGGGCACAAGGATAA
This sequence comes from Tursiops truncatus, assembly GCF_011762595.2. Lineage (NCBI taxonomy): Eukaryota > Metazoa > Chordata > Mammalia > Artiodactyla > Delphinidae > Tursiops > Tursiops truncatus. The sequence goes on from NC_047045.1 coordinate 84,987,250, forward strand.
CAACTGTGACTCATTATAACGTTCCCGAAGAAATGCTCAAGCCTTGGAAATCTTCTGGCAGGAATAAAGTGAAATTATTTTTCTCCTTTTTGCTACTGAACCTGTGACAGCAACAGAAGCTGTATTTATAGACAGAGGTGATTTCCTTCTCTGGTCGGCTGCTTCCAAAATGCATGAGCACTTCCCAAAATACACGCCTTTTGCAAATACTAGAAATTAGCATTTATGAAAGAGACAAATTGCACATTGAGTGTCAAGTCTACCAAACTATAAAATGCTAGAAAGGAAATTGCACTTAAGAAGGAAGAAAGCTTTTTTCACCTTGGGAGTGATTTCTCAGGAATTTTAGAAATTGGAAGCAATTCCTAAGAAAAGGAATGCCTAAATTAAAATGAATATGGAGTGAGCCAACGCATACCCGTACAAAAGCAAGAGAGACCTTTTACCTACCCTGCTCACACTGTCACTCCTGAAGTCCCCTCCCTCCCTCTAACTGTCCATGGCAGAGCAGTTATTATGGGTAGACTTGGGACCTCCGTCCACATAGGAGTTTTCAAACTTCCTCTTGGAAATCCAAGCAATTCTCTAAACAAATGGAACAACAGGGTTCTAACCATAGCAACTGTGTATGCAAAATGGACATAAGAGTCAAAGTCGAGGCAGAGATTGCAGAGTTATTTCTCCATGGAGAATTAGCTTAGATGTTTCTTCCAATCTAGGAACTATTAATTGACAGACTTTAGGAGGCAGGAAACCTTCAGGTCTAAATCAAGAGGACAAATAGAAAGGAAATTAGGTGATCATAATGGTTGTGTGAAGTTTCCTTTCTTTTTATGTGCTTCCCGCTGCACTTTGGCTTGTGTGACAGGGAGCTGCAGCCCCGTACCCAGACGTCTGTACATTTCTTTAAGTTTACATTTGATTGAGTTTCTTTTCTTATGCAATATCATTCAAAAATGGCAAGTTTACCTAAAATTATTTTCTCATCAGTAATAAATCAGAATGCCAACGTGTAAACCTTTGCTATTCATGCCCTTTCATTCTGTCTTAAAAAAAGTATTTTTGTTTGCATGACATTAATCTATGGGGAATTTTAAAAGGAAGCACTGAAAGATATAGGCGATACCTATTCTCCCTCCACTTGCAAATCTGAAAATAACTTCTAAAAATCTAAAAGATACGTATTTACATCCAGCAGTGTGATATGCATTGATTTCTTAACACTTTCTTCATTCCCAAGGTACCACATCTTTTCTCTGATACACTGAAGAAGTCATTTTGCGAAAAGGACTCCTGAGGATGCTCTCCCTATGCATTACTTATTCGATGAAGAGCCCGGGGAGAGAAGGAGTAAATATGGCTCCCAGCGTGAGAACAGATGGCTTCGTTCGAGGCTGAACGTGTAACTCAACTAGTCAATCAAATCGCACTGCTGTCCTGAAAAAGTCCTGGGGATTCTAACATGTTAATCAAAAAATGTATGATCAAGACAGTCCAAATGTGTGCCCTGCATTGCACTGTATGTTAGCCGTAAGTGGGCAGGGGACTTTTTTTTTTCCCTGTGTATTTACTAGTTTTTATTATGTATTTTTACTGCATCAATCATTCGGAAAGTATAATGGATAAAGTAAATTGATTTCATAGCTGAAGAGCATAAGTCATGTACACATATCCACTAGGCTAAAACAAAATGGTAAAAATAACAGTGGGGTTTGGAAGCAGGGGAAGATGAATGATGGAATTTTAATCCACTCCAATCCATTGTGTAGTGCAGTACAAAAAGCAATTCATCTACTTACCCATTGCCACGTGGTTTGTCTGCTAATACCTTGGTATTTAAGGAAGAGTATTAGACGAGATCAAAAGAGAGAGAGTATAGATTACATTTTCTCCTGTTAGCATTGAGAAGCTCTTTGGGAAGCTTTTATAGATGTGGGCGTTCAAACCAGGAGAGATCATGAGGTTCCATAAACTTACAGTCAGGGAATGTCTGCGTTTTCTCAAGCTCCCCAGTTACTTGGCCAGGAGGTCTTGGCTTCAGTTCCTTTATTCATGTCGTGGAATCATAAAGCCAGCCCTGTCCAGTCCAAGGTTGTGTTAGGATGTACAAACACACACACACGCACACACACACACACACACAGATATAGGACAACAATATATCTACATTACAATATTTTTAAACAATAAAGCATCCTATAAATGTAAGTGATAATGACATCCTGCCAAGAAAACTCCTTAGAAGAGGTAGGTTTGCAGTTTTGTTTTTTGGTTTTGAAATCTCAGTTTTCATCTTGATGCACCCACTCAGGGGATGAGACACGATGAAAGCCTTCTCTCTCTGTGTTCCTTGAGATTCTCAGTGTGTGCAGAACCCACTCATTTCAAAACCCAACGGAGGACTCAGGAGAGAAAGGAGAAATGTTTATGTACAGTTTCATGCATTTCAATTCATTATATGGCTTAGCACAGACCTGGCACATAAGCACGTAAAAGGAACAATGGAGCAACTTCTAAACATCCCTGCTTCTGGCTTTGATATAATACATGTAAGGGCAGCAATAAAAACCACTTAGTTGAGTCCTAGGTTTTGATTTAATCCAAGACTTTAAACGTCTTTTCTAAAGCTCATATAATTTATAGTCATATCATTTTTATGAGATAAGTATTACCTCCTTTGCATTTGAGAAGCCGAGGCGTGGGGAGACAGAGTGTGTCCACTACCTGAACTCCAGAGCAGGACAAGAGTGGCATCTGCTCGTCGTTGTGACTGGAGGGCAGTATGGGAACCTCCGAACAGTGTTGTCACCTGAGTGGCTCTACTCATAATGCTCTTTAACCCGCTTGCTGTGGTCCCTGAGAAGCAGCCCCACTATCATTAACCTCCCAGAGCAAACCAAATTAATGCCCCCATTAACATCTCTCTATTTCAATCTCAACATTTAGAGAGAGAATAAGGCATTAATTTGCTCACTTTATTGAATTTGTCATACATGGTTGGGAGCAGCGGTTGGAAGGACCTTGGGAAAGAGATTTGGAAGACTGATTGGGTTTTTGGGAAAGTGCTTGCCTAGCAACTTGCTAAAAGCCGGGCAAATATATCTCGTTGATGTCTTATGCAATTAGGTACTTATTTTAATTTTTTTTTTTTTTTGCGGTATGCAGGCCTCTCACTGTTGTGGCCTCTCTTGTTGCGGAGCACAGGTTCCAGACACGCAGGCTCAGTAGTTGTGGCTCACGGGCCCAGCCACTCCGCGGCATGTGGGATCCTCCCGGACCGGGGCACGAACCCGTGTCCCCTGCATTGGCAGGCAGACTCTCAACCACTGCGCCACCAGGGAAGCTCTATTTTACATTTTTGAAGCACAGGAATATATCAAAATAATGACTAGAAAGGCTTATGTAAGGCATAAGCTACCCTATCGCCTGTGAAAGTGGTAACTCTATCTTCAAGTACAGGGAGTGAGAAATCATTGGCTAATTTTCTACTCTTTGTTCTGCATCTTTCTGTGCAGGTAGGAAGTGATGGAATCCTGTGCTGTTAGCAATGATAAGAATGATGTAAATATACGTACATAATTAAGGCTAAATTCTGTAATAAGAAAGATTCCATTTATTTTCACAAGCACATATTTCAAAACTTTTACTCAAGTCCTGAAAACAAATCCAATTATCTGAATATAATTGTTAGACATTATTTGATAAACATGAGAGTAGTGTCTATGACTGCATGATTAGAAAAAAAAAAGCAACGTTTGTTTTCACCTGTTAAATTTTAGATTTTCAGCCAAATGAATTCTTTTCCAGCTCTTTCTGAAAAGACTTTAGAGAAAATGTCATATATTTATGTTAAAGGACCCCTGGAGATATGTCATTAGTCCAGTCATGCATATATTCAATGGAATCAAATCTGCTTACAGAGTTAATTTAAATGACAAGACAAGAACTTCTGGGAAAGATGTCCGCTAAATTATATGTTTACAAACTTCTCTGGCTCTTCTCTTCAATCCACAAAAACAATGTCCTCAGAAAGTAATACAAAGAACTAAGAATAGAGCAAAATTCCTCGCTCGAACAGAAAACTTCAGAGCATACAATTTGGATGAAGTGGAAAACATTCTGGACACACAAGTGGTGACCACAGCATGTTCTAAAAAGCCCTATGGATCCCTGGCTAAGTGGGAGAGGTGTGGTAGATGGTGGGAGGGATGGGGGTACCTTGTGTTGAGGAATTTCCCTGAACACGTTTGCAGCAGAGATGGGAAAGAAAACAAATGCAGCCAAATAGTGTTTAGGACAAAAAAGGGCACGTAAGTACAGCCTCAAAGCACAGTCAGAGTAATCTTCCCTCTGACTTGTCTTCCCTAAGAAGAGGGGAAGGGTCTGCAGTAAACCTCCTTGTGCTTCACTGGTCTAATTTGTTTCACCATCATTAGCTTCCCATCTCAGAACAGGACAACCCATTGAAATGTGGGACTTTCTGGAAGAAGCCATCCTCCCACCTGGGAGCTGACCTATGAAGCAGAGGTTCTGATAATTCTGAGGAAAACCATGAAACAAAGCCTTTCCCACCCCAGCTGTCTCCAGGCTCTCAATGCTTTTCCAATCCCTTCAGGCAACCTCACAGCTGGACAGAAAACACACGACATCGGTGTCTGGTCCTCCAACAAGAGTTCAGAGGAAGACCCAAACGGTGCTTAGGGAAAATAGGAGGAGCTTCAAGAAGCCGTTACTTCTATTAAGCTTAGGCAAAGAGCAGGACCCACTGGAACTGCCCCATCAAAAATGGGTAAACAAAACTCAACACAGAAATAAAATGGTATGGTGTAGGTTAAAATATTCAACACTAAAAAGAAATAAATCAGTAAGATCTATCAATGAGAGCTGAAGAAATGCTTTTCCCAGAAAACAGGAAAAACACTGATTTGCATCAGATTCTTAAAGAAATTAGATGTCAGCAGAATAATATTTTTAAAAGTCTGGCATAATTGAGTCAAGAAATTGTGCAGAAAATAACAATATTGTGGAATTAAAAATGAGTTAGAAATGGTAAATGGTGAAACCAACAGAAAACTAGATTGGTAAAGGGGATTCTCTTGACAAAAATCACACAAGATGCGGGCTTCCCTGGTGGTGCAGTGGTTGAGAGTCCGCCTGCCGATGCAGGGGACACGGATTTGTGCCCCAGTCTGGGAAGATCCTACATGCCGCGGAGCGGCTGGGCCTGTGAGCCATGGCCGCTGAGCCTGCGCGTCCGGAGCCTGTGCTCCGCAACGGGAGAGGCCACAACAGTGAGAAGCCCGCGTACGGCAAAAAAAAAAAAAAGAATCACACAAGATGCAAAGAAATGATGATCATTAGAAGAATATAGACAATAGAGATTCAAATACTGAGACTTCCAGTGATCAAGAAGCAATCATCAAATCCAGTGATAAAACAAAAGCTATTCAAACATGTATTAGGAAAAAAAAACATCTCCTGAAATAAAGGGACATGAACATTTGTCAAAGGAATTTGTCATGTTCCCGAAAAATGTGCTAAAATTCTTCAGTACAGAGAAGACATGCCCTGGTGAAGCTTTTGAACTTGAAGATTACAGAAAGAACCCCACAGACCACAAGGCAAAAGAGGCAAGTTGTTTACAAAGGTTAAAAAAACCCAAAATACTGATCATAAACTTCTCAACAAATTTAAATATTAGAAAAATAAGAGAAATATCTAAAAATTTAAAAGGAAAATAGATGTGACCTTATTTCCCCCCATCAATAATCTGAGTCACAGTAACTTGGATATTTTGACAATTAAAAACGAATATATAAAGATATACCAGGCAGAAAAAAATAAGCACTTTTGTAGTAGGCATAGTAGCCCAATCAGAGGGAGGAGGCATGTACGAGAGGTGAGAAAAGGATAAACAGCATGAAGTGCCTCGTGGAAGGAACTGATAACTCCTTCTGAGAGGATGGAAGCCAGAGGAGTGCGGGGCTGGGGCTGGGCATGGTGGGGGCAGGGACTGGGGCAGGGCTAGGCCGGGCTGGGGCTGTGCGGGGCGGGGGCAGGGGTGGTGGTGGTGGGAGCTCTTGACAATCTCTTCAGTTTCTGCAGCTATGTGTTCCCACCTCTCCTCCTTGACCCACAGCATTCCCAATTCCAGACCCAGCCCAGAGGGTCAGCTTTTCTGACTCGGATGGTCCCCTCCTTGGCTAGGGACTCCTTGAGTGACACCTTGGAGGCGGTGAAGTGACAGAGGAAATGAGAAGAAGGGAAATGCAGGCTCTCGTGGGTCCAGGACCAGATGTCTGGCGCAGACTGCAGTGAGGTACGTCTGTAAATAATTACCTAAAGAAGAAACAATTAAAACATCCTTGACTCCTGAGCATGATGAAATTCTCTCCCTCAGAAAAAGAAAGAACAAAAAGCAAACGACGCAAAAAATGAAAATACGACAGCAATAACAGATTATGTAGAAAATAATTTTTTTAAAGTTGGCAGTAAATGGAAAATCAAATATTAGTTGATCTAAGAAAGGATGGCTCTTTCACTTTTATAATTTTAATTAATAAAATTAACCTTAAAGTTATTTGTTCACGCCAATAAGTACTAAAGTAACATCCAATAAAATTCTGTATCTACTCCATGTTTTAAAAATATATGATACTTTCTAAAATGATAAAAGAAGAAGTCAATGATAACCCATAATTAAAACTGCATATCTGAACTGAAAGCCAGCGTGAGCAGCAATTTTAAAGCACTAACAGCATTCCCATTAAAGCCAGGAATAAGGGAAGTAAATAAGGAAATTAGACAAAAGCGCAAATTAAGAAGTGGAGATACCAGAACGTTGTAGACTTCTTATTCTCTATTTGTAGATTGTGTAGCTGGAAAATAATAAATCAACTGACAAACTACCAGAAAGAGTAAGAGATTTCAGTAAGATAGAGAGTTAAAACATTAACATAGGGCTTCCCTGGTGGCGCAGTGTTGAGGGTCCGCCTGCCGATGCAGGGGACTCGGGTTTGTGCCCCGGTCTGGGGGGATCCCGCATGCCGCGGGGTGGCTGGGCCTGTGAGCCATGGCCACTGGGCCTGGGTGTCTGGAACCTGTGTTCCGCAACGGGAGAGGTCACGGCAATGAGAGGCCCGCATACCACAAAAACAAAACAAAACAAAACAAAACAACATTAACATAAAAACCAAGAAAGCAGATTATCTTAGTCATCCAATTGCTGCAAATTTAGAACACTGATAGAACCAAATATAACTGAAGGGTTAGAAGAATGTGCACAAGTTTGCATTATCGGAGAGAGTAGATATTGGCACACTTTTCTGAAAAGATGTTTGCCATCATGCATCAAAATTTAAACGTGACATATCACCTGATGTAGAAGTCAAATTTCCAGTGATATTCTCCAAGGACAGTGCATAGGTATGCCCAAGTATCTGGGCATAGTTGTAACAATATTGTTTACAGTAGCAAAAAATAAAAATAAAAAATTAGTAAATAAATCATGGCATATATGCCATATATAGAAAATGGAACACCATGTAACATTGAAAATGGTGATGTAGGGACTTCCCTGGTGGTCCAGTGGTAAAGAATCCGCCTTCCAGTGCAGGGGATGCAGGTACGATCCCTGGGCAAGGAACTAAGATCCCACCTGCCACGGGCGGGGAGCTGAGCCCGTGCGCCACAACTACTGATCTCCTGCGCCTCAACTAGAGAGCCTGCGTGCCGCAAACTAGAGCCCATGTGCTCTGGAGCCTGCATGCCACAGCTAGAGAGAGAAAACCTGCAGGTCACATGCCTGGACGAAGACGCCGCATGCTGCAGCTAAGACCCGACACAGCCATAAATAAATAAATAAATCTTAAAAAAAAAACAAAGAAAATGGTGATGTTGACATACGGGTATTAACTTAAAGAATGTCTCTGATGTGTATCGAAAAACAAAGCACATTTGAGAACAGCACAAGCAGGATGACTGTTTTGTAGACTTGCTGTGTTCCATGAGCACCACCAGTGTATTCATCAGGCCTCTATCTGGAAGTTGCGAACAAGAAACAGTGTTTTTCTCTGAATTATGGGAATTCGGGTGAATTTTACCTTTGTTTTATGTTATATTTTTTAGATTGCTTCCTTCTTTGCTTTCTGCTGCCCCCTCCTTCTCTCCCATGTTTTCTCCTTCTTCTGCTATTAGTTTGTGTCAAATTTAGTAAAGAAAAAAGTTATATTCATATTGGAAGATAACTGAATCAGACTATGGTTTTCAAGAATATTCAAGATCTTAAGATACTTTTAAAACCCTTTAAAAAGTGTGTGTGGAGATACCCATGCCTACATATCTGGAACAGTATGTGAGAAACTCAGCTATTAGCCAAGAGTTTTAAATCAATAAGAGACATACATTTAGAAGCCACATGATTTTGGGGGATTTATTCTCCAAAGATAATTACACTTTTGTCGTCCTCTATTGTACAACTTGTCTCTTTAATGATATTTTCAATTTTGCCCCATCAAGCCTGGATGAAATATTATCACTGAGGGCAGTTGACTACGTCCTATTATTCCCATGGCAACAAGCTTTGTTACCATAAAATTAAGAGTGAGAATTTAAAGTTTTGCAGTCGCCAGTGAGGTTTCCAGCTTTTAATTTCAGCCCCCTCCTTTGGAAAATCCTGTGCTGTTGTGAGTTTCATAACTACTGCCTTTTGGGGAAAGGTTAGTCCAGACTCCTAACATGAAAAGCGTTTTTGCTCTTTCCCTGTGGCCCAGAGCTGTGGTTCTCACGCTTGAGGGTGCACCAGATTCTCCTGTAGGGCCGTTAAAACATGCATTGCTGTGCTCCACCCACAGTTGCTGTTACAGGAGGTCCAGGGTGGGTTCTGAAATTCTGCATTTCTCAAGAGTTCCCACGTGGCTGATCTGCTGGTCCAGAGACCACACTGGGAGAACTAGGACATGGTAACCTTATTTACAAACCTTTGTTTCCCACCTTTTTCATTGCAAACCTACAAACCTACTAATGATGCTCTTGAGGATATATTAAGAGGGCTGAGACAGCAAGCCTGGGATGTTTTTGGAAGGAGGCAACGTGAGTTCATTTCCATCATACTTTCACAGAGTTCTGAAAATGAGTGTGACTGTAAATGGATTATACTTAACCCAAATCTTGGCAGGACTAATGCAAATCGGACAGCTGGAGTAAAAGAAATTTGCTAGACTCTACGTATTGTCTTTATTCCCTTCCTAATTGCCTTTTGTGAGAATTTGTATTTGTGGTGAGACCCTTGGGTCCGTCCTTATAGGTACTTATTTTGCCCTTTGAAGTGGGAGCAGTTGTATACTCAGTACTATGTATAAAATAGATAATCAACAAGGACCTACCGTATAGCACAGGGAACTCTAGTCAATATTCTGCAATAACCTATATGGGAAAAAAATCGGAAAAAAATGGATATATGTGTAACTGAATCACTTTGTTGTACACCTGAAACTAACACAACAATGTAAATCAGCAATAATCCTATATAAAATAAAAACTAAATTAAATTTTAAAAAGAAAGTATAGATAGCAAGAAGGAGAGAAAATATAGATATTTTTAAAGGAGCTGGGCTAAAAACCAATGTTTCCAGTGAGCTTCGAGGTCTGAAACAATATTATTCTAATATGTAATGAAGGGAAGTAATTTCTGCAGGGGCTACTGATGGAGAGCCCAAATCATCTCACCTTTAATTCCTGAATTTGTGGGTTTGCTAAATGAGCCTGGGCACTTCCATCTTCTAAAAATGTGCCTGATAGGAGATGTCTCCTTCCCCAGGCTTCATTTCTGACAGCAGTCCATTAAAAGGATTATACATCCTCATTAGGAGATATTCATGTTCATTGTGAATGATATTCCAAGTTAGAACAGGAAGTTTTTGAATTCTGTTTACTTTGGTCACTTACTCTTATTTTCTTATCACCGAATTTTATTTTTGTGTTTTCAAGAATGTTTCACTTTCTCATTAAGACTCTAGTCCCACCTTTTGGAGGAGTGAAAGTTGAAGAGGGGAAGATTTTGTTTCAAAACAAAGGAATATTGTTAGAAGACGGGAGCATGGTCTTAAGTGGGAATGAGCTTCCAGGGAGGTGGTAAGTTCTGTTTCTAGAGTTTTCCCAGCATAGGTTCAACAAGAACAACAATGACAGTTCTGCTGTGGAACAGGCTCCATCGCTAGTGGTTTCCAGTGATGATTTCATGATTCACTAATCTTGTGGTTTCTGCCTTTGGGCATGTTCTTTTGCTTGTTAGAGTAATTAATCCCTGACATGAAGCACAACAAACATTTAAGGGAGAAAATACTATTTTTTCACATGTGTGAACGTACTGCCGCCCCCCCCTCCCCTGTCCCCCTCACTCACATCATTTGTTGTACTGGATATATGGGCAGTGGCACATGGCCTGAAATAACTCCAGATTCAAGAGAACAAGATCAAACTTTCAGTGCCCAAGATTTATGCATCAAAAATGTCTAGGTCCCAAAACATGTTTTATGAGAGTTAAAATGGAAGATACAGTCCCTCTGCCTCAGGTGGCAAACAGGCCATATGTCTGTGAGATTTACCTCTGCACAGGTATTTCTGGTACTCGACAAGCCTCAGAAATCGGAGCAATCTCTCCAGGATGGCAGCCCTGCCTCAGCCCAGCCACAGTTACAATCCTCACTTGTAGTTGCAGGGGGAATTCCAGCGTAACTGAGTGTAGAAAAAGATACAGGACAAAAAGGAGCCAAGTTATACATGTTCATCACATAATTTTTCAACCGTCATACATCTTCTTAAGCAACAAAGATGGAGATTTACCTCAAAAGGTCTGGCAGCTGTGTACACAGGATCTATGTTGACTAAGGTCCCAAGGCCCCCAAGCCAGCCTGTTTCATACAATATTCATGGAGCCCATGGGTGGGTATAGAGACAGAAGCAAGAGAGCTTTCAGGTTCAAAAATTTCAGTGACTTTGATTTGGTTACCAACTCCCAGTCCACTCCTGCTTTCTCTCTTCTTTTAAAGAGTCTTTGGTTTTAGTCCCTTTTACTTTCTGGTTCCCTGTTTCATATTATTCATCCAAGGTATATCAACAAAGATTAATCCATACTAGGCTATTACGATGTTGACCGTATAATATAACATTTTGTTAAATTGACCGAACCACCTATATCTGCAGGGTGGAAAAAGCAAACACGTGGGAAAGGAGTGATTCACTTTCACATGCACTTTGCGAAGGTTTATTTTAGAGGACCTGGGAGAGAAAGGGCAGTTGTCACCTAGTACAAGGATTTCTGCAGGAAGGTCTTTCACAGGATACGATGTCTTTCTTTCGAGCTGATTAATAAGTTTTTTTTTTGTTGTTTCTGGACATCAACTGCCCTAGCACACAAGGACACTACTATTTGTCAAGCAAGATGCCTCTACACATGATTTTCAAATAAAAATTACCGTTTTCAAAGGGTGTTTTCTTTAGAAATCACATTCTACTCTGGAAGTGGGGTTAAATCAATATCTTTGTTACCTGTTGCTGAAAGCAGGTCCATATGGGGGTATCTCATATGGGTATCCCCATATGGGGGGAATCTGGGCTATTTCTAAACACACGTGTTTTTCTATTATGACAATAAAGAAGTCCTGATTCCAGCACACTCATTTAATTGTTGAGTTCAAAACACCACAAGTGATAGTTTTTCCATTTCATTCTTTTCTCCTGACTCCGTTACTCAGTCTAAGGAAATATTTCCATTTCATTTATAACTGCAAATCAATTAAGAGGTTCTAGTGGTTGATTAAATCAATCAAAGTAGCAAGTGTTTAAATGGAGTGTCTTCTGGGTGAATCTTTATTATTTCACTGGTTCAACAGATCTCGGCCCTCTTAGGGGTATTAGAAACCTGATACCATCTTTTCTTTAGAGAGTTATGCTGTAGCTGGGGAGACCAAATATAAACACACTGAAGCTAATTAAAAACGCTAGATTTAAATAGAAATCTTCAATAAAACATGAGGTGTCACGTGGTAGTATATGATTAATGTTTAATTGAATAGTGAGGCTGACTCTACAGCTTCAGTGTGAGTAGTCTTGCAGAGATAAATGTCACCCTGATAATTGCTAGAGTTGATCTGATGGATCATACTGGCTGAGCTGTGCCTACTTCCCTCAACTCCCTCACTTATCTTACCCCACATCAGGTACCCTCTCAAAATATCATGTTCAGTCATTGAATTCTACTGCCTGGGACAGACCAAGGCCAGTCTCTGTATGAGCAGCTGATGTGTTCCAGTGTTCAGGAAGAAGAAGGACCATGTGAGTCATAATGCACCAGGAAGGAGTCAGGAAGGAGGGATGACTTGGATCTTCAGCTCAATTTCTTAAGGATGGTGAAATTTGAAAGAGTGGAGTGGAGGCTTAAAACTGTTTGAACAGGAAGGTAGAGAGGAAAGTGCAAGAAACACTCAGGGCAGATAAGTCAGAAAGGACAAAGATGTTGGAAAGGAAGGTATCAGCTTATTAAGACAGTGACTTGGGAGTCATCTGCCTGGAAGTGATGACTGACGTTGCAGGGACAAATTAGATCAACACCGAAGAGAAGGTGAAGAGACAAGCCATGAGGCCTAGAGCTTGAGAGGAAGAGGAGAAAGAGAAGGCCATCTGTGTATTCAAGGATGAAGCCCTTTTTGCTGAAAGAGATATCAAGGGGATTGAAAATTGGCGATGGTTTGGCCCAAATGCTATAAAAATCAATACTTTTCATTAACAGAGTGCCTTGAAATTTGATTTGATCTCATTTGCAGACAGTATCACTTATAAAGAGACATTTATGCTTCTAAGTTCAGATACGGAACCTAGCATTAATCAAATATATTAGCTCCTTTTAATTTGTCTTTGTTACATTTATGCTTGAGCCAGTGAGACCGTTTGGGGATATCTATCTCTATAAAAATCTATATATTGAGAGAATGAGAGAGAGATGTTGTATGGTTAAAAAAAAAAGAGTCCTTTTTGGCAATTAAGTGAATGGTTGATGCCCTTAATATTCTGAGAGCAAACACAGCTATCATTATGAATCACTGTAGCTGATGAGTCTAATTCTTTTTCATGCCATGATAGCAGATGCTCACATTTGAATCTTCCACAGACAGATCGGTCTTTGTCATCTCCTCATACATATTCCAGCATCTGTACTGGAGTTTTGATGTGCTGTCCTGGCTTGAGGTAGCAGCATCACTTTTGTGAACTAGCAAAGCAGCTGCCCAGGAAACCAGAATAAAACAGTCAAGAAATTGCTGTTCTTTGCAAAATCGACCGTGACCTGTGAGTCTGAAGACTTGGGTGTGGACGGCATCTACTTGGCTAATCCTGGCTTTCTGGAGGGGTTTCCTCCGTAGAAATTTAACACTGGTCTAAATGTTGTATATAGCCTTAAAATGAAAGTACCAGTAGTGCCAAGGGAAAAAACCTTTCCATTGTAGGTCACTGAGGATGCTTATATTTCGTGGTTTGAGGGGAAACCACAACACACACACATGTCACAAACATGCATGCCTTGTTCCTGATTATAGCACTACATGAGAATGTTTTGCTAAAATGTGGCAGAAACTGCATTAGAAAAGAAATCATTTGAGTATTTGTATTTCTGTGAGAACACTGCTACTTCTATTAACCTGGATCCTTGAAGGGAAGGGAATTTTGGTATTCTTGTTTTCCCTACCAGGATAGGTGCTCAACAAAGGTCCCATGGCTACTGGTATGAGTTTCTTAGGGCTACCTTAACAACATGCCACAGACCAGGTGGCTCAGACAACAGACGTGAATTCTCTAGCAGTTTGGACGATTGGTTCCTTCTGAGGTCTTTGAAAGACAGTCTGTCCCAGGCCTCCCCCCAGACTCCTGGTAGTTTGCTGGTGATCTTTGGCATTCCTTGGCTTTTACTGCTTTACTCAGATCTCTACCTTTCTCTTAACACGGCATTTTCCCTGTGTGCATGTCTGTGTCCAAATTTCTCCTTTTTATAAGGGCATCACTATTGGAGTAGGGGCCCACCCAACTCCAATATGACCCTTCTTAACTAACTATATCTGCAATCACCCTATTTCCAAATACTGTCACATTCTGAGGAACTGGTGGCTAGTTAGAACTTCAACATGTAAATTTGGGGAGGGACACAATTCACTCTCTCCTCTAGTCTCCCCAAATCTATGTCCTTCTCACATGCAAAATACATTCACCCCATCCCAGCATCCCCAAGTGTTTCCAAAGATGGCAGTGCCATCTCTTCCATTCCACATATGTTTTTGCAATTTGACCTCATAATTTCCACATTGAGAGATAGACTCTTTTTACCTCCTTTGATTCTAGACTGCTCCTGGATTATTCTCATCAACAGAATGTGGTGGGAATGATGTTATATAAGTTCTGAGGCTGGGCTCTGTGAGATCTAGAACTTCTACCTTTAAATCTTGGAATGTCTTTCCCTGGGACCCAGCCACCATGTTTGGATGAAGCTCAAGCTGCCATGTGGAAAAGCTCTGATGGAAAAACTCTCAGCCCCCAACCCTTATTGTACTGAGCCAGTGGTCTGTACCACTGCCAGCTGTGTGAGTGAGGACCTTCTGGAAACTTCTGTCATCCCAGCACTCACTATGACGCCACTAAAGCAGAAAAACTCTCTGGTCATACAAAGAATTGTAACTTATCATAAATTATTGTTGTTTAAGGTGTTTTGTTAAACGGCAATAGAAAAATTGAAACAGAACATAGTATTAGAAGCGGGATTCTTCAGTCACAAAAACCTAAAAGAGATGGCAATGGCTCTTGTGAAGGGTATCGGGAAGACTGGTAGTGCAAACTGGAGAGGCAGGGAGCAAACTGCTGTTCAAGCTTGGAAGGGTGGTGACATGTGACCTGCAGTGGAAGAACGCTTGACAAACTGGAGCACAGAAGATAGAACGTGTACCTGGTGAACCTACGGATCTAGCAAAGGAGAGTTCCAGGCAGGATGCTGAAAGTGCCGGTGGGCTTCTTTTAGCTCTCAATCATAAAGGGTGGGGAGAGAGATGGATTTGAAAAGGAACTCTTTGCTTTTTTAAGCCAAATTCTAAAGAAGTATTCCAACTTCAGAATTGCTAAGTTGAAAAATTAAACTGTTTCTTACTTCCAGCCTGTCCATTGGGCAAATATTTCTCAAGGTAAAAGGTGACTCAGGCAAATATCAAAGACAGATGTTGCCATGAACACAAGGCCACAGGGTTAAAGTCACATCCGGTGTGTGGGAGCAGAACGCTTTGTTAAGATCTCAGAGTTTTAAGAGGTGCTTGTTACTCCTTCTCAGCTGGACAGAATTTCTTCTAAAAATCTTAATGGCATTTTTCCATAGCTCCCCGACTCAGAGCCCAGGCAGAGAGAAGCCTGTCTCAAAGACAAACGTGAGCATGACGTTTGCGCAATGGACTGGATTAATGGTCTTATACACTGGCGTCCCACCAAGTTCTTTAGGAAGCTGTATCATTTTTGGCCAAAAGTACAAAACAGAAAGAGAACTCTTTTTTTTTTTTTCCCCTAATACTCTGTGGGTAGGCAGCAAGCTAATGTGTCATAAGCATAGATCATTTTTTATAGAAAAGGAAGGAAGAGTCAGATGGGGGAGCCCACAGTCCAAAGAGAGAAGCCAAATGCCGAGTGGCTCTCCTTCCTGTGAGGAGGTCTAAGTCGTCCTCAATGAGCAAAGGAATTTGAGGACGTGCGTGGCTGGGTTTCAGAATCACTGTGTACGTGCTTCCCATTTCCCCTCTTTGATTTGAAGTGTTGACTGCAGTCATTCGATGCCTGTTTCTCCATGTATATTCTATCTTGTCTGTGACTTTTTTCTTAATTCAAGTGTCTCCCTACCTGAGGAGCCTCATGGCAGAAGCCTTATGAGCCCCTGTGTCTAACTCAGAAGATTAGATCCTGGTCATTGTGTTAGTGCCTGATGCCATAATGGGATGAGAATTATGGGCTCTTGGGAGGGAAAGGTGTATTTTGCATGTCAGAGAATATAAGTAATTCATGGCCAGAGGACAGTTTCTGGTAGATTACAGATGGCTGTGAATTCTTGCTACTCGTCCAATTGAGAAACAGGGTCTATTTTCCTCCCCTTGAATTCCTCCCCTTGAATCAGCCTTTTGTCTGGATTTAGCCAAGAGAGTGCAGTGGAGGGATGAGATATGACATTCACAGCTGGGCCTTCATCTGAAGCTTCAAGCTTAGCTCCTCTTGAAACCCTCTCCTGGGATCCGGCAGTGTTGTCAAGAGGTCCATGCTGGGTAAGTGGAGAGAGGAAGAGGTTCTTGCCCTGCAGTCTCCCCTCCAAGGTGACACGTGGGAGTGAAGCCACCTGACTGCAATTCTGTAATCCTGGCCAGTGTCTCATGGAGCAAAAGAAGTGCCAGGCAGAGCTCTGTCTAAATACCTGATATACAGAATCGTGAACAGATGAAATGGTTGTCATTTTAAGCCACAAAGTTTTCAGAGTAGTTTGTTACTCAGCAACAAATAAATCAAACAGCCACTGAGAGGAGACAGTATCCAGTGGCTTTGTTCGTGCCTTTGTCGCTGCCCTTAGCCAGTGATAAAGTTTCTGAAATTTCAGCTACATTAAGTGTGACTGCATGTACATCTTAAATATGCTTAATTAAAATAGAAGGGACATGTTATTGTAATTGCTCTTGAATTATTTGGCATGTATTTATTGAACTATCAAAAGCTGATCAATTGCCCCAATATTTTATTTTGGTTCTACTGAATCTGTATTTCTAACTAGAACTGTTAATCTGACTATTGCATTTAACTACAATCGTATCTGATGAAAATAAACAGATAGAAGCAATCTTAGGATGATGTATCCAGAGTGAAGAACTAAGCCTCATGTCATAGGAGCCCTCTGACCTTCACTGTCATCACACCCTTTCATTTTTCATTGTTTTTATTTATCATCCTATTTTTTTAAATTTCTGGAACGCAGTGTGTACTGTGTACTGTGGACGAAAGTTTTGAAAAGAACTGTAAAGCACAAAGAGAAAAAAGGAACACTTTAAATGAAGACAAATTTAAAACCCCAAACTCTGTGAACTTTCAAATAGTTTTCCCTCATTTAAAATCCATAAGTTGTAAATGAGGGGCCACCTGAGACAGCAGGATCTTATTTGGGTGTTTTGCTGATCACAGGCTTGCTTTTTCTTTTCATGTTACCTGATTTTCTTTTAGGGAGCTGTGAGCTATACCCACAGTTATTACCAAAATTGATTTTGAGTCTGCATCTAAAGCATTGTCCACTACTTCTCTACGGAAGATGGAATACGTATTTATCAAAATGTCCTGGATGAGTAAATCTGAGTAAAAGCTGGTAATAACAATGCTGACATATTTGTATTTTTAAGCAAAAGAAACATCCTTTCACTTCAAAATTTCTTTCCTCCATTCTCATCTGTAAGGAAAGTCCCCTTGTAAAGTCCAGTCCTTCCATGAAGGAAACAGGTGTTATAAGTAATGGATGTCTAAGAAGGTTGTCTGAAAAGACAGGTACACCTGTATGGGACAATTGGTGTGCTGTTAGAATTTCTATAGATAATGACATTACACAGACTCCTAAAATGTCAGACATAAAATAATAAACAGGACTCTGCATGTGGTTGTTCTTTCTAATCTAATAGAGCCATCTATGGATCAACTCTCTATTTCTCTGGATTCTGTCAGAACGATGCCCTTTAATCAGCAGCCTCTTTACTTCACAAAATACTGCACAGGCAAGCATTTTTTCCTCTCCACAGCATTAATTAAATTACATAAAACTGGCAGCGTTTAAATTCTGGCATCTGTATTGTCTCACTTAATTACACCCCTGGACTCCTTTCAAAATTCTTTCATTTGCTACAGGGACATCTATTGGCGAAAGAGGGAGAAATCAGATACAAGTGATCAAATGCAATTTGGGATTTCTACCCGGCTCCATGCCCACCTTGAAGAAGGCTTTCCTTCAGTCTGTCTGTCTGCAGCATTCCCACCTGGTGCTGAGCAGCAGAGGGAAAATGTCACAATGATAGACACTCATTGGGAATTAAGGAAACTTCATAAGTAAAACACTATTCAACATTCTTTCAACTTTTTTTAAAGCCCATACAAGAAGACCTTAGAGTGGAATGGAGTTTACCATGCCCAATTTCAGCAATCTGTGTATGCCAGATAAGAGCTTCCTTAAAGCTGGGACATGGGAGCATCTTCAGAAATCTTGCCATGAGCATGCTCCTCGGAGGATGTTGTAAACCCAGGTCAGCAGAGGTGAGCTCTGCCTTCACGTCCTGGACGGGGTGGGGTTGCATGGACAGGACATCCTAAAGGCGGAAGAACCTGAGGCCCAGCTCTAGCTGCCAGATAAAGAGCTACTGCCAGAAAAAGACAAAGATAAACGAAGTCCACAAGTTTATTCTTGGCAAGTTCTTTCTCCGTTTTGTTAAATTGATTTGTCCAAAAATCAAGTTAGTTTCTCTTCTCCATCTACTTATCCTATTTACTTTTTTAATGTTAATGAATGGCCATCATCCCAGCCAGAAGTCAGATCATCTTTGATCTCTTTCCCCATCCCCTACATCCAGTCCCTAATTTCAGCATCTACTACTTCCTTACACATCTTCCCTTTTTACTCTCAACTGCCTCTTCGGTGGTTTGGACAATTATGCTCAGCTAGGCTGGGTCTTTTCTACATCAGGGGAATCCCTTGACTCTTTCCTACATCCTGAACCTGCCGCGAGGATCTTTTCTAAAGTGTGAATCTTGCATGGTTACTCCTCAATGGCTCCAAATTGCCGAATCCAAACTGCTTAGCATAGAAATTGAGACCCTCCATGGTCCGGATCTTGATTCCCTCATCAACCTCATTTCTCTCTCTATTAAATTGTTCACTGTTGTTGAACCACTGAAATGGGATCTATAGACTGAAGCTTGAAAAAGGATACTTCCACTGAGAAAACACAGTGCTAAATTTGTTGGATTTTTTTTTGTAGGGAAACACTGAAGACAGAAAAATCTTAAATTTGATTAAGAAACACGTGTTACTAGTTAAAATATACATTTGGTGTTTTTTGAACTAAAATAAACACATTTAGCAATTTAAAAAATACTGATCAAACAGCTAAAACGTTTATCCATCTTTGTTTCATTTGTTCAGCAAATATGTAAAAATGCCAGTGATATAACATACAATGCATCAGACATTGGTCCATGAAGATGGGACACAGCTACAGCCTCCCATGAGCTCACAGTCTAGAGCAGGAAAAAAAACAAGGAAAAGTATGTGATACATCGTAGCAAGTGCTATAAAAAAGCACCTGGCTTAAACAACTCATATTAGTTAGGTCTTTTTATATTGCAGATAGTAGAAAAGTCAGACCAATCTCATTTGAGCCAAAAAAGAAAAAAAAAGGGAGAGAAATTTATTGTCGTGCATAAGGGAAAATTACAGGAGCAGCATATATTCAGTTGCAGTTTGATCCAGGTGCTCCAGTAGGTAATGTTGCCAGGTTCCTCTTTCTTTCTCTCACCTCCAAATATGTCTGTTTTGGCTTTCTCATACATTGGTTATCCCCACATGGTAACAAAGATTGACATTAGAAATTCCAGGCTTGAATTTTACCAATCAACTTTATAAAGACAAGCAAGCCAACAAACAAAACTTCTTTCCTAATAATTCTATAAAATGGCCCCAGATAATTTCAAGTTCTTGGGGCACACATCCACTCTTGATCCAAACACGTGACTATGAGAATGAAAAGTACTAGTTGATCAATATTATCTCCTTAATCTTGATGTCCGAGCACAGGGTAAGCTTCATCCAGACAATACAGGCTGAAAGTAAGAGAACAGTGTTTCGCCAAGAAAAAAATTACCAAAAGAAGGAGGAAGAGCTGTTGTTGGACAGGAAGGAAACAAGATATACTTGTTTTAGTGCTTGAGCCGAATCTTGAAAGATGAGTAGCATTTAGCCAAGTAGAAGAGTTGATGAAAGCCATTCCAGACAAAGGTCGCAGATATGTAAAAAAAAGAGCTGTCAGAAAACATGGTGATTTCAGATACCTTTTAAAATTATTTCAGTATGGGAGGATGGGTGTGGTATATGGCAAGTTGAAAGACCAGAGATGTTGATTCAAGACATAAGGAGCTGTAAAGTACTTTAAAGTTTAATAATCTTGTGGGAAAGACTAAGCATGCCAGAAATATGAATACTTTAAAACCCAAGGAATATTTGGGGAAGATTGTGTTCAGCTATGTTCTGAAGAATTATGAGCCATGAATCTACATGTTCTGAATCCAGTTGTGATCACACTGGCTGCAGTCAAATGGAAAAGAGATGGGTTTCTGACCTAAAGACAACGTTGGAGGAATCCTCTGCCCCAGGGGTTAGTCACCTGTCAGATCTGTCAGATCAGTACTCTGCAGGGAGAACCAACCAGTAAGCAGTAGATGGAGTAGTAGGAAAAAAGGGAGAGTAGTTAAATTATTTAATGTCAGAAACTAGAGTCAGGGTGACAATAATATAGTTCATGAAGCTGTGCCTTAAACTACCATTCTGTTCTCCCAGTGATATTTTAGTTTTCATGAGACTACATGACCTTCTTGTTTGGTTTAGCTGTGCACATGAAGTTGTTGTTTTCCCTCGTGAATCTTTACAGTGAACCCCTACTCCTGTGGTCATCCTGGAAGAACATTATGTCTTGCCACCTAAAGAAACTCAAATAATTCAAGAACCTGGCTCATGTCAACCTAGGGTGCTCATGTTAACATGAAGACATAGGAAAAATTCTGAAGCACAGTATTGAGAAAATACATGTTAACTTTGTGTTTTTCAATTCATTAAACAAAAGAGTATATCTTAAAAATGAGAGCAGGAGGAAGGGAAGGTAAACCAAATATTTAATTTCTTCCACTTATATGGCAAGCTTTTCTTCCACTCTCATTATAACAGAAGCCCTTATTTTCCGGCTCTTCGCTTGCTAACAGCAAGACATTTTCTTAACTAAATGATGCTTTTGAAATCATGGCTGCATATCCCGGACTTCAGCCTTCTTGATGTTTGGGTTTGCTGCTGTAATGTCGAAACAGAAATACATACAGCACCTAGTCTGAAAATGCCTATAAATGAAACATGGGCAAGTCACAACCTCTACAGGGTGTCCAAATTCTTATTTGTGTTACAAAATGATCTGTTTCAGTATATATTTCAGATCTGAAGCTTGTAATATTTTATTTGCCTTTAACTATGGAAAAGTTAACAATTCTGACATGAAATCAGTGGGTGAAAAAAGTCCTTGGAATTAATTTACATAATTCAGTATTGGGGTGCATTTTACGGAGAACCATGTTAGTTGCAAGTATAAAAACATCACTGCCATTATTAATCACCCCAAATAATTGCTCTTATAAAAATGTAATTTCAGCACACAAAAAAATCGAATATATTTTCTTCCCTTGATCTATAAAATAGACATCCAGAAATGGCACAGCAGAGACACCAAGGGTGAATTTCATAGACAATTCAACTTTGGGGCACATACTGGATTTCTAATTGTACAGCTTCTCTCCCGGCAGGTTATTATGATTAGGTTGAAACATTTACATTTATTATCTGAAAGAGATAATTAGATATTTCTACTGCAAAATAATTTACATTAATGGACCATAACTTTCAATATGTAGCTTTAAACTGCACATTTAAATAATATAATATCTGTGTCCCTTAATTTTACTGTAATTGACTCCATGTGAAGGCTTTCTTTTTTTCTTTTCAAAAACACAATCAGCTAAAACAATATATTAAACGCTCTAGTTTATTAGTTTGAAATTTTAAAGTAGGTAACCTAGCAAACTTGTTCAGAATTTTACTAAAGTCTTAATATGTAAAATGAAAATGACTTTGAAGGAAAAGCAAAAACTCTATAGCCTTGGCTAAAGATATAAGGATTACATGTGGAATATACTTGTGTTTGGGGAGACGTATATAAGGCATGGTGGGATTTTTTGTTTTGTTTGGTCATTTCTGTGCATAATCCCAAATACTCATTAACTGCCAATTGGAAGCAAAGTTTGCCTTAATTATACACTTAAGCTTGTTCTCTGTCTAGGGTTTGGTCAACAATACTTTCTTTGAAGAAAGATCTGTTTGTAATTGTGCATTGAAAATTTCATCCATTCATTCCTTCAATGACTATCAGATCCAGTTCAATGGATTGGGATGGGTTCATGGGATAGAGGAAAGCCCTAAAGAACTCAGTTTAGAAGATATATCTACCTGGAATTCACCTATAGATGAGCTTTGCTCTAGCGGATTAGTATCTCCAATGATACAAGAACAAAATTGACTACCTGAAATACAAACAGTATGCTCTCAGCTAGGGAGCACACATTTGGTCTGAATAATTCTTTAATTAGATATGGAAAGTGAGTGTCTCTATACTCAGATGATATCAGCTAAGTTGGCATGATTTAATTATTATTTTTATGCTTTAAAAATAATAATACAGGAAATATCAAAAGATTCCAAATTCTCATGAGTTTAGATGGACAGTGATATATACATGCAGGCAAGGGCCTTCAGAAACCTGTATAAAAATACTTCAGGTTTTGGAGTTAGGAGTCATGACTTCTAGTTAGTCTAATAGAAAAAATGATCTTTCTGAGTTACTTCTCAAAAATTCAGTTCCTTGTTGATAATTGTGTGGTGTTATTGGTGATATTAAACAAATATTATATATTACTATTTATATATAAGAATAAGCACCATGGAAATGCTTATATATTGACACTAAGAATGCAAAAAAAATTAGTCAAATAGTCATAATAGATGATCCCCACAAAGAGTCTTTAGGGGATGTTCAGAATAAGATGCTAATCACCCAAATCTGCAGCTTTTCCCAGAGATATGTTCTTTGTAGCTTCTTTCCTAATTATGCTTTTTACTAAGTAATATAAACATTCCGTGAGCAAACTTGTTTATACTACTAATTAGTCACATCTGGAATAAAATGTTTGCAAAGATAAGAATCAACACACAACTCTCTGAATTATGAGTATGTTTTATTTTCTTTTTGCAATTAGTAGATCTAAAAAATGTAGTTTGCTTCTATAGCCTATTACATTCATGTTATTAGTGCATTAATGTGTACAATTTAAAGCAAGAGGCCATTTTTTTTCATATTCTAAAAAGAATCCAAATAAAGATTCAACATCTAATGATACTTTTTGTTTTGTTTATTTTTAGCACTCAAAAATATCTGCAAAGACCCAATCCACTAGCCGCCTTTCAGGTCTCTGTGTTAAAAGGTTTCTTCAGCAATGTGAATAGAAAGCAGCTTTAAAGACATACCTGAAATTTCCGTGTCATCTGCCTTTTAGACTGAGCTAGAATAATGAATCGACTATTATTTGTTGAATAATTATGACTTTGGGCTCTTTCCTGCAGGCAGCATCCGAGCAGCTATTACTGAAGCATCATTATCAGATAAGGAGACCAATGAAATGGTTAAGTCGGCTTTATTTTCACACATGTTTCTTCTCCATATACAAAAAAACATAGTCAAGTGTTTGTAATTCAAATGCCCTTCAATTAGTCTAGTCCCGGAGAATCATTCTTCAACATGAAAGCCGAGGTCTGGCATTCCAAATACAAGAAGTAAATTGAATTGCATTGCATTAGTCATAAAAGCCACCATGACAATACTGTGATTGTCACTAGTACAGTTTCCTAGGTTTGGATGAGTTTTAATATATTAATGTGAGAAGTGTGTGACTTCTAATACGACCTTGAATGAGTAAACCTTCAAAGTGCTTTTACTGCATGCTGGCATGCCAGACAAAGTTCCAGGCTCCGGGGATACAGGGAGCCCTGGTCCCTTGGAAGAGTGTTGATCTTTATTATCTTTATTATCTGTGAAACAGATAATAAAAAGTAAAAAGGGACCATATCAGAAGGTGAAAAGAAGTAATATGAAGAAAATAAAAAGAATGTGATAGAGAGAGATTAGAGAGTTTGGGGTTAATTTGGTTTAGAAGTCAGGCCCTGAGAAGATCTCGAGGGGATTTCAGGAAGAGGGGAAACACAGTTTTGTAGCCTGGGGGCAGACACAAGCTGGGTATTTCTAAGGAGAGGGACCACTCAGAGTGGCTGCTTCCTCCAAATGAGGAAGGGGAGCTTGGAAGGACATGAGGTCAGGAAAGTGAGATTTGTAGGCTAGGAACAGAAGTTTGGATTTCACAAAACACTGAATACAGGTCTGTACATTGACTTGTATTTTCCACAAGTTCTCATGTGTGTTTAAATTGTTTAGATTTTTTTGTGGAATTATTTTTATGTCCCAAGATGATAATTCTCTCTGTATTGCTGAAGAATATGACAAAAAATAAGTATTTCTCAATATTTTTGCTTTAACAAAAAATTGTAACATATTAAATCATTCTAATTACAGAAAAAATACAGATACATATGAAATCTAATAGTAAATATCTGTATGAAGAATTACATAATTAATAACTTCCTGGTTAGTTAACATATAATTGATTTCAATAAATTATTCTTATTTTTAAGTACTATTGGCCATTGATAAGAAGAACAGTCATTAAATAAATAAATATCAAGTTCTACAATTAGAATATCAAGAAAATAATGGTTGTTGGGGGATGTGGAGAAGCAGCAGTGAGATTTATAGAACAAGGACTTCAAACCTGAATTCAAAAAACATGAAATGATGTTCAACCTCACTGGTAATTAGAGAAATAAAATCAAACCACAGTGATAAAACATTTTGTAAGCACATTTGAAAAAGTTAAAAACTACTTGCAGTGGGAACTTTGACTCATTGCTCATGAGAATATATATTTGTATAAGTATGTTGAAGAACAATATGGCATATCTAGCAAAGTTTAAGAAATGTACACTCTCTAACTGAGTTGCTCTACTCATAGCTATATGGGTTGAACCTAGACAGTGGCAGCCAGTTGGAAACAACATAAATATTCACCGACAGGAAGGTGCATAAAAAAAGATGTATTCATGCCATGGAACACGATAGAGCAGTGAAAATAAATGATCTAACACTACATATATCAACAGAGATGACTCACAAACAAACATTAAAGGGATAAACATAATTTCAGAAGAATACATATGGTGTGATACAAGTTATAGAAAGCTTTAAAATATACAAAATAATAATGTATATTGCTCAGGGATATACACAAGTGACATAATACAAGGAAATTGTAACCATATTTGTCTGTCACAGAAAAAAATTACAATTTCTGGTTTTGAACATTAACTTCTGTCAATTTGTCAATGACTATCAAATTGATCTTCTTTGCATGTTCATGTTCAACAGAGACTAACATGACTCTCTGTTACTTGAGACTTGCTCATTTATCGTCATTAATAGCTGATCAAAGAATACTTCTAAACTTTAATTTCAAAAAGTTTCTTTCACGTGAAGTAAGAGACAAAGCAGAAGTTCTTTAGCATAATGATAAGTTTGATAGAGATTCATAAAACCTCCATTATACAATAAATTCCAGGAATTAAAATATTGTCCAATACTTTATTTCTTCAAATGTTTCTGTAAAATAAAAAAAAAATCACACTAAAGAACTTTACCACACTATAGAAAACAGTATGGAGATTCCTTAAAAAATCAAAAATAAAACTACCAGATAATCCCACAATTCCACTTGTGGATAGTTATCCCAAGAAAACAAAGACAGTAATTCAAAAGATATATGCACCCCATGTTCATTACAGCATTGTTTACAGTAGCCAAGATATGGAAACCAAAGTATCCACTGATGGATGAATATACAAAGAAGATATTATAGATATGTCTATGTCTATGTATTGATATATGTATATGCATTGATTTATGTATATGTATTGATATATGTGTATGTATATGTATTGATATATGTATATGTACATGTATGGATATATGTATATGTATACATATAATGAAATACTATTTAGCCATAATAAAGATTGTCTCTTTGAGACAATATAGATGGAAGCTCAGGGCATTTTGCTAACTGAAATAAATCAGAAGAAAGATAAAAGTCATATGGTCTCACTTATTTGTAGAATCTTAAAACAAAACAAAAACATAAAAATTAAAAAAGTGACAAAGCTTATAGATAGAGAATGTATTGGTGGTTTCAGAGGTTAGGGTTTGGGGGGTGGGTGGAATGGGTAAAGAGGGTCAAAAGGTATAAATTTCCAATTATAAGACAAATAAGTCATGGGGTGTAGTGTGCAGCATGGTGACTATAGTTAATAACACTGTATTCCATATTTGAAAGGAGCTAAGAGAGAATCATAAAGTCTTCATCACAGGAAGAAAAGAATGTGTAACTGTGTATGGTGATGAATGTTAACTAGACTTATTGTGGGGATCATTTCATAATCTATACAAATAACGAGTCATTGTGTTGTATACTTGAAATTAATATAATGTTAATGTCAATAATATCTCTATAAAAAAGAAAATTTATTATAAATTACTATTTTTTGTTAAAATTTCGAACTTTTTTCTCCAAAAATCAGAGAAAATGACAGAATGAAAGCAAACATTGAATTGTTGTTTTTTATTATGTAATTGAATACATAGAAAACACAAGGGAATCAACTTAAATATGATAAACATAATTCAGAAAGACTTCTCAGAACAACATTAATATACAAAACTGACTAACTTCCTTTACGTACAAATAGGCAATTATGATATATAATGGAAGAATCCCATTTTAACTATAACAAAAATGATAATAGACTTAGGGATAAATTTATCAGGAACATGCAAGATATTTTTGAAGAAAACTTAAAATACTAAGAGGAATGATCTAACTGGAGACTTGAAAAGATGGAAAACCCATACCATATTCTTGGGTTGGAACACACAACTCATCATCCTAAAGATGTGGATTTGATAACTTTAATATGATCTAAATAAAGATACCTGTAGGAACCTGACATTTATTTAGAAAAATAAATATGCAAGAATGGCATGGAAAAACCTGAAAAAAAAAAGTAGAGAGCTGGCTTTATCAGTTATTAGAATCTATAATAAAAGCTTCAGTAATTAAAACTGTAAGATACTAGCACATGAATAGACATAAAAATCAGTATAAGAGTATAGATAATCGAGAAATAGACCCCAAAACACATGACCACATAATAAATAGGGTATTTCAAAAAAAAAAAAAAAAAAAACGAAAGAAAGCAAACATTGACATTATTTTATTTACTTCTTTTTATGAGTGTCTATTTCTTTGTGGAAAGCATAAGGGTATTCGAGTACTACCTTTAAAAATTTTTATGGCCATGTATGACCAGTATTTTTGGTCATCCCTTCTGACATTCTCCTTCAAAATTTGATTTCTTTGTTATGTAATGTCCATTTTATTGTATTTTATTGTGGTCACAATTAATTGCTTCTTCTGTAATTTTACTGTACTGATTATTAAGAAACATTTAAAACACATGTGTCACTGTACTTTGTTCCAGACTGATACTACTCAAAATTATAAAAGTATTTCATGCATTAACTAAAGTTTGTACTTGCCAAACAAAAATACTACTGCTCACACTTTGTATTGTTTCACTGTTACACATTTTAAATGCAGTGAAAACTAAAAGTGGTGACAGAATTAAAAAATTGGAGTAATTCAAGTTCTATCACTTCATTTTTTTCACAAGCACTGTGTTATCATTTCTACTTCAGATCTACTGTTTAAACACAAGTATATGTATTACCACAGGATTTGGAGACATGAACTGTGCCCAAAGCAAGCTTATATGATCCCCAAACTTTGCAATCTCACTCTCCAAACAGACACATGTAGCTGAGTTCTCTGAAATAACTATCATGTGGAATACAACTTACATTAAGGATAAGTAATTTAAAAATGATCCTTGAAGCTTACATATAGGTTATTAAATCTTAACAGTAATAAAATTTAGACCAACAATTTTTTAAAGGATTAATTATTTTACGACTGAAATGGTTTAGAATCGTAGGCTTTTTGTTATTATATAAAGTAAACTGGGGGTGGGAGTATGATGGGTGAAAGTGGTCAAAGGGTGTAAACTTCCAGTTATAAATTAAATAAGTCCTGAGGATCCAATGTACAACATGGTAACTATAATTAACACTGTTGTATTGTATACTTGAAAGTTGCCAAGAGAGTAGATCTTAAGTGTTCTTAACACGCACACACACACACACACACACACACACACACACACACACACACAGGTAACTATGTGAGGTGATTAATGGAGGTGTTAACTAACCTCATTGTGGTTATAATTTCACAATATGGAGATATATTATTCACTACGTTATACAACTTAAACATGCACAATCCTGTATGCCAATTATATCTAACTAAAGCAGGAAAAATTTAAAAATAAAAAAGCAGATTGGCTTTTGGGGGGTTGCTATTATTTGAAAATTTGACACAGAAAATGTCCCCATTTACTACCCAAACTTGAGGAAGACCTCCTTCTTAGCACAGCATTGATTGATCTGTGAACTTGCCTTGTTCTTTTTCAATGTTGCTTAAATCCTTCTTTTTCCTAATCTTGATTTCAAGCCAATCCCATTCTCTCAAAGTCTACTTTTAATCCCTTTTCTCTGCTAAAAACTTTCTGAACACAAAAACGGGAGCAGGTTTTCCCACTCTGGACCACCTAAAATATTTCCTCTGTATACTACACTGTATACTTTATGGCTTACTAAAATTACCTTCAATTTTTTAATAAACTTTTCATCTTAAGTAATCATATTGGAAAGTTGTAAGTACTATCACTATATTTCCCACATGAATTTTGATATCCCAACTGAGTCATTAAAAGACAGGAGTGAGGAAAGAAAAAACTTAATTTATGTAGCCATTATATTTGTGAAGAATAAGGTACATTTTAGTGTGCCAAATGTCACTCTGGAAAAGACTTAGAATGCAGAGTACCTGCCCTACCTGAAGAGAACCTGATGCTTGATATCTGGCTGCAGCAAGAGTCAAACACTTTAACCAACCATCTCACCATCAGCTCATCAGGTGGTATTGATTCAGGTCATTCTTAGACCTAAACTTGAAAACTACATTCTCAGGGGAATTGTTATTTTGCATTGAACATAAAAATCTAAGGACTTTAGGATATACCTCACTGGATCAAACAGAATCTGGATTTATGAGGCAAAGACATGGTTCAAGCCTCTTTATGTTAGTAAACAAATATTAGAATTAAGTGATGCATGAGAAACTTCTTTATGCAATAAAATTCGTTAAGTCTCTAGCCAGGTTAACTAAGAAAAAAAAGAAAGAGGACACTTATTACTGTTATCAGAAATGAAAGAGGAGACATTACTACAGATCCTACGGACATTACAAAGATAATCAAGAGATTCTATGAACGACTCTATGCCAAGAAATCTGATAACTAGATGGAACGGACCAATTCCTTGAAAGATATAATCTGACAAAACTCACACAAGGAAAAATAAGTGATCTGAATAGTCCTGTATCTATTAAAGGAATTAAATAAATGATTAAGAACCTTACAAGATAGAAAGCAACAGGCCCATATGAGTTCACTGGTGAATTATACAAAGGTGTAAGAAAGAAATTATACCAATTCTCTGTAATCTCTTTCAGAGGATAGAAGCAAAGGGAACATTTCCAAACTCATTCTATGAGGCCAGCACTATCCGAATACCAAAAACAGGCAATAACATTACAAGAAAAATAAATTACAGATCAATATCTCTCACAAACATAGACACACATCCTCAACAAAATATTAGCAAACTAAATCCAAAAAAGCGTAAAATGAATTATACACCACAACCAAGGGGGATTTACCCCAATTATGCAAAGCTGGTTCAACAACTGAAAATCAATTATTGCAATCCATCACATCAATAGACTAAAAAATAAAAATCACATGATCATATTAATACATTGCAAAAAAGCATTTGACAAAATCCAACACCCATTTATGGTAAAAACTTAGTACTAGGAATAGAAGGGAACTTTTTTGACTTGATAAAGACTACCTACAAAAAAACCTACAGCTAACATCACACTTAGTGGTGAGAAACCTGAAACTTTCCCACTAAGATCAGGTACAAATCAGGGATGTCCCTTGTAATCACTCCTTTTCAACATAATACTGGAAGTCCTTGCTGATGCAATAAGGTAAGAAAAGAAAAGAAAATCTATATAGATTGGGAAGGAAGACATAAAACTTTGTTTGTAGAGCACATGATCATCTATGTAGAAAATCTTTAAAGAAATCAACCCAAAATTCCTGGAACTAATAAGAGATTATAGTGGGGTTGCAGGTTAATATATACACTTGTTAGAATGGTCAAAATCCAGAACACTAACAACAGAAAATGCTGGCAAGGATATGAAGCAACACGAACTGTAATTCACTGCTGGTTGGAATGCACAAAGGCACAGCCACTTTGCAAGACAGTTTGATGGTTTCTTTCAAAACTAAACACACTCTTACCATACAATCCAGCAATCATTCTACTTGGTACTTACCCAAAAGAGTTAAAAACTTATGTCCATACAAAAACCTGCACATGGGTGTTTATAGCAGCTTTTTCAATTAATTTCCAAACCTTGGAAGCAACCAAAGTGTCCTTCAGTATGTGAATGGATAAACTGTGGTACATCAGACAATAGAATATTATTTGGTACTAAAAAAAAATGAACTACCAAGCCATGAAAAGACATGGAGGAAAGTTAACTACATATTATTAAGTGAAAGAATGTGATCTGACAAGTCTATATATTGTATAATTCCAAATATATGACATTTTGGAAAAGGCGGAACTATGGAGACAGTAAAATGATCCATGTTTGCCAGGGGTTGCGGGGAGAGATGGATGATTAGACAAAACACAGAGGATTTTAGGGTAATGAAAATATTCTGTGATATTATAGTGTTGGCTATACTGTACCTCATTATACTTTTGTACAAACCCATAGAACGTATAACACCAAAGTGACTTCTGAGATAAGCTATGGATATTGGGTGATTAAGATGCGTTTAATGCATGTTCATTCCTGATTTAAAAAAATGTAACTTCCTGGTGAGTGATGTTGATAATTAGGGAGGCTATGCATAAAGTTGGGGGGACAGAAATAATCTCTGCACCTTCCTCTTAATCTTGTTGTAAACCTCAAAGTGCTCTAAAAATAATAAAACTTGGAAAAAAAGGAAAAAGAAAAGAAAATGCTTCATAAACCATTGAGCATCATGCAAACATAAGACTACTATTTTCACATTGAGGGTGGTGCTAGACAAAATATTATTTTGTAGGTTTTGGATTGAAGAAAAAGGGTGTGATTTTTTTTTTAAAGAAGATGGGGGTAGGAGTTTATTAGTTTATTTATTTATTTTTGCTGTGTTGGGTCCTCGTTTCTGTGCAAGGGCTTTCTCTAGTTGTGGCAAGCAGGAACCACTCTTCATCGCGGTGCGCGGGCCTCTCACTATCGCAGCCTCTCTTTGTTGCGGAGCACAGGTTCCAGACGCGCAGGCTCAGTAGTTGTGGCTCACGGGCCTAGTTGCTCGGCGGCATGTGGGGTCCTCCCAGACCAGGGCCCGAACTCGTGTCCCCTGCATTAGCAGGCAGATTCTCAACCACTGTGCCACCAGGGAAGCCCTCTAGTGTGATTTTTTAAAGGAATGATTTCAGTAAATGTATTTATACAAACTTGATAATGGTGTGAAACAAATGTGGGCCTAATCTTGGTATTTGAGACAGAGGTGGATGCTTTCTCAAGGTCCCCAAACAAGTTTTGAAAACCTGCAAAAATGGCCTTGGGAAGTGGGAAGGAGAAATTAAATTTAGTTTTGCTTGTAAATAAGAAATATCCTGAATCCAAACACATATGCTCCGTGCTAAACTCTCCTCAGATTAGCATAATCAGAAAGTTGAATTTGTTAATTCCAGATCAAGGAAAGAGTTCTAGCCCATCTGTTTCTTTGCAAAATTTGAGGACCAATTACAGTCTCAGTGAGAACAGAACTCAGTGTTTATTGTCATTTTAATAATTTTGTCCTTTATGGAGCATCACTCACCCCAAAGTCTCTTCACTTCACTGCAGATATTGAGGGTCTCTGTAACCCACTTGGTGGGGAAAGAGAACAACGTGGCAGCTGTCTCCCATGCAATATTAAACCGCAATTTGGGATCCAAAATGGAGGATATTGCATTCACATAACAGTGCAGAGGAAATGAAGAACACGGTTGCCGCAAATGAAACAGAACTAAAACTAATGTCTAACTTGTGTAAACAGTAGCTGGAGACCTTTATTGCATCTCACATCCAGACAGCTTTTCTCCAGCAGCCTCTGCAGACTGCTAAGCTGGATGTCCATTTGGCAGTGACCGTGAAGAATGAGCACCCACTGCTGACACTCAGCAGTGCTGATGGACCTTCCTTCAAGGTCTCCCCTCCCAGAAGTGAAGGAGCTTAATCTGTGCTTAGTGCAGGAGCCAGGAGGTCAGAGGTTTAGGAAAATAATTGGCAAGTCAAAGACCACAGCAGCCTATGGATAAGGCCACAGCTCTGAGCCTGAATTTCTAACCTGCCGTTGCTTTAATGAGCCTTCTCTGCTAGACTTAGTGTTCTGACTAAATACTATTCTTGATGAATGAGCCAGGACAGGTTTGCACAGAGGACATCGTTTATTTCAGATGGGAGTCAGAAGGGCATGTTTAAGGATATTACACAGGTCACACAACAACAAGGCACGTGGAAGAATACAAATGTCAGAAAGCCATTTGCTTTTTACTAGAAATTTCATACTCTTTTTCCATTAAAAGTGATCTTTCTCAAGCCTCTTTTCCTGATAGGTTTAGTAACTCACCTCTTGCCATACATGTTAGAGTTCTGAATTACTAGGAGCTGAAATCTTCTGGTAGGACATGAACAGTTTTATACATGCATACTTTCTGAATCGCCATCAAAACTCCCTACTTAGATTGGTAATATTAATTAAAATATCACCCTTTTACATTTTTTTTTTTGCTTTCAAATAGCCTAAAAGATATGGTTCAATGATTGCTTCATGTCTCAGGATCCTAACTTTGAGTATCAGTTATTTTGCTGTACTCTCATACAATGGTGCCACATGGGTCCTGATTTGAAGTGGCCTTATTCTATGCCTGTGAAACCTTGTGTCTGACTCTCACAGTGTTCTGGGTTCTCTCTGACACCTCTCTTTCGGTTCACCACAATTCCCTGCTACTCCCCCCTTGCTTCCACTCTTCTCCCACTTTCAATCTGTAAGTGTGCCACATGACCAATTATTTTCAGAACGTTTGTAAAGTAAGAGTGACTTAGGATCCTGAGTGAGCACGGATGAACTAATTTGTAATAAAACATGTGACTTTCCAAATCATTCATCTTGAAGGATAGTTCATTTTTAATCCAAATAGTTGAGGCTTCTGGTTAAGTGACCTTCAGACAAGTAAGATGGTGCTGGGTAAGATTGCCTCTCAGATTTTTGGTTGTTGGAATAATCCCTTCCAAAAGGGGACTGAATGATATATACATATTTTGTATTAATTTTAGTAGGGCATAGGTCTTATTTGATATATATAGAGAAACTAAATACCAAAATGGGATTTTTGATTTCAAAATGAAATGTTTCTCTAAAAGATATTTCACATGTGAGATGATCTATGTGCATCTCTATCCACAGTAGCATAGTTTGTAATGGCAAGAGGCTAGAAACAACTAAAATATCCAAAATAGGGGACAGTCTAAAGGAATGGAATAGTGAACAACTGTAGAAACAAAAACAAAGAAAGGTCTTTATGTACCAATATTGCATGACTTCTATGCTGTAAAATATAGGCTAGACCTGTAAAAAATAAACCCACAGTTCATCAGTGTGATTGGAGTTGACTTCTCACTCTCCTTGTTGACAAGCAGTTCTCCACCATGAGGTGATTCTGGGGTCTTGATTCCAAAGGATCATTTTTATTTCCTTTAACTGAGATCACATGAAGACCATCACATTTTTCCTTTCCTCGGCTGGTCCCTCTACCCTCTAAAGCCTCATCATTGTCTGCATCCAGCTGATGGAATGATGGACACATCCCTGCTTCTTAACTCTTGATCTGAAAGTGAGTGTGACTTCTCCTCACTTTTTCTCTGAAAGAACTGGTCCTGCAGCTGTAGCTCAATCAAACAAAGGCTGTAAAATGCCTGTTCCTGCCTGAGCAGCTGCTTTGAGCTATAACTGCTTATTCTGAAAAGGAAGAATGTACTTTCTGGACTCCTAGATTTCTCTGCCACTATCTCATTTACACACCCTTATTTGAAAAAAGCAAGGTGCACAGCATTTGTGTCACTAGGTGTCTAAAGAGAAGGAGGAATGTCTATTTGTATTTCTTGTTACATGCCTTGAAAAAAACTAGTAACCATGGTTACCCATGGAAGGATTTTGGGAAATTAGCAAATAGGAGATGAGGCAGAAAGGAAACTTCATTATGTACCTTTATATACTTTTGATATGCTAACAATGTGAATGGAATTACTTATTCAGAAAAAAAATTAAGAACTAGGAAAATGATGGAATGCTATACCCATCACGACAGAAGGTAAGAAGAATGACTTCCAGACATGCTGTAGACCTGTCTGGCTTGGGGCCCTCACCAGCCCACCAGCAGCAGAGGACTGGATGAGGCCATCTAGGAGCCCTGTCAGGAAAATGTACCAGAGCTGATGTCATTATAGGGAACCTATTTTTCTTTGCTCAGAGAGGAGACAGAAGCTCATAGAGGGAATATCTCACTTCATACAGTCTGTGAAATATCCATAAGCAAAGCAGATGTATTTTCATAGTTCTTTATGGTAAATATTTGTTTCTTATTTGTTTCTTATTGACCCCCGTGGATTCGAGATGTTTTCACCACAGAGAATGGAACACCAATGCCACTGTACAAGGTGATGTTCCTCACAGCATCCAATTATGGATTTAGACAATATAGGGTATCTATAGTAAGATTTAGAGAAAGGGTATGGATAGATGGCTGAAGGAGTGGGTGGCTGCCCACTGCCTACAAGGAATGGTGTCCAGAGGATGTTTCATCTCTATCTCCAAAAATTTTGCCTGTAAAGACTGCCAGCAGCACCAGGAATTCACTATGAGGAAGGTCATTAATTTTTTTTTATAGACTCCCTGTGACAGGAGCACAAACTCCAAGAGACATCAGCTCAGTACTTCTATGGTGTAATCAGTTCATGCAATCCCGACTGCTTTCCTGGGAGAAAGCTATAAGGATGACCTGGAGAAGCAGAAGTGGTGTCCCAGGAGGTATGCTCTGGACAGTTTTGGGTGACAGGCTCTCAAACAAGATGGGACAAATATACTTCACTCTTTGGCTTAAGCTTGATTCTGCTGTGGAGTCTTAAGTATAGTGCCAGCCACTCATCAGTGTTTCGACTAGCGAAGCCAATGGAGAGCTGTTTACCACAATTATTTATAATATACCCTTTTCCTAACTACTCAGTGTTCTTCATTAGATGGATCAAAATTCCCTGAATGAGCCAAAAAAAGAAAAAGTGGGGATTCATCCCTTTGGAAAGCACCTTATTTTGCATTTCCAGTGTGCAAGTGTCCACTCAGATCTTGCATGAAGGGATCACAATTTGCATCTTCAAGGGGTTCCATAACTCGTGGGTGAGACAAACATTTAAATTAATAGGATTGTAATAATTGTTATCATTAAAAGTATAGACTTTTGGTTCCCAGATTTTTCAGTTTCAGGAACCGATAAAATTACAAATACAATATAATTCAAAGTAACCTTTTATTTACTTTGTTAAGAAAGTCCTTACATTAAAAACCACCACTTACTATCATCACCATTTCATAATATAAAGCTTATTACAAAACCTAAAGAACTGGAAGTGTATAATCTCAAAAGAGAAAAAAAATAGAGCTTTAGGAACAACTGATATAAATAATCTTAAATAGAAACCTTAGGGTAAAAGGTGGTTTTAAGGGAATTTTTTTTTCCCATTGGCAGTTTCCTCAAGGCCTACAGACCAGGTGGGTCACCAGTTGCTGATGTCAACAGTCCTCCAACACTGACAGTAATGAGATGAACCCTCAGCCTGAGCTCTCTTGGGAAACTTGAGGGTAATTACATACTTCATGCGTCATTTTCTGGTGATTCTCTAAAATGAAAAAATAACTGAGACAACCACACTCTCTCAAAATCTCATTCTCATAATGCTCTGACCTCCCCACCCCTGACTCAAGAGCTCATTGCTTTCCTTCCTTCATAATCTTTTTTTTTTTTTAAATGTATTTATTTATTTATTTATGGCTGTGTTGGGTCTTCGTTTCTGTGCATGGGCTTTCTCTAGTTGTGGCAGGCGGGGGCCACTCTTCATCGTGGTACGCAGGCCTCTCACTATCGCGGCCTCTGTTGTTGCGGAGCACAGGCTCCAGACGCGCAGGCTCAGTAATTGTGGCTCACGGGCCCAGTTGCTCCACGGGATGTGGGATCTTCCCAGACCAGGGCTCGAACCCGTGTCCCCTGCATTGGCAGGCAGATTCTGAACCACTGCGCCACTAGGGAAGCCCCTTCCTTCATAATCTTTAAACTTGATGAAATTCTTTTCTTTTTGTTTGATTATCATTCTCAATTATTCCCAGAAATCTTCTTCCTCTGATTTTTCTTTTATTCTCTTAATGAAAAGGC
Source organism: Tursiops truncatus (assembly GCF_011762595.2). Taxonomy (NCBI): domain Eukaryota; kingdom Metazoa; phylum Chordata; class Mammalia; order Artiodactyla; family Delphinidae; genus Tursiops; species Tursiops truncatus. Next base: position 85,024,083 of record NC_047045.1, read on the forward strand.
GTATATTAGGATACTTCCCAAATGTTGAACCATCCTTGCATTGTAGAATAAATGAAGTGTGGTCATGGTATATGTTAGATTATACATCAAAAATTTGATTATTTTGTTTAAGGTTAGTGCATTTTTCTTGTGAGAATAATCTATAATTCCTTCATTGTCACCCTTCAGTTGCCCTTTTCCTAACAAAACTTCAAGGTTACAATGACTTTAAGACTAAATTAGGGAGGTGATACCTATTTTTCTACTCTCTAAAAGAGCTTGGTAAATTTTGGAAATAATTGTTTCTTTTCTTTTTTTTTTTTTACATATTTATTGGAGTATAATTGCTTTACAATGGTGTGTTAGTTTCTGCTTTATAACAAAGTGAAACAGTTATACATATACACATATCCTCATATCTCTTCCCTCTTGCGTCTCCCTCCCTCTCAACCTCCATATCCCACCCCTCTAGGTGGTCAAATGGCAGGGAGGTGATCTCCCTGTGCTATGTGGCTGCTTCCCACTAGCTATCTATTTTACATTTGGCAGTGTATATACGTTCATGCCACTCTCTCACTTCGTCCAGCTTACCCTTCCCCCACCCGTGTCCTCAAGTCCATTCTCTAGTAGGTCTGTGCCTTTATTCCCGTCTTGCCCCTAGGTTCTTCATGACCATTTTATTGTTTGTTTTTTAGATTCCATATATATGTGTTAGCATATGGTATTTGTTTTTCTCTTTCTGGCTTACTTCACTCTGCATGACAGACTCTAGGTCCATCCACCTCACCACAAATAACTCAATTTCATTTCTTTTAATGGTTGAGTAATATTCCATTGTATATATGTGCCACATCTTATTTATCCATTCATCTGTCGATGGACACTTGGGTTGCTTCCATGTCCTGGCTATTGTAAATAGAGGCTGCAATGAACATTGTGGTACATGAACCTTTTTGAATTATTGTTTTCTCAGGGTATATGCCCAGTAGTGGGATTGCTGGATCGTATGGTAGTTCTATATTTAGTTTTTTAAGGAACGTCTATACTGTTCTCCACAGTGGCTGTATGAACTTACATTCACACCAGCTGTGCAAGAGGGTTCCCATTTCTCCACACCCTCTCCAGCATTTATTGTTTGTAGATTTTTTAATGATGGCCATTCTGACTGGTGTGAAATGATATCTCGTTGTAGTTTTGATTTGCATTTCTCTAATGATTAATGATGTTGAGCATTCTTTCATGTGTTTGTTGGCAATCTGTATATCTTCTTTGGAGAAATGTCTGTTTAGGTTTTCTGCCCATTTTTGGATTGGTTTGTTTGTTATTTTGATATTGAGCTGCATGAGCTGCTTGTAAATTTTGGAGATTAATCCTTTGTCAGTTTCTTTGTTTGCAAATATTTTCTCCCATACTGAGGGTTGTCTTTTCGTCTGGTTTATGGTTTCCCTTGCTGTGCAAAAGCTTTGAAGTTTCATTAGGTCCCATTTGTTTATTTTTGTTTTTATTTCCATTTCTCTAGGAGGTGGGTCAAAAAGGATCTTGCTGTGATTTATGTCATAGAGTGTTCTGCCTGTTTTCCTCTAAGAGTTTGATAGTGTCTGGCCTTACATTTAGGTCTTTAATCCATTTTAAGTTTATATTTGTGTATGGTGTTAGGGAGTTTTCTAATTTCATTCTTTTACATGTAGTTGTCCGGTTTTCCCAGCACCACTTATTGAAGAGGCTGTCTTTTCTCCATTGTATATTCTTGCCTCCTTTATCAAAGATAAGGTGACCGTATGTGCATGGGTTCCTCTCTGGGCTTTCTATCCTGTTTCATTGCTCTACATTTATGTTTTTGTGCCAGTACCATACTGTCTTCATTACTGTAGCTTTGTAGTATAGTCTGAAGACAGGGAGCCTGATTCTTCCAGCTCCATTTTTCTTTCTCAAGATTGCTTTGGCTATTCGGGGTCTTATGTGTTTCCATAGAAATTGTGAAATTTTTTGTTCTCGTTCTGTGAAATATGCCAGTGGTAATTCGATAGGGATTGCATTGAATCTGTAAATTGCTTTGTGTAGTATAGTCATTTTCACAATGTTGATTCTTCCAATCCAAGAACATGGTATATCTCTCCATCTATTTGTATCATCTTTAATTTCTTTCATCAGTGTCTTATAATTTTCTGCATACAGGTCTTTTGTCTCCTTAGGTAGGTTTATTCCTAGGTATTTTATTCTTTTTGTTGCAATGGTAAATGGGAGTGTTTTCTTAATTTCACTTTCAGATTTTTCATCATTAGTGTATAGGAATGCCAGAGATTTCTGTGCATTAATTTTGTATCCTGCTACTTTACCAGATTCATTGATTAGCTCTAGTAGTTTTCTTGTAGCATCTTAAGGATTCTCTATGTATAGTATCATGTCATCTGCAAACAGTGACAGCTTTACTTCTTCTTTTCCAATTTGTATTCCTTTTATTTCTTTTTCTTCTCTGATTGCCGTGGCTAGGACTTCCAAAACTATGTTGAATAATAGTGGTGAGAGTGGGCAACCTTGTCTTGTTCCTGATCTTAGTGGAAATGGTTTCAGTTTTTCACCATTGAGGACAATGTTGGCTGTGGGTTTTTCATATATGGCCTTTATTTTGTTGAGGTAAGTTCCCTCTATGCCTACTTTCTGGAGGGGTTTTTATCATAAATGGGTGTTGAATTTTTTCAAAAGCTTTCTCTGCATCTACTGAGATGATCATATGGTTTTTCCCTTTCAATTTGTTAATATGGTGTATCACATTGATTGATTTGCATATATTGAAGAATCCTTGCATTATTGTGATAAACTCCACTTGATCATGGTGTATGATCCTTTTAATGTGCTGTTGGATTCTGTTTGCTAGTACTTTGTTGAGGAATTTTGCATCTATATTCATCAGTGATATTGGCCTGTAGTTTTCTTTCTTTGTGACATCTTTTTCTGGTTTTGATATAGGGGTGATGGTGGCCTCTTAGAATAAGTTTGGGAGTGTTCCTCCCTCTTTTATATTTTGGAAGAGTTTGAGAAGGATAGGTGTTAGCTCTTCTCTAAATGTTTGTTAGAATTCACCTGTGAAGCCATCTGGTCCTGGGCTTTTATCTGTTGGAAGATTTTTGATCACAGTTTCAATTTCAGTGCTTGTATTTGTCTGTTTATATTTTCTATTTCTTCATGGTTCAGTCTCAGAAGGTTGTGCGTTTCTAAGAATGTGTCCATTTCTTCCAGGTTGTCCATTTTATTGGCATGTATTTGCTTGTAGTAATCTCTCATGGTCCTTTATATTTCTGCAGCATCAGTTCTTACTTCTCCTTTTTTATTTCTAATTCTATTGATTTGAGTCTTCTCCCTTTTTTACTAGATGATTCTGGCTAAAATTTTATCCATTTTGTTTATCTTCTCAAAGAACCAGCTTTTAGTTTTATTGCTCTTTGCTATCATTTCCTTCATTTCTTTTCACTTATTTCTGATCTGATCTTTATGAGTTCTTTCCTTCTGCTAACTTTGGGTTTTTTTTTGTTCTTCTTTCTCTAATTGCTTTAGGTATAAGTTTAGGTTGTTTATTTGAGATATTTCCTGTTTCTTAAGGTAGGATTGTATTGCTATAAACTTCCCCCTTAGAACTGCTTTTGCTGCATCCCATAGGTTTTGGGCCTCCGTGTTTTCATTGTCATTTGTTTCTAGGTATTTTTTGATTTCCTCTTTGATTTCTTCAGTGATCTCTTGATTATTAAGTATTGTATTGTTTAGCCTCCATGTGTTTGTATTTTTTACAGATTTTTTTCCTGTAATTGATATCTAGTCTCATAGCATTGTGGTTAGAATAGATACTTGATAAGATTTCAATTTTCTTAAATTTACCAAGGCTTGATTTGTGACCCAAGATATGATCTATCCTGGAGAATGTTCCATGAACACTTGAGAAGAAAGTGTATTCTGTTGTTTTTGCATGGAATGCCGTATAAATATCAATTAAGTCTATCTTGTTTAATGTATCATTTAAAGCTTGTTTTTCCTTATTTATTTTCACTTTGGATGATCTGTCCATTGGTGAAACTGGGGTGTTAAAGCCCCCTACTATGAATATGTTACTATTGATTTCCCCTTTTATGGCTGTTAGCATTTGCCTTATGTATTGAGGTGCTCCTATGTTGGGTGCATAAATATTTACAATTGTTATATCTTCTTCTTGGATTGATCCCTTGATCATTATGTAGTGGTCTTCTTTGTCTCTTGTAATAGTCTTTGTTTTAAAGACTATTTTGTCTGATATGAGAATTGCTACTCCAGCTTTCTTTTTATTTCCATTTGCATGGAATATCTTTTTTCATCCCCTCACTTCCAGTCTGTATATCCCCCTAGGTCTGAAGGGGGTCTCTTGTAGACAGCATATATTTGTGTCTTGTTTTTGTATCCATTCAGCCAGTCTACATCTTTTAGTTGGAGCATTTAATCCATTTACATTTAAGGTAATTATTGATATGTATGTTCCTATTACCATTTTCTTAATTGTTTGGGGTTTGTTAATGTAGGTTTTTTCCTTGTCTTGTGTTTCCTGCCTAGAGAAGTTCCTTTAGCATTTGTTGTAAAGCTGGTTTGGTGATGCTGTATTCTCTTAGCTTTTGCTTGTCTGTAAAGGTTTTAATTTCTCCATTGAATCTGAATGAGATCCTTGCTGGGTAGAGTAATCTTGGTTGTAGGTTTTTCCCTTTCATCACTTTAAATATGTCCTGCCACTTCCTTCTGAATTACAGAGTTTCTGCTGAAAGATCAGCTGTTAATCTTATGGAGATTCCCTTGTGTGTTACTTGTTGTTTTTCCCTTGCTGCTTTTAATATTTTTTCTTTGTATTTAATTTTTGATAGTTTGATCAATATGTGCCTTGGCATGTTTCTCCTTGGATTTATCCTGTATGGGACTCTCTGTGCTTCCTGGACTTTATTAACTATTTCCTTTCCCATATTAGGGAAGTTTTCAACTATAATCTCTTCAAATATTTTCTCAGTCTCTTTCTTTTTCTCTTCTTCTTCTGGAACCCATATAATTTGAATGTTGGTGTGTATAATGTTGTTCCAGAGGTCTCTGAGACTGTCCTCAATTCTTTTCATTCTTTTTTGTTCTTTCTGCTCTGCAGTAGTTATTTCCACTATTTTATCTTCCAGGTCACTTACCCGTTCTTCTGCCTTAGTTATTCTGCTATTGGTCCCTTCTAGAGAATTTTTAATTTCATTTATTGTGTTGTTCATCATTGTTTGTTTGCTCTTAATTCTTCTAGGTCCTTGATAAACATTTCTTTTATTTTCTCCATTCTATTTCCAAGATTTTGGATCATGTTTACTATCATTATTCTGAATTCTTTTTCAGGTAGACTACCTATTTCTTCTTCATTTGTTAGGTCTGGTGGGTTTTTATCTTGCTCCTTCATGTGATGTGTGTTTCTCTGTCTTCTCATTTTGTTTAACTTACTGTGTTTGGGGTCTCCTTTTCTCAGGCTGCAGACTCATAGTTCCCGTTGTTTTTGGTGTCTGCCCCAGTAGCTAAGATTGGTTCAGTGGGTTATATAGGCTTCCTGGTGGAGGGGACTAGTGCCTGTGTTCTGGTGGATGTGGCTGTATCTTGTCTTTCTGGTTGGCAGGTCCACATATGGTTGTGTCTTTTGAGGTATCTGTGACCTTATTATGATTTTAGGCAGCCTCTCTGCTAATGGGTGGGCTTGTGTTCCTGTCTTGCTAGTTGTTTGGCATAAGGTGTCGAGCACTGTAGCTTGCGGGTCGTTGAGTGCAGCTGGATCTTTGTGTTGAGATGGAGATCTCTGGGAGATTTTTGCCATTTGATATTACGTGGAGCTGGGAGGTCTCTGGTGAACCAATATCCTGAACTTGGCTCTCCCACCTCAGAGGCCCAGCTCTGATGCCTAGCTGGAGCATCAAGAGCCTGTCATCCACATGGCTCAGAATAAAAGGAGAAGAAAGAAAGAAAGAAAGAAAGAAAGAAAGAAAGAAAGAAAGAAAGAAAGAATGAAAAAGATAAAATAGAATAAAACAGTTATTAAAATAAAAATTAATTATTAAAAAATATAAAAAGTAATAAAATAAAAAAAAGAAAGAAGAGAGCAACAAACCAAAAAACAAATCCACCAATGATAACAAGTGCTAAAAACTATACTATAAAAAAGAAAAAGAAAACAAGACAGACAGACAGAACCCTAGGACAAATGGTAAAAGCAAAGCTATACAGACAAAATCGCACACAGAAGCATACACATACACACTCACAAAGAGAAAAAGGGAAAAAAAATATATCATTGCTCCCAAAGTCCACCTCCTCAATTTAGGATGATTCGTTGTCTATTCAGGTATTCCACAGAGGCAGGGTACATCAAGTTGATTGTGGACATTTAATCCGCTGCTCCTGAGGCTGTTGGGAGAGATTTCCCTTTCTCTTCTTTGTTTGCACAGCTCCTGGGTTCAACTTTGAGTATGGCCCCGCCTCTGCATGTAGGTCACCTGAAGGTGCCTGTTCTTTGCTCAGACAGGATGGGGTTAAAGGAGCAGCTGCTTCGGGGGCTCTGGCTCACTCAGGCCAGGGGGAGGAAGGGGTACGGATGTGGAGTGAGCCTGCAGCGGCAGAGGCCAGGGTGACGTTGCACCAGCCTGAGGCGCGCCGTGCGTCCTCCTGGGGAAGTTGTCCCTGGATCACGGGACCCTGACTGTGGCGGGCTGCACAGGCTCCCGGGAGGGGAGGTGTGGAGAGTGACCTGTGCTCGCACACAGGCTTCTTGGTGGCGGCAGCAGCAGCCTGAGCATCTCATGCCCGTCTCTGGGGTCCGCGCTGATAGCCAGGCTTGTGCCCGTCTCTGGAGCTCCTTTAAGCAGCGCTCTTAATTCCCTCTCCCCGTGCACCAGGAAACAAAGAGGCAAGAAAAAGTCTCTTGCCTCTTCGGCAGCTCCAGACTTTTTCCCGGACTCCCTCCCGGCTAGCCGTGGCACACTAGCCCCCTGCAGGCTGTGTTCACGCAGCCAACCCCAGTCCTCTCCCTGGGATCTGACCTCCGAAGCCCGAGCCTCAGCTCCCAGCCCCCGCCCGCCCTGGCGGGGGAGCAGACAAGCCTCTCAGGCTGGTGAGTGCTGGTCGGCACCGATCCTCTGTGCGGGAATCTCTCCTCTTTGCCCTCTGCACCCCTGTGGCTGTGCTCTCCTCCATGTCTCCAAAGCTTCCCCCTCCCCCACCCTCAGTCTCCTCCCGCGAAGGGGTTTTCTAGTGTGTGGAAACTTTTCTTCCTTCACAGCTCCCTCCTACTGGTGCAGGTCTCGTCCCTATTCTTTCATCTCTGTTTTTGTTTTTTCTTTTGCCCTACCCAGGTACGTGGGGAGTTTCTTGCCTTTTGGGAGGTCTGAAGTCTTCTGCCAGCGTTCAGTAGGTGTTCTGTAGGAGTTGTTCCACATGTAGATGTATTTCTGATGTATTTGTGGGGAGGAAGGTGATCTCTGTGTCTTACTCTTCTGCCATCTTGAAGCTCCCCCTTCGAAATAATTGATTCTTGAGTGTTTGTTAGAACTTTCTTGTAAAAACTCTCTGGGTCTGAAAAAAAGATTTTGGAGAAGATTTTTACCTACTAATTCAATTTCTTTAATGGGGAAATTTTCTTTCTCCTCTCAAATCAGATTTAGTAATTTGAATTGTTCTAGAATTTATCTATTTTACATAAAATTTCAAATGTATCAACCTAATTTTTGTAGTTTTGCCTACAAGTGTTTTATCTCAGCTACATCAGCAGATATGCTCCTCTTTAACACTTTTAATACTGTTAATTTTGTAACTTCTTTGTTATCCTTAATTAATATTTCTAAAGATTTGTCATTCCTAGTAGTGTTTTTAAAAATCACTCTTTGGCTTCTGTTGATTCTATCTGATGTTATGTTTGTTTTCCATTTTATTAATTTCTGCTCCTATTGACTTTTTCTATTTTCTGTGTGTTATTTTTTAACATGTTAAGTTGGAGATGTAGTTTATTCATTTCAGTCTTTCTACTTTCCTAATAAGAACATTTAAGACTATGAGAATTTAAGTATCTTATTAGCTGCATCTCATGAGTTTTAACTAGCATTGTTATTATTTTTCAATTTTAATTATTTTTACCTTTTAATTATGCCCTTTAGTCTCCTTTAATCTGCAAGAGTTTCTCAGTCTTTGTCTTTCATAAGACACTTTTGAAGAGTGAAGCTCAGTTATTTTGTAAAATGCCCCTCAATTTGTGGTTTGTCACAATCTTTTTTTCTTTTTCTTTTGATGTTCTGCATTTTAACCAGGGTGTGTCTAGATCTGTATATTGATCTATTTCTTACTTGTTGGGATTCATTGGGCATCCTGAATTGAGGATTAATTGAAGATTGGTGGTTTTCAACAATTTTGGAAAGTTCTCAGCCATTATCTCTTCAAAATATTTCCTCTTATCTACATTCCTATTATCTCATGCTGGAACTCTGATTAGACACATATGGAACTTTTTCAGTTTTTCCTGCATGTATCATTCTCTCACCTTTTCCATCTCTTAGTCTCTTTATGATACATTTTGGGTACTTTAGATCTTCTAAGTCTGAATTTTCTCTTTAACCTTATCTAATCTTCTGTTTGCCCCACACATTGTTGTACCAATTAGTTTTTTGATGCAAAATCAGTGGCTTAAAACAACAAACATTTACCATATCTGACAATTTTCTGATTTAGATGAGTTGTTCTCCTGGTCAGGGATCACTCGTCTGATTTTTGTTGTGAGACAGCATATCACTCACATGTCTGGAGGTTGGCTCAATGTAAGCTGCAGTGTTGGGGAACACTTAGATGTAAGTTGGAGTGTTGGAGATCATTTGGCTGTGTTCTCCTCATGAAGGAGATGGTAGGTGGAGAGCTCCCAAGAACACAAAGAGTGCCCCCAATATTCAGTCATGAAAGCAGTGCTCAAGTCTCTCTTTGTATCATCTTTGCTAATGTTCTATTGGTCAAGTTTAGAGTCAAAGTGAAAAGGGACCATCTAAGAACATGGAATCAGGGAGATCATTTTGAACATTTTTATAAGTAATCTGCCAGAGCACTCACCTAATTTTTTTTCTAATTTTACTTATTATATTTTAAATTTCTAGAATATATATTTTGTTCCTTTTCAAGCCACCCTGATCAAGTTTGATAATTTTTTGTTCCACAGCTATTTCTTCTTTTTTTAACTTTATTCTTTTATTTCTCCCAGCTTTATTGAGATATAATTGACATAAAATATTGTGCAAGTTTAAGGTATATAACCTTGATTTAGTACCCTTATATGGTTACCACCATAGGTTAACTAACACCTCCACCATGTCACATAATTATTATTTCTTTTTTGTTGTAAAGACATTTAAGATATTTTCTCTTAGTGACTCTCAAGTGTATAATGCAGTATTGTTAACTGTATTCACCATGCTGTACATTAGATCCCCAGAACTTATTCATCTTATAACTGAAAGTCTGTACTCTTTGCCCAACATCTTCCCATTTCTCCCACCCTCAGCTCCTGGCAACCACCTTTCTATTCTCTGTTGCTATGAGTTTGGCATTTTTTAGATTCCATGTGCACATAAGATCATGCAGTTTATTTCTCTTTCCCTGTCTGATTTAGCATAATGCCCTCAAGTTTCATCAGTGTTGCAAATGGCAGGATTTCCTTTTGCCTCATGGCTGAATAATATTCCAGTGTGTGTTTGGGGGATACCTTTTCTTTATTCATACATCCACTGATGGACACAGATTGTTTTCACATCTTGGCTATTGTGAATAATGTTGCAATAAATATGAGCGTGCAAATATATCTTACAAATCCTGATTCCATTATGTGTGTGTGTGTGTGTATGTATGTATGTATGTGTGTGTATATATATATATATATATATATATATATATATATATATATATATACCCACAGAAGTGGGAACTCTGGAACGTATGGTAGTTCTATTTTTAATTTTTTGAGAAACCTCCATACTGCTTTTCCATAGTGGCTGCACCAATTTACATTCTCTGCAGCAGTGTACAAGGGTTCCCTTTTCTCCATGTCTTCACCAACACTAGTTATCTCTTTTCTTTTTTATGATAACTATTCTAAGACCTGTGAGATGATATCTCATTGTGGTTTTAATTTGCACTTCCCTGATGATTAGTGATGTTGATCACTTATTTCACATAAGTCTTTTCTTTGTATATGTCTTCTTTAGAGAAATGATTATTCAGTTCTTTTGCCCATTTTCAATCATATTGTCTGTATTTTTTGGGTATGGAGTTATATGAGTTATATATTTTGGATATCAACTCCTTATCAGACATATTAATTGCAAATATTTTCTCCCATTTCATAGGTTGCCTTACTCTTTTGTTGATTTTTTTCTTCTGCTGTGCAGAAGCTTTTTAGTGTGATATAGTCCCATTTATTAATTTTTGCTTTTATTGCTTGTGCTTTTGGTGTCTTACCCAAAAACTTATTGCCAAGATCAATGTTAAGGAAACTTTTCTCCATTTTTATAGGAGTTTTACAGTTTCAGGTCTTATGTTTAACTCTTTGATCCATTTTGACTTAATTTCTATCAGTGTTATAAGATAGGCATTCAATTTTATTCTTTTGCATGTGGGTATTCAGTTTTCCCAGCACCATTTATTGAAGAGACTGTCCTTTTCCCATTGAGTATTCTTAGTCTGCTTGTCAAATATTAGTTGACTGTATATGCCAGCATTTATTTCTGGGCTCTTGATTCTGTTCCATTGGTCTATGTGTCTATTTTTATGCCAATACCATACTGTTTTGGTTACTATAATTTGCAGTATAGTTTTAAATCAGGAAGTATGATGCCTCTGGCTTTGTTTTTAATTAAGATTGCTTTGGCTATCTGGGGTCATTTGTGATTCCATACAAATATTAGGATTATTTTTAACATTTCTGGGAAATATTCCATTGGAAATTTTAAAAGGGTTTGCATAGAATCTATAGATGTCTTTATCTTTGGGTAGTATGGACATTTTAACAATATTAATTCTTCTGACCCATGAACATGGAATATTTTTCCAGTTGCATCTTTGTTAATTTCTTTATTCAGTGTCCTATAATTTTCAGTGTACGGGGCTTTCACCTCCCTGGTTAAATTTATTCCTAAGCATTGTACTCTTCTTGATGCTATTGTGAACAGGATTTTTCTATTTATTTCTTTTTTAGATACAGCAAGTCCCCTACCTACTAACCTTCAATTTGCAAACTTTCAAAGATGTGAACGTGCATTACTAATGAGGACCTGATTGAATTGGAGGACCAGAGAAAGGAAAAAGAGAGTCAAGAGGAAGAAGTAACTGAAGAACTGAAAAGATTCACAACACAGGAAATGCCCAGGGGATTTTCTTTATTTGAGGAGGCACTGTTAGTTTTTGAGGCACAGGACCCAAACATAGAATGGTACATGAACATGGCAGATGCCATTCAGAATGCACTCCAGTGCTACCGCGTCATCTATGATGAGAATAAAGGAGCTACTAACCAGACATCACTAAATCATTTTTTCAAGAGGGTAGATAGAACTGAATCCATTAAGAAACCAGAACCTGTCCCATCAACATCAGGCATGAGTGACATTGCAGCTCGTCCTCCGTCTCCTATTGCTGACAATCCTTCAGCTCTATCATCTCCCACCTCTTCTCACTCCTGCAGTCAGTAACTCTTCTTGCCTGTTCACTCGACGCCAGCCTCTGTATGCCAGCTGTTGTACTGTACTATTACTGTACTTTTCAAGGTACTGTACTGTAAGATTAAAAATGTTTTATTTTTCGTGTTTCTTTATTTGTGTGAAAAGTATTATAAACCTATTACAGTACAGTACTATATAGCTGATTGTGTTAGTTGGGTACCTAGGCTAACTTTGGTGGACTTATGAACAAATTGAACTTAGGAATGCACTCTCGGAATGGAACTCATTTGTATGTAGGGGACTTACTGTATTTCCTTTTCAGTGTATAGAAGCACAACTACTTTCTGTATGTTGATTTTGGGTTCTGCAACTTTCCAAATTTGTTGATTGCTTCTAAGAGTTCTTGAATGGAGTCCTTAGCATTTTCTACATATAAGATCATATTATATGCAAACAAAGACAATTTTACTTCTTTTCTGATTTGAATGTCTTTTATTTCTTTCTTTTTCCTGATTGCTATGGCTAGGACTTCTAGCATTATGTTAAATAAGAGTGTTGAGAATTGGCACCCCATCTTGTTCCTTACCTTAGATGAAAATCTTTCAACCTTATATCATTGAGCATAACTGGTGGGTGTGCATGAGACATTCCAAATCTACATGGTGGCATAGTGAAAATAGCCTGGGCTCTGAGGTCAAACAGAGGTGTGTTCTAATTGTGCCTCTGCTACTTCATACGTACAATCTTACAAAACAGAAGTGTTGTGTATCAGTCTCTTTATCTCTAAAATTAGAGCAGTACTTAGAACATAGTTCTTTTCTGAGAATAGAATAATGGCTACCAAGTAGTGAGTGGACACTCAAAAGATATTAGTCAGTTCCCCTTAGGTCAGTACTTCTCATAGTGATTCAAGGAATACGAAATATGCCCCAAGAGCAAGGGAGAGAACACATGCAGTTCTCAGCCCAAGGGCGGAATCTGCAGAATTCTCCACCTTTAAGTGACAAATTTCTTTGATGTCTCCTATATTTATTTGAAAAGACATGTACATTTGCAATTCCCTGCATAGTACCAGCTCTGTCTTAAGGATGTATCTTCCCCAGGGACCCGCTTCGATACCAGCTGCTTTCTCTCCCACACTGCTCACCACTGTGCCTGGAGTGGAGGACAAGATTCACTTAGTCAGCACTGCCAACGCCAGGTCATATTCCCTCCTCCCTCCACAGCCCCTTAACATGGAACCTTTTCCTGGCATAGTCCGTCAGAGTCCCTGGTCACCCTCCATCATTCCTTGAAGATCGTGACATACAAACATGATGCTTTTTCAGCCCTGCTCCTGCCATTATTATGATGATTTTGATAATCACACAGAGCAATAGGTTTCAGATATCACTACAGAGACCCCCAGTATGAAATGAGTAACTAATAAGTTATATCATGACTGAGCTACACACACACACACACACACACACACACACATGCATGCATTTCAGAAAAGCATCCTTATTCATATTAAATGCAATGAACTCCTGTATTTTCTATTCTATTCTATTCTATTCTTTTTACTCTACTCTTCTAGTTCAAAAAAGATTTTTAAGTACCCATTCAATTTACATCATAACTCACTATTGATTATAAACTGAAATTTGAAAACACTCTCATAAATGATACTTCTGATATTCTGGTTGCTTAGTTCAATTTCTCTCCCTTCTAGTGATCTTGTCTTCCTCTCCACTGTGATCCACGGTACACCTCATTGTTCTCAATACCTGAGCCTCCCCATGATCTCAACTACAGGCATTCCATTGACAGTAAACACCTCCTGTCTTTCCAGTTATGCCCTTCAGTGACCCTAAGTCTAACAATTGTGACCCTCTCCTTAATGTCTTTGCTTCCACAATCCATCATTGTGATGAGTATATTATATACTCTCTCCAGTACTTAAGAACCAGAGTCTAGTCTGGCAAGACACCAGCTCTGATAAATGCAATCCTCTGCCTACTCCACACTTGCATCTATACAGCGAAATGCTGCTGGATAAAATGCAGCCACATTGACTCATCTCACTTTTAATTATGACTAACCTTAGTGTTTTTTATCATTCTTCCTACATCTCCATTAGGCAGCCAATGCCCCCCTCTCCTTGGGTCCCTCTCAACATTTCTCTCTCCTCAAACTTCCAACAGCTTCTCACTCCCAGTTGACATTTTTGCTTCACTGAGAAAACAGAGAACTGCCATCTCCAATTTCCCAGTATCTGTACCATGTACACCATCACTCCTCCCACTATAACCAGGCATAAGCTGTTCCTTCTCCTATCTAGAATCATCCCTCCTTGTGTGCACTACAACCTCTTCCCTCTGAATCATTCAAGAGCATCTCTTTTGCAAATCATCCTTTCTCTTTTGCATCATCAAATTTCCTCCTCTTCTGGATCATTCGCAGTGGCGTTATAACTACAGCGCCTCAGTGATTGCAGTCAGCCCAATGACTTTAATGCAATACATGCTATGTATTCATATTCTAATGACACCCAAATTCATTTCTTTTACCTTGATTTTTTCCCCTGTAATTCAGACTTGTATCTAGTTACCAACGCTACATATCCACTGGGGTATTTAATGAGCATCTTAAACTTAAGATGTCACAAAAGTCTTCCTGGTTCTGCCCTCCTTCTTTCACCATTTCTGTAAACCTCTGGTCTTCTCCATTTCTGTTCACTGCCAAGTCCATCCTCACATTGGTGCATATCCTTAGAGTCACCTTTGATCCCTCCGTGTCCCCCATACCTAGGATGACAAACTCATCCCAGGTGGCCAGGACTTTCCAGTTTTAACTCTGAAAGTCCCAGGTCCTGGAAACACCTCAGTCTCAGGGAAACCACATGGTTGTTCACCTTATTCACATTCTACATCTTGCTCTGTTGTGGTCCATGGCACTCACCTTCTGAAGTACTGTATGTTCCCTTATTTATTCGTTTATTGTCCAACCCCCACCACCACCACTCCCCTATGAATGACACTCCATGAGAACAGAGTCGTCCTTGATTGAGTTCAGTGCTCAATCCCCAGTGCCTAGAAGACCACATGGAACATCGCAGCCACTCTATAAATGCATTTTGGACAAATGTGTGTCTCTATGCAAGACTGTTTCAAATATCCATCTGGTAAAGTTAATGTTCTGTGTCTTATCTATCCTGTGGCTTTTTGATACCTTCTGGACCTAACCAGTACCTTAAGTGAAAGAGGTAGAAAAGAACTCTCTGTCTGAAGTTTCCTGTTGCCCTATGACCACGTAAGACCCTGGAATAGAAATTAAAGGAGGCCCTTGCCCTAATGTCAGAGTTCCAATTTGGAGTTGAAGGCTCAGCCTATTTTGAGCACATCCCTATTTTGTCTCCCATCCTTCATCAGCTCTTTTTAATTGTGCATGTGTCTGTTTCTTCCCCATTAGAAGGTAGGTTTCTGTGAGGCAAATGCTCTTAGTCACCCCAGGAGCCATCATGGTGCCTCACAAACTGGATTTCTTGAAAGAAACACTGTTAACTAATATTTTTGAAAAGGAAATCCCAACAACAGAGCATCAGATCTTACCAGGAAATTGCTTCTGGGAAATAAGTGGGCATACAATTGGCACACACTGTTCTGAAGCTAGCACATTGAGTTTGGCAGCTGTGGGGACAGGGGAGCAGTGGTTGCTGTGTTTGCCCATTAGAGCTTAATTGACTGCTTATCCCCCACTTTCGGGCTTGAGCAAAGGGATGTTTTCAGCCCAATTAGCCTCCAGGTTCCTTGGATTTGGTTTTGTAGATATTTAGTCCTGTAATCTGCAGTAGGAATAATGCATAATTAGTGAAGCAGTGGTGACTCACTCTACACAGAGGTGGATCTTGGCCTCCCACAAGGTTTCTAAGAATATCTGCTGCAGACATGTTCTCAAAGAACAAAAACTAAATGCTTTGTCTATAAAGATTCCTCTTCACGCCTAACAAGAAAGCCATGATAAAAATCAAGAAAAACAATTCCTCAGCATGCAACATATGTACTGGAGATCCTGGAAAGACAAAGAAGTCTATTCCCACAGTTACACTATGGATATTTTTTTATGATAAAAGAACATGGTAGTTTGCTGTTCATTCTGTAGGCAGAAAAAAAGTATGTTGCAAGCTTTACTTTTTCTACAACTTTCAAAAGATTTTTGCAAGAGGTAAGTGAATGCTACTACGTATCTATCAGCTAAATATAGACAAACACTATATTTTCTAATATGTAACACTTCAATCATTTGTCTTTTATTCAATCTGTCAATAAGTCATTTAACAAATATTTAACTGAGAATTATAATGTTCAAGAAATTGTGAAGGATATAGAGTTGTATTAAAAATTGGCTGCTGTTTTCTGGGAATTTACAAGCAAGTAAGAAGCAGAAAAATAAATGCAACTAACTCCAATAAAAGGTAGAAAATCGAACAAATAAAATATTTACTCCAAGTCTTGAGAATGTGATTTTTTTGCTGAGCCTTAACTCTAAGAATTTAGTGCAAAGGCAAAAACAAACAAAATGAAAACCAAAACTTGAGGGAAAGGTATGACCTTTTAAAAAAGTATTTAAAATACTTCAACATTCAAACAATTGTGGCAATATATTCCATCAATGTGGGCATACACATTGCAAAAATTAATAAACAGAAACCTCAATCAAAATAAAGTCAGGAGGCCAGAGTGGGAGCTTTCAGGCCCTACGATGACAGCAGAGACCAACAGAAAGAAGAGACACTTCCTATTCTTGCCTGGAAAGAGTGCAGCCAATAAGACTCTGTCACAACTCAGCCAAGGAAGAGCCACTGTACTTTGAAGAACTCTTAATTCATCCAGTGGAATGGGTGGGTTAGGGTTTGAGGAGAGATGAGAAATTTAGGGGAATCATTCTAGAGGAGGAAAATCTCTAGCTGGGTCTAATCTAATAATAATATATATACTATCTAATATTTATCGAATAATTTCTTTGTCCCAGACATTGAGTTAGTTGCCTTTCTTTCATTATAATATTTATTCTCAACAACATCTCTTTGAATTAAATGTGCTTATCCACAATTGAAAGGGGCTAAAGCTTCCAAAGATTAATTGACTTGCCCAGTTTGTAAGTGATGAATTTGGGAATTAAAACAAGGTCTCAAGATTCCAATCCCTGTTCTCTTAACAGGGCTAAACCTTCTCTCCTCTGTAAGAGGAGAGATACTTAGCCCCTCGTCACAGAAGAGTGTGATCTCAGACCCAGACATCAGCACAGGCTCTGCCTTGGAGGCACATGGAAACACAATGAAGAGTGAAAACACCAGCTGCAGTCATGACTAGCCTACAAAGGTGTGGAGGGAAGACTGGTGACAGTTGAGGCTGAGGTCCAAAGATCAGATCTAAAGAATGTGTATGACATTGGGCCGAGGAGCTTGATCTCCCTTTTGCACAATAATGGGTAGATAAAAGAAGACTTAAAGTGATAACATGATTAGATTTGCATCATATAAAGAAAGATCTCCCTGGTAGCAGTGTGCCATGAGGGCTGCACTTCCTTTAGGGCTGTAGAGCCCTGAGCAGAAGAGCTCTGGTGGCCAGGGTGCTGGCAGGAGGGAGTGTGGTGTTAGATTTCAGAGCATGGGGAACTGCAGTTCTTGTGTGTAAAATCACAATTACACAATTTCAAACTCTACTGGGCTCTACAAAATTCCTTCATTTTACAGATGAAAAAAAGCCAAGCCCAAGATGATTACATCGAGCCTGGAAGCTGCTGAAGATTTTAGTGAGTGTGCAGGTTTTCTGGTTTCATGACTTTGGATTATTTAATCATCCTTATAACGTCAATGTGGAAGTGTTCTGATACTGGAAGCCTGAGACGAGGGGGCTGAGATGGTGTGCCTGCACCCGGGATCCTTCCATATCATTCATTCTGTCTACTACTATTTTCCCAGTTAAAGGGCATAGGGTCTAAGTAAACAAACAAAATTTGCAGCAAGCCTATTGAGCTATACAATAATAAGTGTAAATTTTTCATTTTTACCCCCATTAAACTTTTATAATAAAGTGCTTCATTTGTCTTTGTCACTGACAGGTATTATCCACTTTCACATTTTACATTTTTCTTTATCAGATATTCAGAGCACACTGTGCTGCTTTATTTGGTGCACCACAAAACACTGTTTCAAGGGATACCTGCCCAGAGGACTTAACCTTGGGAGACCACTGTGTTATCATGGGAAGAGCTCAGGGTCAGAAGACACAAGCGGTAGATTCAGATCTACAGTGAGCAGCTGCACAGACTAGGATAGCATACTTCATCTCTCTTATACTGTTTTATCTGAAAAAAAAGAAAAACTGCACAAGAACATTTTTCTCAATTTTTGAGCATTAAATAAGGTATAATTAAATCAGTTTACAATTTTTTTTTAAACAACTGTTAGTGAATAATATGCCTGGTTATAAAAGCAAACTTTCTTTGGGTATAATCCACTTGTAAAGTAGTTATATCTATTTTTTGCTGCATATACAGAGATTCTTTAAAAAGATAGTAAAATTCAACAGTAAATGTTTTAAAATAGCCATTAGAGTTGACCAGAAACTTTTCAAAAATGTGGACATTTCTTGTGGTCTTGGCTAAGCAGGGTGGGGACCCAGAGCTGGCCCTGTTTTCTAGTTTGTAAAGTCCCACTGTTCACATTTTCCCTCTCCATCATGGAAAGTACTCATTAATGGACAGAGGCTTTGAAGCCAAATCTGGCCTCTGTACCTGGCACCAAATTAAATCTCAGAGAGAGTTTTGATATAGAAAAGAACAGATTTATTGCTTTGCCATGAAAAGGGGGATACAGTAGGCTCATGCCCTCAGAACTGTGTATCCCAACCTGGAGGGGTTAGTGAGGAGTTTTATAGTAATGGTTAAAAGAGGAGGGCGTGATCAGCTGGTGGACATTCTTCTGATGGGTTGGTGGGGAGGTAAGCGGGAGTCAGCATCATCAACCTTCTGGTTCCAACCGGTCTGGGGTCCACATGCTTGTGGGCAACATAGAGTTAACTTCTCCCATCTGGCGGGGGTTTCAGTATCTGCAAAACAGCTCAAAGATATTGTTCTGTATATCCCTGACGGGAGCCAGAACCCTGCCCCAAGGCTGCACTTTTTTCTTTTGACTGTTCCTCCCTTGTCTCTGTATCCCCTCCGTTCCCTAATTAGCAACTCTTTGAACCTGCTGTTGGAACTCAGGGTAGGTAGGTCAAGGAGGTTGAATGAAGCCTACTTCCTGTAATCAAGAAATGGGGGACACAGATGTGCCCAGGAGCCCTGGAGGGTCCTGCTCACTATCAGCTTTTCTTCTTGAAGGATTTCATAGATGCCAAAAGTTTTATGTGTCCTACACTAAGAGATTATCATGCATATGCAAGTTACTTGTCCACCTGCATTTGTAGATAATAAATATGGGCAAATCAGTTCCATTTTTCTTTTCCCTAATACCCTCACAAGTTAATTTTTAGACATTAGATGCATGGCAGTACTGTGTTATCAATACATTATAAACAGTCCCTGTTGCTAAAACTGTAAATGTAGATTAGGTTTAACCCACACTAATTTAAGACAAAGTGTAATCCCTTAAATGACACCACAGCAGCATTATCTTACTGGGCAATGCCACTTTCACTTCTGGGTCTTCCCTCAGGGATGCTATTGCTCTCCATAGTTATGCTAAAGGGTATCATTGTAATCTCCATTAGCACTATTACCCACATCCCTTTTACTACCTGGGAATGTCCCCTGCTTGCCTAAATTATGCTGCTGTTCTCAACCTCACAGCCCAGTTTTGGATTTTGGAAGAGGCACTAAGCAGCTGTTAGACCAGATGGATGACCTTTAGCTATAGGGTTCATACATTTACAGGACAGGAAAACATCTGGGTAGTGGCAGTAAAGAAGGGCTCTTGTTTTTCTGATCTGGTGACCCAAACACATTTTGAATTTGGGGGATTTGTGGTAAATTCCCCAAACCTAGAATTTTGGTCAAATTCAATTCTATCAATAATGGCCTACTTACAAATTGGAAACCAAAATTAATACTGTGCTACATTTTTCAAATTAAGATAGAAATTGAACGCAGTCTTGGGCTCTTAACTACACACGCAGAAAGGAGCAAAATCAACTTTGCCAGTGTCTTCTGCTTCAAAGGAAGTAGTTTGATTGGAAAGGCACAGATTCTTTCCCTACTTGAAATGGTCCTTTCTGAAGTGACCAAATTTCCTGGCTCTGCAGGCTGGAAGGTGGAGGCCCTGTCACTCCTGAGAGTAGCCTGCACTCAGCCCTGCCTGCCAGTTGCAAACTGTCATAAGATGTGTCCCTACGTCTTGGTTTTATTGAAGTGAATACTTGGTTCAGAAACCAAGACAGATGCGAACTCCACCCTTAATATTCTGTATTCTCCAGGTCCAATAAAGCACTGATCCCTTTTACAAAATCTAACCCCGACACACCATAGGCTAAGTAAGAAGGTGATGTGGAGATTCATCACATCCCGGGATCTTAAAATTGGAGGGAGTCTGAGAGGGTTCTCATTCCCTTTACTGTCAGAGACCTGACTTTCTTGTAACAACTTCTACAGA
This sequence comes from Tursiops truncatus, assembly GCF_011762595.2. Classification (NCBI taxonomy): domain Eukaryota; kingdom Metazoa; phylum Chordata; class Mammalia; order Artiodactyla; family Delphinidae; genus Tursiops; species Tursiops truncatus. The sequence goes on from NC_047045.1 coordinate 85,044,402, forward strand.
TAATTACAGTGTCTCGAATTGTAACATCTGTCAATAGGGGTTGCAATATTTTTTCAAAGCAATGAATTTAGATTTTAGAACAAAACAGATACTTTTGAAAGTTTCAAAAAAGGTGTTCTTGGGTAATTCCCCCCCATATTTATTTTGTGTTAGTGACTTGTCCCTAATAAATGCTTGGAGATCTATATTAATATCTTGTCACCTATAAATTGACACTTGCCATCTACCTCTACAAGGATCAAATTATGAGCCACTGCAGCTGCTGACCTTCAATACCCGCTGAAAGGAGCTCAGAGTGGAGAGCAGGGACAAGATGCTCTGTGCTCTGGGAAATACTGGCAGAACAGGTTTTCAGATAGATATTTTCAGGAGATGATTTTTTGAGCCCAATTCTTGCATCTCCTCATATCTAGAAAAGTACTAAAATCCTTCGTGGTGATGTCTGCTCCTCATGACTAGAAGAAACCTGCAAAAAATATGTGCTTGAATTGCATGTACTTCTCCTTCACCAAAATCAGATACTGACCTTCCCCCCTACCTCTTTGGAGCAGTTTCTCAGAGCTATCTGAAATGCTGTCTCCTGGGCTATAGTCCTCATTTTGCCCCAAATAAAACTTAACTCACAACTCTCACATTGTGCATTTTTTTCAGTTGACTATCTGTATCTATACCTATATCTATAGCTATAGCTATACCTATATCTATATCTGTATCTATATCTATATATCTATATATCTATCTAGGAATTTTTCAAACCCCATTTCTTCTGGATAAAACTTAAATTTTCATTTTAACTTTCTCTGTAAAATTATTGAGAAACCAGCATTTTTATATTTGTGGGGTTTTTTGGGGAGAGGGTGGTTCTCAATAGCATGGAACAAACAAAGGTCTATGTCTTCACTATACAAACCCTTGAAAGTCATGATGCTGTCCTGGCAGGAAAATGCTGACCCTCAGCGATTGCTTATTCTGTAGCCTTTCCTTTACCTTGTTGTCTACTTTCTCCATCCACCTTTGTTCTCTTTAAATACCAAATGTCAACATAATCAATTCATCAGAACAGAGGTCATTCCCACTGCAGCTCAGTAAATTGTCTACATGAAAAAAAAAAGCAGGGAATCTAAGCAGTGGGGACATGCACACAGTGTCACAGCACCCAGTACTCAAAGCCCAAAAGCTGGGTGCATCACAACACTGAAGAAATAGGACAGGAGAGAGTGGAAGATGATGAATGCATTGACCTCTGGCACTGTCCGTATGTGATGCTTTCAGATCTAGTTACCTGGGAAGCATGCCGTGAAGACTAGGGTTTCCTGAGGGCCCTGGAAAACTGTGGTCAAGATGTTGTTTGAAGAGACTGGCTCCAATGCAGCCTCCCTGATCCCAACCCATATGGCATTGTGGCTCTCAACTTCTTAAGTTCTGTTCTTGTAGAAGAGTCCAGGGTGTGCAGGCTTTTCCATTCATGGAAGGGCAGGGGTCATTCCTGGGATTTCTTATAGACCAGTGGTATAAGCTTTGTGTGCAAGTGCAATGCCAGGGAAGATCTTGTTTTTTCTCTCAAGCCTGACAGAATTCCAGGGGCACAGAGTGTTACAGGCACCTCTCTGGGAGTGTAGGGCAAGGAGATAAGTCATCTAGAGTTATGCTCCATCTGTTCCAACTCTGTCTCCCCCTCACTGCTTTTAGGAGTATTATTTTGGGGGTAAATATACCGGAATACATAGTAGGTGGACATTACTAGTCTCTTCCTGCTCATCCAATTCCCACCTGCAGTGCTGCAAGGTTTAGTACATTAAGACCTTACTACTTCACCATCCAAGCCACAAGAAATGTTTTTACAAGGTTTGTTGATATTCTGGAAAGTAACACAAATTCCTTTAGTTACCTCAGAGCACTTAAATTATTATCCAGTTGTGTCTCAGAGGAAGTGAGAAATATTTTTTAAATGATAACAAAGATGTGTAGCAAACAATTGACAAATATATAATACTTTACTGTAAATTTCATACAACAAATTCAATCTCACAGAATGCTTCCATCGATTATTAAAAACTATTTCCATGGCCAACCTATGGTTGCAATTGTCTACCAAGTGTATTCATAAAGTGAATATTCATTAAAACTTTCATTTACATTAATGAGTAAGGTGAATGTGAAACAACAAAAATGGATGTACTTCAGTAGTTCATCAATAATAAGAGACCTTTTGTGAATTGGAAAATAGTTTTGCATACTGGAACAACATTCGCTCTAATTTTTGGTGCCATTTATGTGATAGCTATAGACACAAAGTACTTTTAAGCATAATCTGCTTTTTTATTGACATATAATATGGTATTTTTCTTTCTCTGTCTAACTTATTTCACTTAGTATAATACGGTATTTTTCTTTCTCTGTCTAACTTATTTCACTTAGCATAACACCCTCCAAGTCTATTCATGTTGCTGCAAATGGCAGAATTTCATTCTTTTTTAATGGCTGAGTAGTAGTCTGTTGTATGTATGTATTTAAATATGTTACACACACACACACACACACACACACACACATATATATATATATCACACCTTCTTCATCCTCTCATATGTTGAGGGACACTTAGTTTGCTTTCATATTTTGACAATTTTAAATAATGCTTCTATGAACATTGAGGTGCATATATCTTTTCGAATTAGTGTTTTCACTTTTTTGAGGGGATATATACCCAGGAGTGGAATTGCTGGGTCATACGGGAATACTATTTTTAGCTTTTGAGAACGCTCCATACTGTTTTCCATAGTGGCTGCACCAATTTACATTCCTAGCAACAGTGTGTGAGGATTCCCTTTTCTCCACATCCTCGCCAACATTTGTTATTTGTGTTCTTTTGTTGATAGCCATTCTGACAGATGTGAGTTGATGTCTTATTGTGTGTTTTTTTAAATTATGGTTTTAATTTGCATTTCTTTGATGATTAATTATGTTGAGCATATTTTCATGTACTTGTTGACCATCTGAATGTCCTCTTTGGAAAAATGTATGTTCAGATCTTCTGTCCATTTCTTAATTGGGCTGTTTGGTTTTTTGATGTTGAGTTGTATGAGCTGTTTATATATTTTGTATATAAACCCCTTGTTGGTCATACCATTTGCAAATGTTTTCTCCCATTCAGAAGGTTGTCTTTTTGTTTTGTTTCCTTTGTTTTTGTTCGGTTTCCTTTGCTGTGCAAAAGGTGTTTTTCAACAATTTCTATGTCTAAATAATCAACAAAACAGAAAATCAAGCCCTGAGGTGTAGCATTTGCAGATTTCTGTGGTGTGAATTCTCCCACCATAGCTGATGTGAAGCTGCCAAAATGGCTTTCCTGAAGACGGAATGGAAAGAGCTGTGTGGTAGCACTGTTAGGTTGTATTCTCACCACAAAAGACAATAGACATCAACAGCCTCGAGAACGTAGGTAATGGAACAAAAGTAGGAGAATAAGTGGGAAATGATAAGTTTGGAGTGTTTATTGCCTTTGCATTTAATACAATTTATTTGTAAGTTTATATAATTTAATTACTAACTCATTTCTGTCAAACAGCAGGCTTGTAAACTTCTTGAAAATTTAACAATCAACTCTTGAGCTCTTGACCAGATGGTTTACCCCTGAATACCAAAGGCTGTTGGTTTCCTGTCCTGAAACATCATGGGAAATGGAGATTTCATTTCCTTATGTCAACCCAATTTTAAATGAACAGTTACTTTTTTCTCTGAGATCTGGTGCTTACATCTCATATTCTACCACCTAAATCTACGATAATTGAGTCATTTGCTGCAGTTTATGTTAAGGCCGAGTGGATGGAAGTTATTGACGTAACATTCAAAGAAGCACCTGTTTATGTCTTTTGAGTGGTTTAGATTCTTCAAAACAGGGCAGATAAAGAATAATGACAGACATTTGTAAAAATACATGAGGCTTATGAAAATCTACAACCAAATAATTAACCTTATTTTTGATATATCACTGTGAGTGTTCACAATTACGTTGGCTTAGTCTCAATACCCCAAAGAGGTGATTATTTCACAGTACTTCCACATATGCTTCTTCTCCTAATAAGTAAACATTCTGTGTAAGTGAAAGAAAGTTAAAATATCCTAGAGAACACATCACAAAATGATCAGTGATCATAGTGGAGAAGACACTTTTTCATACCACTGTGAACTAGATGTTATTTTTTTAGCAGATTTTTTCTTTTTCTTTTGACCACACCACGTGGTATGTGGGATCTCAGTTCCCTGACCAGGGATCAGATCGGCACCCCCTGCATCCCTGCATTGGAAGCACAGAGTCTTAAACACTGGACTGCCAGGGAAGTCCCAAACTAAATTGTTCTGATTTGGCTTAAATCTCAGCAAGACATCTGAGACAATTTGCTCCTCATAAGAAGACAGAAGTTTACTGGTAGACCAGGTTGGGACCTTAGACACCATCTCATCTCATTATTAAATGCACCTGGGCTTGAAGAATTAGATTTCCATCAAAATAATTGAGCAGTACTCAGTCTACTTTGGTAAGGGCAGCAAAAAACATCACAGAGAGTTTCTAAAAAAATATTAACTGGAAAAAGTTCCATTTTGCATGCCACATTTACATGCTTCCCTCCTCCTAGACTAGTCACAGTGGTTACATCAGATTTCTTTCAGCAAAATTTACGTAAAAAACAAACAAATGGAGATAGGGAAGGAATGACAAAGTAAACAGATCTATTTTAGCCTTGCAAATCGAGGTATTAGCATTTTTTCATTTCTTGACTAAGTCTCAGGACCTAAGAAGTAAAAGTGATGTGGAAAGAGTTACTTAATTCCGTTTCCTGACTTTGGGGTACATCTAAATCTCAGGGTTACCGTAGTTCTTTGTAGCATGTCTTATGTAAACATAGCAATAGGTTAATAGGTGAATCACATAATTCAAATAATTCAAGCAAAAGATCTGTAATAGAGAAAGGCAACTGGTGAGTAGAGATAAAGAGAGATCCGTTGGTCTTCAACAACGTTGCTCTTTTAAAATATAGTGTATTAACAGGAAATTTGAGTTATAGTAAGGCCAACAGATGAGGAAAAAATTTCCATTGAACATGTAGTTTATTACTTCCAGTAACCAAGAGGAGAGAGCATGGAGGCCACAGGGGAAAGCACCAGGGTCAACCACGGAGCAGAGAGAGAGGGAACCCTGAGCAAAAACATTTACTGTGGTTTCTTTGGGAATGGACAGGTGAAGAAAGGGAAGCAGGCTTAGTATTAACTAGTTTAAGTTCAGCAGGCTCTGGGGCACAGGGGCTGTCCCTGGTTTTCTGGTGATAAAGGCAGAGCTCAAGTGTGAGAACTGGATAGAGGCAGTAATTGGTGTGTGAACTTTGGATTGATTGGCTTGTATTTGAAAACACCTCAGAAGGAAGACTCCGAAGGGGGTGATGAGGGAGGAAGGAGATCAAGGCAAGGAGACTTGGGCAAACTATCAGATGCATGTTTGTTATATGATCATATTATCAGGCTTGTTTCAGAAGCTAGAATCATGGTCACTACAGCTGCCTGTGTCCAAAAGTTTTCCAGTAGAATACGCAGCTTCTATGTGTCTATCAGCACATTTGGTTGAGGATTTAACATTTACCTTATGTGAAATAAAAAGAAAATTCGTGGAGTAGCAGTTTATATAACACTCTAAGAGTCTTATGGTAAAAAAGTGCAAAACAGATTCAGTGTTTAAAATAGAAACAGCAAGCAAACAGCATAGATGCATGGCAGAGGTTAATTCCATAAGCCAAAAAGCTAACGTTCTGAGCAAAAAGGGGAAAAATCATACATTTGTACTTGCAGTTGTAAACAAGAAGACGTGCTGGGTAGTTAGCCTGAAGCCAGCTGAACTAGAAAACCCTTTCTGAGATTTTCCTTTCCACTATTTATAGGCTAGAGAAGAGTCACTGTTTGCACAACAATAGGGCAGATTTTTCTATATTCGTTGACACAGGAAAATCTTCTCATGGAGGATTTATTTGAAGTCCTGTAGTGATTTTGTCCCCTTATATCTGGACATTTTGAATATAAAAAGCCAAATGACATAAAATATTACATTTGTTACTAAATCAACATTACAAGAGACCACTATTTGGAATCGGGCGGAGTGAAGTTAGAAAAGGGAAAGGATGAATTTTCAATAATATATAGAAGTTCTGAATTGTGGAAAATTTTTAAGTAGTAATTTAAAATAGTTTTTTTTAAAACTAAAGTCAAACGGAAGTATTATCAAGAAAGTGTTTATTCATTTTTGACACAGGATGTTTATTGAGCTAAAGCTGATTTTAGGAGGAGCATACAGGATGTCAGAGTGCTAGAATTCAAAGTCCACCCGACTGATAGGCCAGAATGTACCTATTGCTACTGGTCACTCAAAAAAATGTACCTATTGCTACTGGTCACTCAAAAAAATGTACCTATTGCTACTGGTCACTCAAAAACTGTAATTTATCCAGAAATTTCTAAGTCTAGGGAAACCATGGGGTTTGTCTCAGAAGGAATTTTTATTTGTAGTTTGATGCTGATTTGCTGATACAACAGTTCTCACTTCCAGAGAAATCCCCTAATTACTTTTAAAGATTACCAAATTCAAGACAATGAAATTACTTCCCTAAGTCATTCACAAAACTAGTCTCATTACTTTAGAAAGATCAAAGAATGATTTATAACCACTGACCCAAGTTGTGATGATTTTCCCCCAGATTTGATAAGCTCTATGGTTTGAGAAGAAATAATAGTCTTATGATTGCACTGAGCAGCAAAGGAAGGAATTTTGTGGTTTCCAGCATCTACGGAAGATTCTGTATCATGTTCCATCATTAATTAGAACGGTTTTGGTCAAAAGGGTCAGAAACATTTGTGCTATCTTAAACAGAGGTTGAGAGGAAAGTGACTGGACCTCAGGATGAAATCAAGGAGTCAATAAGATCAAAATTACTTTCATCTTTTCTTCATTGAGCATATTTGCTTGATTTTTCTCTGTGTCTGCAGAGGGACTTCCTCAGCTTATCTGATCCACGTGGGAAAATAAAGAATGGCCACACGTAGCTCCGACATTGATCTGTTACTGGTCAGTCTCCCAGAGACAGAGCCTAGATCAAAACTCAATCCAGTTTCAAAGCCCCAAGGAAGGTTCTCAAAGGTCAAAACTTTGAAGTGATACTCAGAGTCAGGGAGACTGTGGAACAGGGCTGCTACCGTTCAAGTCCTGAGAGCTGAGAAGGCTACATCCTGGGAGAGAGGAGCTGGACCATCAAAAACACAGTGTGAGAGATGCGCTGCATCAGTGTTTGCATCACACAATGCCTGACCAAGTGCCCTCATAGCAAATACAAAGTTTATTGTGTTACGAGCATTTGGTCTCAGATGGTCTTTTTAAAAATACCTCCTCTTCTAGGCTCCCCCCACTGTCCATTGAGAAATGAATCACTTTCACCTAGTTTATTCAGTGGGGATCTAGATTTTTTAGATAAAGAAATAATCCTTTAGTTACCTGCTTTCCTAACATAAATGGGCTCTTGTTATTCCTTGGAAATATGGATTTGTATCCTTTACAAAAAACGTTGTCTTTTCCCTGCCTTACTTCCACTCTGTTCTCCCAGCTCTCACGGGATACACACTGGTTAGGGGTTGAGCCCTCCACCCAAAGCCCCTCAATTCCCCTTCCCTACCGTCCATCCACATGCTACGTATAATCACCTCTGAAGTCAGATCTTCATAAATTGATCATGTTCTCCCAGGCACGCACTTTCCTCTCCATTTTCAGTAATTGCTTACCACTGACATCTCTCCAAATTCACACTTTCACATCTGATCTTTTCTGGCTATTAGAGGCCATATTTTTTGGGTGTGGAGGATATTTAATTCTAATTTTCCAGCTATTTCACTACCATCTCAAAGAGTAGGAGGAAGATGTATTTCTCTGGGGGAAAGTTTCTGGAGAGAATTCTCCTTCACACTGTTGGGTTTTAAGGCACATTTCTGTCCCTGTTCCCATAGAATCTCCCTTTCTTCAGGGACTGATGGTAAAAGGGAAATAATATTTTGAATGTATTACTTGCTGGGCCACTAATTAATGATTTGATGTGAGACTTTCACAGACTAGGCTGGAAGATGTAACATAAGCTCCAAGCTCAAGTGGGAAATCTCTTTCTTTCAATAAGAAGCATACCAGGTATAAGAAAAGGAAAAGGCAAGCCCCAGGCACCATACCTACCTAGACGTGATCACAAGAAAGGGAAAAAAGATTCACATTTTTAGTGGAGTAACTCTGCCGATTAAAATATGTGGACACGTCTATATCCTGGAACCTGACCCAATCATATTAAAATTCTTTCCTCTTTAAGAAGAGAAAGAAGGGTTCTCCCCTTTCTCTTTTTGCCACCTCCATGTGCTCTCTCTCTCTCTCTCTCTCATACACACACACACACACACACACACACACACACACACACACACATTGCTATCACCTCCATCATAATTGCTGTAGAAGCACAACCATCACTTGGCAATGTAGTTTTAAAATAACAGAGTGGGGGACTTCCCTGGTGACACAGTGATTAAGAATCCGCCTGCCAGTGCAGGGGACACAGGTTCGATCCCTAGTCTGGGAAGATCCCACATGCCGTGTAGTAGCTAAGCCCATGAGCCACAGCTGTTGAGCCCAAGTGCCACAACTACCGAAGCCACCACAATGAGAAGCTCGCACACCGCAAAGAAGAGTAGACCCTGCTTGCCACAAGTAGAGAAAGCCCGTGCGCAGCAATGAAGACCCAACACAGCCAAAAATAAATAAATAGATAAATAAATAAATTTATTATAAAGAAAAAGAATATGTACACTACTTAAATGACACGTGTCCACAAGGGCATGTGCCATTTCTTTCTTTCTCTCTCTTGATATAGAAGAATAAATTTGTAGTTTAGATGTGAGGACTACAAGAGATACTCAAAAAATAATAACTATAATATTTTCTGAGTTGCTTTCCTCTCCAACTCTATTTTAGGCTTTAACTCCTGGACTAGTACAGCACTCATTTCTGTAACCCTCCCGCCTTAACACATATAACCCACCCATGGTCCCTAAATGATTAGCTTGAAGAAATACTATAAGAATTAACTTTTTCCCATCTTCTTTCCTAATTGCATTCCCCTCATTGCTAGCCTGCCCTGGTTCTCTTGTATACATAGCATTCTGGATTATTCCATAACCTATTTCAAATCCAGAGTCTACCCCTGCCTCTTTCCCTCCCTTTTTTGACTGTATTTCCTTGATAGGCACGTGCACTTTTATCTGTCCAAAACTTTATTATCTTCTACATTTGAAGGCAGACCCTTTCCTAATATCTCTGTTCTGAGTGCCTCAATGGGCCATCTCTTCCTTCTGTAGACCTACTGTCTCATTCATCAAGGATGTTCTCAAAGGCCACCCAGTCAGACAGCTTTGCAAGGCAGGAGGACACACACATGTGTTTCTCAGTCTTCTCTAAGTTCACTTAGCAATTATTCTTCACCAAGGTAGAAACTGAACTGAGTTTGATACCAATAGAAAATAAAAATAAAGTTTTCAATGCCAGAATACTTGTAATGAACACAGAAATCAACAAAGGCAGGGCCCTGAGCTGCTTTTATTAGAGTGTGTGGATTTTCATAAACATGCTACACATCTGTCAGTTGCTTTGAATTCCTTTTCCAGTAGCAAAATTGAGTTTGTACTGATTCATCCATCCTGCCCTCCCCTGCAACAAAGGGAGTGTGTTTTTCAGGTGGTTGACTGAAGTCACTAGCGCAGTTAGTGGCTATAACATAAAGCAAAGTTAATTGCATAACAGGAGGTGTTAATCCGTGACCTTGGGGCCCAGCAGCATGGTTTGCAGATTCACAGAGCTAACCTGCTGGTCAGTATGAAACAGGTATCTTGACTACAAAGTCCATCAAAACACTGAAATGTACATGCCTGGAGGAGCAGGGATTTTGTTGTCAATGCTGCTTAGTCATTGCTGGAGCCCAACAGTAAGCACAGAGCTCAGCTATGTTGCAGTCTGCAACTTGTTCTGCATGCATAATTAGAATAAAGACAAATTCATGTCAGTCTGCTCAGAGAGGGTGCGCATGGACAAAATTAATTATTTAGTTTAAAAATATGAAGTGAAACTTGGGTAGTTTAATAGTAAAATGGCATTATGAATCATTCCACCCATCAGTATATATAAATCTAGGTATTAAAAGCCAGTCAAATTAGCTTTTAACTAATAAAACATGACACATTGTCATGATGCTATTAATTATTTTCTGTAGAATATTTTACTGTGTGTCTATGAATATTAAATATTTTTCTATTACTGAAGAATTTTGAGCCTTTCATGTTCCCTGTTGAAGTGGCTTTCTACAAATTGTTTTACCATAATTTAAATCACTATTGATTCCCTTCAAAAAAGTACAGAGCAACCTCTGAAGAGAATGAGTGTTTGGAAATTCTGCTACATGATTTTACTGGAATTGAGGGTAAATATCCTAAGTGAACAGCATTTCTTATTCAATGCTCTTAGCAATTTTATGTTTCTTTGAAGCAGAGGAATATAGTGAAAAAAATAGATACAGGTTAGGGATTTTGTTCTAAGAGTTATCAGTCATGTGACCTTGGTCAGCCCAATTAGCCCTCATTGTGTTTGTTTCCTAATCTTTAAAAATAGGAACACATTTGCTTTTCCTGCTTCATATATAAGGATAAAGGAGATAATTTATGTGAGAGTACTTTACAAAATGGCTCTGGAAATGTACGGTATTTGTTCTTTGTATAGTAACACATTCTGTAAGTGAAACACCAGGGCTGTGTTGATCTCTGTTAATGCCTAATGTCTTCTGTTTGAATATGTCCTGTCCATAAGTGGTCCTTGAGTTTGCTGTAGGAGAGGTGCTTGAAAGATAAATAGATTTGTGGGCAATAAGGCTTAGCTAGGTGTGTGCTGACAGATAGAATTTTTGCTGCAGAATTACGGAAAACTTATCTCCTAGAGGAATAAAGATCTGAAATAGTCTTAATTTAAAGATACCATTAAAACACGTTATGATTTGATTTTTCTAAAGTAGCTAAAGTTCACTGGTAATCATGATCTAACAATTTTACTGATAGATAAAATTACTTTTCTATTGAAAATCCTGTTTCTAGGAGAATTGTGTTAAGATGTATCTAAAATAGATTCTTTTTTGTTCCGTTACTGAAGGTCTGTTCTATAGGATCAGTTTCTTTAAAATAAATGGATTCAGGAAGCAGACATTTAAGAAACAATTATTTAGTGCCTATCTATTCCATGCAGTGATGAATAAGGCATGAGATTGGAATTCCAGGATTTTATTACACCCTTAGTTCAGCTACTCAGTTTCTCTACAAGGGTTTCTAATTCAGTAAGATAAAGGAAATCATTCTAGCAAACCTTCACAAGGGTCCTTTTTTTGTAACAATAACTGTAAGAAAGAGAAGGTCCACTTGCTACTCTAACTTAAATGTCAGTGTCTTCTTGTCCTTTGAGATTCACATTAAACTGGCTCAAATGTCCATTCTTCATACAAGGGGAAGCTTAATGTGCTCCTAAGATTTCTGGGGATTCTTGGAGAAGTTTGTATGTTTCCTAGGCACTTCTGATTTTGAGTTCTTGCTTCTGCTGAATTTGTTCTGTATTTAGGTAATTTCTGAAAGCATAGCATGCCTATTTTCCATATATGTTATCTTGCATTAAGTGCTCAAACTCTTTTATAGACTTCTAGTCTACTAATATGAGTATTATAACAAATTTGTGCTAAAGTTTCTGTGACACAAGAAGGTGTTTACACTGAAGCACTGTAAATGATTAAAACATTGAATTAGACAAATCAATAACATTTCTGGAAGAAAATCTAAAAGACCTTGTTTTCCTGATGAGTTTTTACATATAACACCAAAAGTATGATTCATGAAAGAGAAACGTTGATAATTTGGACTTTATTAAAATTAAAAACTTCTTTGACAAAGACACTATTAAGAGAATGAGGAGACAAGCTGCAGACTGGAAGAAAATGTTTGCCAAACATATATCTGATGAAGGACAGGTATTCAAAATACACAAACAATACTTGAGACTCAACAATAACAAAACAAACAAATTAATTAAAATATAGGTGAAATATCTGAAAAGTCACCTCGCCAAAGAAGATATACGGATGGTAAATGCAATTATGAAAAATGCTCAACATCATATGTCATTAGGGAACTACAAATTAAAACAACAATGAGATACTACTATGCACCTCTTAGAATGGCCAAAATCTGAAACACTGACTACTTAATTTTTGATAAGGGTGCAGAGTAACAGGATGTTCTATCTGTTCAACTATCTATAAATCTAAAACTGTACTAAGAATTAAACCTATTATTTATTCTTAAAATCACATGTTTTATGATTCCAATTATATGACGTTCTGAAAAAGGCAAAACTATAGTAATGATAAAAGGTTACTAACTGCAATGGGTTTGGGGTGGGGGAAGTTGAATATGTGAAGCACAGGGGATTTGGGGACAGGATAGTGAAACTATTTTGTATGATACTATAATGGTGGATATACGACACTATGCATGTGTCCATGATAAAGCTATTTTCCATGAGGAATGGGTTAACAATTCTGATACTACTATACTTGTATACCACAGCTGAACAATTAAGTAAGTTGTTTGTAGATGGTGAGAGCCAGATTTATGAGTGTCAGAGTGGAAATTTACAGATATAAAAGAGAAGGAGCCTGGAACAGTCTATGTGATGATGGGTTAGAATTGGAAACATCAATATGAATTCATCTTTAGTTTAATACAGATCTAGATGTTGCATACAGAAATATCTGTAGAGAGGAGTATATACATGGGTTAGTATACCTACATATATTTTCTTCCTCTGTCAGCTGAAAAGATGTCGAAGCAAGTCATCCCAGTAACAATGAGCACACCTAGCACTCACAACTTTGTCTCTAATACCTTGATCTAATAAAGGAAACCCAGGCTTCTTAGAGAAATTGCTGATGCTAGGCCTAGGGCACAAAGTATACAAGATGAGCCTGAAGCATCTTGTGGTGCCAGAATACAAGGATGTGCTCAAAACAAAACATGAACAACAACCAACACAAGGGTGGGTGTATGTCAAAGGTACACAAGAACCAATGGGAAGAACTCCCAATGGACAAATCTGGAACAATTTGAGAAAGGAAATAAAGTGGTATTGGATTATAACCCAACATATAAAATTGATATTGATACTGATGTAAATAAAGGATATAATAAATAAATAAATTCATGGGGTGGAAGAGGCAAAATCCCCCATGCTTTGATAAATTTATCATCATTTTATTAATTTGTATGTATATCTTAACATTAGTAAGATACTAATGATAGGGTAAAAAGGGTGTGGGATATATGGGAACTCTATTATTTTTGAAATTTTTCTGTAGAAGTAAATCTCTTTTAAAATAAAAAGTTTATTTAAAAAATTGAATTTGGGATGTCTTTCACTGATGACTTCTCTGATATCTTCCATTCTTCCAGGATTCTCCAAATTTTCTCCATTTTTTCCTGCTGTCTTCTGTACCATGCCTGGGACTCAGCTTTATGTATTTGTAAAGTACAATGAGGAGAAATTATGTCTTTGATTATGAGCGTGGGTTTTGGAGTCTGACTACCTGTTTGACTTCTAGCTCTGCTGTTTTCAAACTGTCTGACCCTGAACAAATTATATGTCCTCATGAGTTCCATTCCTCATGTTCAAAGTAGAGTTGATTTCAGTACCAAACTCGCTGTCTTTTTCTTTTTTTTTCGTTGTCTTTTTAAAGACAATATTTGTATAGCTCTTGGCTTATGGTACTAATCATCAGAAGATTTTTTTTCAGTTTTCTACATTAACATAGATTCATCATTACAATTTTTATAGACAGCTACTCTAAGAGTTTGCAGAGAGTCAAGGACAGGACAATGATAGTAATGCGTAATGTGAAAATTCAAGGAAAAGACAAAGCAACTATTTGAAGTAGAGATAATGGATAATAGGATCCCAGCATGGTTAGGAGGTTAAAGTGCAGTATTTTTCTGGGCTTTCAAGCAGCTCCACATCAAGTTTGTTATCCAGAGGGCTCTGCAATAATGGTAATAAATATCAGACAAAGAAAGTGAAATCTTGATTTAAATAATGCTATTTTCCTTTTCCATATCTCCCTTCTGCTTGATATTAATCTCATGAAACTTTAGGCCACTTGATACAGCAGAAAGACCACATCTTAAAAGTTGCAAAATTACAGTTAATGCATGACACTGTCCATAATCCAAAGGTCAGAGAAGGCTTCAAAAATTCCCATCACCCTCTAAAGGAGTTTTCAAGAATAGCATTTCTGGTCTCACTACTGGGCTCTTCTATTTAAGATTCTTAAGTGAATTATTTTTCTTTCAATTCCATATTTTGGTGGACAGAATTCTAAGATAGCCCCAAAGATTCCTACCCATATACTCATAGGACTGTGAATGTGATGGGGTTTCACTCTCATGAATAGAACTATACAATGGCAAAAATAAATAAATTTTGCAGATGTAATTAAGATTTCTAATTAATAGACTTTGAATTAATCACAAGGGAGATTATCCTGGGTAGGCCTGACTTAATGAGGTGGACCCCTTCAAGTGAGTCCAGGCCTTCTCTTAAGGGAGATTCAAAGTGGTAGAGACATTCCTCCACTGGCCTAGAGGAAACAAACTATCATATTGTGGAGAAGTTTGCCCGGCAGGGAATGACAGGTGGCTTCTTGGAACTGAGGTCTTCAGTCTTACAACTGGAAGGCCCTGAATTCTGCCAAGTACAGTGGGCTTGGAGACCTTACATCTTTGTGGCTAACACCTTGATTACAACCTTGGGCAGATGGTGAGCAGAGAACTGAATTAAATCATATCAAGACTTGAAATGGGCAGCTCTTACTTTGGTCTCTTGGAGCCCAGAGACTCCATGAGAACTTTGACGACACTTTTCTGAACATCATGTAGAAAGTAGTTTTCCCTAGACCATGGCAGTGAGGCTATCTTTCAGCCTCCAGAGCAACCAGCTTCCAGCTGAGCATCACTGAACGACTGTGGTACATACCATGTGGAGCAAAAGAATCACCAGCTGAGCCCTGCCTGAATTCCTAACTCATAAATGATATCAAATAAAATGGCTGTTATATTAAGTTACTGAGTTTTGTGGTGGTAGCTGACTGGAGCGGGAAGCTCTACTTAAGGACAAAAGCAAAATAAATAAAAACACACATGCACACACACACAAAACTCTTTAACTGAAAAATTAGGATATCAAATTTTCCAACTATTATTGTTGAGCTGTCTAATTTTCCTCTCAATAATTTCAGTTTTTCTTCATGTATTCTGGGGTTCTGTTTTTGGATGAATATGTTTGTAACTGTTACGTTTCTTGATGGATTGACCCTTTTACTGTTACATCATTTGCCTCACATAATACATTTTTTTTCTTAAGGTCTATTTTATCTGATATTACTGAGACCAGTCTAGCTCCCTTTTGGTCATTGTATGCACATAACATCTTTTTCTATCCTTCTACTTTCAAACTAGTATTTTTTGTCTTTTCATCTAAAGCATGTCTCTTATAGACAACGTATAGTTGGTTTGAATTTGCTCCAAATCTTCCACCCTGCCTGTTTGGAACCATTTAAAATTGTAAACTGAACAAGAAGTACAATTTTTTTTTTTTGGTGTTGGATCTATTGTACATTTCCAGGGAAATTTGTTAAAGGAGAAAGTGTTATCTTCTTATACATAGAACATGCTTACAAACACAGTCAGACTTAAACACGACAGATTCAAATGGCATTTTTCGAACAAGAGCCTTACCTCATGAGCTGAAATGCTCAGCATATAGATGGGGATGGAACAGTCCCTGTTCCTGCCAGGTTTGAGCTCTTTAGTCCATTATTTCAATCATTTTTATAACAATTTCCTTAAATCCTCACCCCATTATTCTTCCACTGTGATTGCCCAGGCGTGGAGGTGCCTACGCCACCCTGAGTGTGCATAACAAAGGGAGTGTTATACTTTATAGTGTAGGATATAACTGACAGCTAAGTGTAACTAAGATTAGCCTAATAAGGTATTGTATTTATATAAAACCAAAAACCCATATATTTTGTTTTTAAAAATGTGTCTTGTTAAAAGAAAAGAAAGCACCATGAATAAATTTGTCTTTATTTGGAAGTAGCTGTTTATAAGGGAAATTGGAGAATAATGGTTATGGGTCCCTTAGGTAGATAACATGTGTTCCAGGGGTGAGTTTTGTATGCCTGGAGGTGACTTTGTAAGTTAACTGAAGGAGCTGATCTTCCTGTGTCATAACCCTTTCTGTTCAGCCCAGGATGTTATTTGGGTTCTGGAAAAGGGCTCTGCACCAGCTCCTGTGTGAATAGCTAAAGTAAATATCTGAGCCGATGTCCCTTGTCCAGACCTGATCACTGGGAATAGATGGCAGCAGCCCTACAGGCACTGCACTGGGTCCTTTCCCCTTCAGCCGTGGTGCTGCCTGTCACTGAGTCTCTTCTGAAGGCTGCCTGTTCCCCGTGTTCCTAGACTCACACCCACCGAGGCACACGTGATGCTCACAGGCACAGCTTCTTCCTGTTAAATGCCCAGCCTTCTACACCTTTGAGGGCTTAGGGAATTTAAAATTTTAATAGTGCAACTGGAAGCCCCTTTTACCTGGTGGAAAATGAAAAAAAAAAAATCAATTCCAAGCTCCCAGGCTAGTTTGGCTGGAAACACCTCACTCCATAGAAAAATATTACTTTTTGGCAGTTCATTCTGCCTCAACTTGATAAAACTGGAACTATGTTAACCAGAATAACCTAAAGGGTTAACATTGCCCAAGAGAGGAATTTGAGAAAACCTTGGTGGCTGAAGCAAAGAAACAGCTATTATTCTCTGGAACTTGTCTTGGTGACATAAGGAGGCAGAGAGACTGGGTCCCCCCAGGTTCCATTTGGCCTCATTCTCTGCCAGACCTTATTTGTAACTACAGGTCCTATTGACCAGTGGCTGCCCTGGGACCATAATGATGCCTGGTTGTGGACCTAGAAGAACACTTATAAAGAAACTCAGACACATCACCTCTAGCTCTTCCGTGGCCCTACTCTGTCAGCTGGACATGCCCTGAGGTCTTTTCCTCAGACACAGAATGCATGGTTGGGACTACATACCTGGCACTGAAAGGGGCTTTGGCCAGATCTCCATGTCTTCTTCAGCCCTGTGTGTCCGCACTGTAACAGGCATGTCATGATGATGCCTTTGTTTCTCTCTAGCTCATTGCCAACCCAGCTCAAGTCCACTCAACCGTGAGATGTCTGGGTCTTTTCTATTTTCTGCACGTACAGTCACCCAGGAGAGTGACCGTAAGACCCTTGGAAGAGAATTGGGGTATCATTAGAGTACATACTCACCATAGTGTTTCAGAGTCCTTCATCCACTCACAGTGACTCTGCTTTCCTGATGGAGCTCGGTATACTTTCAATGGCATGGTCTGGACTTGTTATGGACTGAATGTGCCCCCCACCCCGTCATTCATATGTTGAAGCCTTAGCCCCTGATGTGATGCTATTTGGAGGTGGGCCTTTGGGAGGTAATTAGGCTTAGATGAGGCCATGAGAGTGGGGCCCCATGATGGGATTAGTGGCCTTATAAGAAGAGGAAGAGACCAGAGCTCTTTCTCTCTCTCTGCCACGTGAGAACACAGCCAGAAGTCAGTCACCTGCAAGCCAGGAAGAAGGTCCTCACCAGGAACCACATGTCCATGCAGTGTGATCTCAGACTTTCCAGAAACATTAATGTCTGTTGTTTATACCGTCCAGCCTGTGGTCTCAGTCTGAGCAGACCGAGACAGGCCTGTTTGTCCGGGAGCCTACTTAGTGTAAGTGTAAATTGACAGGTAAAACTGGCTTCTAAAAGGTTGGGACTTGACTCAGCTTCTTTGATTTTCACAAAAGTTGCAAGGCCAGCTTCTGCTTGGCCACCATTGCTCTTCTATCTCAGGCAGCCAAAGAAAATAGGATGATACCAGATTGGATTCCATCTCAGACACTGGGAGTCACTTGATCAGGAATCAGTACATTATTGCCCATGGGGCTTCTGCCTTTATTTGGTTGGTACAACTTGTGGAAACACAGCCACAGTCACCCAGTTACGCCTTTTCTGTGTCTACTTAAGCACTACGACAGCAGAACTGAGTAGCTGCAGCACAGACCACGTGGCTTGCAAATTCTAAAATATTTGCTATCTGGTCCTTTAAGAAAAGTTTACTGACCCTTAATCTGGGGGCTCCCAGGTATTCTAAACTCTCATATTTGTTCGTTTGGTAGCAATAATTCATTAAAATATTGGCTGCATTTTTTTTCTTTTGTGGCAGTTGCCTCCTCCTTCATGATCTGCAAAGAAGTGGTCTGTATGGCCCTTTTCTCCTTGAGGAGGGGTGTTTTTACTTTCAGGAATTCAGTCCGTTTTGTTGCCCTGTGGTCTCAGCTTTCTGATGGACTCAAGAAAATTAGGGTTTTGTAGATTATTGGCTCTTGGTCATTATTAGGGTGGGAGTAATATTTTTCTCGTGACTTTTTACGTCCTAATTATAAGTGAAATAACAGAACACTTGGCATCTAGATAATTAACATTAGTAACTATTAAACCATAAATATGTGTCCTTTAGCATGTCTTCCCTATCTGCATATCTTCTCGCTTTCGTAATATAGACAGAAGGTAAGAATGAGACTTCTCTCTGACTCTGTAAATCTCGTAAAGGTGTGCATATTCTCAGAGTCCATTTTCCATGTCACCTCCCCTTAGGAGCTGTAGTCCCACTTAGAGGACTGATAATGGAATATACTTAAAAAAAAATGAGACGCTCACTGTGCTTAGATGCAAACCTTAATGACAAAGCCAACAATTTTTGGGGTCTCTTTCAGTGAAGAAACAATGGCAAATTTCTGTTATTTTTGTGCCACTAGCTTGTCCATTGAACGTTTGTTTTTAAGTACCCAGTGCAGTTAAATCCCCTTTCTCTTGGGTTTAACAATGCCAAGGACAGGTTCTCTCCACAGAGTTGGTAGAGAAAAATACCCCAAAGGGAGAGCTGACACTTTCGGATGTCATTAACTGCCCAAAGAGAATTTACCACCTCCTGAGTTAAATTGAGTATTAAGTGGCTCAGACGGATGGTTGTAACGGTGACATGCAATACCGTACAGGGGACCCTCTGAGGAACAAAGGGATAAGGTCGATCAGCCCTCGATCAGCACCCATTTCCACAAGCTCTGTTTTTAAATTGTTTTTTAATTTTTATTTTATATTGGAGTATAGTTGATTAACAATGTTGTGTTCGTTTCAGGTGTATAGCAAAGTGATTCCGTTATATGTATCCATGTAACTATTCTTTTTCAAATCCTTTTCCTATTTAGGTGATTACAGAATATCGAGCAGAGTTCCCTGTCACTCACACCATTTGTCTGTACCCCTTTCATCCCCTCCCCCTGGAACTGTCTACTTCATTCTCAATACCACCACCCCTACACTGTGCTTTGAATTATCTGCCTGTTTTTATCTTCCCAAGACGCTAATATTATTGAATAGCTCCTCTCTTCCGTGTCTTAAAACTCTTTACTGGATCCTTATCATCAGTAATGAGACATCCTTAATCCTTCCCAAGGTAACAACAAAGCAAGGAAAATAAAAGCCTCTGATTGCTTCAGCATCCCTATACCTACACCCTGAGAGGTATTTTCCCCTTCACAACAAAAATACGCTCATTCTCTTCTCATTTCACTTGATCTTCACTCTTTCAAAAATACTGGTTGAAGTAAATAGTGAAGAGATACATAATAATAGAGTATATGTATAAATTGGAAAGAATAACAATTTCGTGGACCCGGGTATACTCTCTCACCAACATAAGAAACAGAGAATAAATAACTAGTGATGCTGGAAGGTTCTGAATGGCCCTTCCAGATCCCATTCCCTCTTGCCCTGTAGCTTGGTTTTGCATGCTCTGAATTTTATGTAAGTAGATATACGTTTTCTACAATTTGCTTCCATGTGACGTTATATTCTGGAGATTCATCTGTATTGTTATGTTTTATTGCTTTTCATTAATTATTACTGCTGTGTAGTATTCCATTGTATAAATCCAGCACACTTGTGTTAAAAGATGTTGAGTTTTTTGATATTATAAACTATGCTGCTATGGAACATTGTACATACCTCCTATTGCTCATGTGTAAGTTTTTTGAGAAGTGGAATCACAGTGTAAGAGGTATGTGATTATTAACTTTAGCTGCTATTGATAAAGTCATTTCCAAAGTGGTTGGTACCAATTTACACTTCTACCAATAGTGACCAATAGTGACATCTCCTGGCCCTTGATATTGACAGAGCCTAAGTTTTTATTTATAAGGTATGCAAAATTTGACTGGTTGTTCCTGTTTTCTATTTTGTAAAGTTTCTGCTTTAGTCTTTTGCTCATTTTTCAGTTGGCTGTTTTGTAACTTTTAATGATTTATGTGATACATATACCCATATACACATGTCACCTGTGTGTATTTATATGTACATATATATATATAATGAGTATATGTTTGTGTGTCTATACATATGTTTGTATGTCAATGTTTATTCTGGACTCGATTCCTTTGTTGGTTTTATGTATTATAAATATCTCCTCTGAGTTTATGCCTTTCTTTTATCCTATCTTTTTTTTTTTTTTTTTTTTTTTTTTACGTTACGCGGGCCTCTCACTGCTGCGGTGTCTCCCGTTGCGGAGCACAGGCTCCGGACGTGCAGGCTCAGCGGCCATGGCTCACGGGCCCAGCCGCTCCGCGGCATGTGGGATCCTCCCGGACCGGGGCACGAACCCGCGTCCCCTGCATCGGCAGGCGGACTCTCAACCACTGCGCCACCAGGGAAGGCCCCTATCCTATCTTTTGATGGACTGAAGTTTTACATTTTAACAGTCAGATTTACCAGTCATTTTTCTTCATGTTTTGTGCTTTTTGAAATATGTTTAAGAAATCTTTGGAACCCAAGAATTTAAAAAACTTTTATATTGTCTTTCTAAATTTTCAAACTTGTTGTTAACTTTTGATCTCAATTTAGCTCAGATTTGGTTCTTATATCTAGTATTATACAGGAAAGTCATTTTCTTTTTTTTTTTTTTCCATGTGAATAACCACCAGTTCCCTAACAGATTTTGGACAGTCCATGCTTTTCCCCATGATCTAGAATGATCCTAAGTCCAGCCATCATAAGTGTGGATCTCTTGTGGGGCCTTTTATTTTGCTTATTTGTTTAACTGTGCAGGACATGATATTTTTAATTACCCTAGTTTTACAAGTTTCAGTAGGCGATGGGACAATCTCCACTTTTTCTTTTACTCATTTGACTATTTGGCTCTTCATTTTCTCATATATTGATCATTTTTTAGAATCAGTACATCAGATCCAATAAAATTCTTGTTTGAATTTTCACCCAGATATCGGCATGACTCACTTTCTCACCATCTTTATTCCTTTACCCCAATTTCACAGTTTCTGTGAGGCTTTCCATGGCCACCCTACATAAATTTTCATATCACCAACATTTTTCTATCCCTCAATACCGACTTACTTTATCACTTAGCACTATTTGCTGCCTACCATACATTTATGATTATGTTGTTTATTGACCATATTTCCCACCAGAATTTAAGCCCTTTGAGGGCAAGGAGTTTTGCCTCTTTTATTAACCATATTATTCTGAATTCCCAGAAAGGATCCAAATGAACAGACGGTGCTCTATAAGTATTAATTAAACTAATAAAAGATTAATAGATTGTTTTGATTCCCACAATAGCGCCAATGGTAAATATTATTCTCAATTATTACATGAGGGAATCTGAGTTCAGGGATAGTGTCATTATTTGCTTTCTCTAGTAAGAGCACAGATGGAATGCATTCTCAGGCTTTCAGGACTTTGGAAACTTTAGCCTTCCCTCATATTATTTTTCCTGATAGAGACATAGCATGATGCCTTAAACTTATTGGATGTTCAGTAAATTCTTGTTGATGGCGAGATTTTAGATATTTGTACCCTTCATTACTTTTCTTGATTTTTAAGTTTTATTTATATCCTGTTTACTTCACTGAAATGTCTTTGTCTTCTCTATGAAGGACATGATAATTTAATTCCTATTTGGCTTCCACTCCAAATTACATGTATTCCTTTTCAAGTAAAAAAGAGGTGTACTTATATCCTTCCCCTGCTTCATTCTCTGAAGTTAGCACCAAGAAGTCAATAAAATCTGTTTTTTTTTTAATGCTTTGATCTTGGTTTAGCCATCATGAACTGATTCTGTATTTCTGATTTTCCCCCAAATCCTGTGTCACCCACTACTGCAAAACGTGCCACGCTTTCTTCTGTGTCACAAGAGTTGGACTGCTTTATCAAAAATGTGTGTTCCTACACAAAGTCTTTCTTTCCTTCTGCTTACCAAGCGTTATGGTCTCCCACCAACCAGACTTCTGTGAATGGATTTTCATGCAACCATCACGCACGGAGAAGCCGAGAAGCCAAGGCCCATGACTGATGGGGACTGTCACCGTTCCTCAGGCTGAAAATTTGTTCCTGTGACAAGATAAGCAAGGACAAAGGGCTCAGTCAAAGTCAGCAGCTGCCAGAGGTTAAAACACGCATTTTGGTCACAATTCTAAGGAAGACTAAGTGGCTGGAGCACAAAGGATACCTGGTATGTGCTCCTAAGGCAGGTGATACGCAGTTTGATGGAAGCTTAGTGACGTTTTAGAGAAGAGTGATGTGTCTGATTGCTATTAAAACGTCACCTTTGGTAATGGCATTGTGGGGCTCTTCCATCAAGATGAGGTGTTGGTACTGCCACCCACGCATCCAGCTGGAGTCCAGACATCTATTGATGAGAGTGCTGCACCCGGCGCAGGCTAGAGGCTTCCAGACAGCTTGTCCATGAGCCAAAGGCACCTCTCATCCTTCTCAGCTGCAGGAAGAACGGCCACAGAAAGTCGTTCTGTTGTTTGATCCATGAGTCTTGGGGACAAAACAAAGCTTTAGTTGGACTGTCATGCATTAATCCCTATCATGCTTGCAAAATTAAAAGTAATTGTTTTAAAAGTCTGAGATGTTCTAAATTGTCAACTCTTTCAACAGAAAGAATTTGCTGTGGAAATGAGATCCCTAAGGTCACACAAATAACATGGATTTCTATTAAATGTTAAACACTGGAACAAAACAAAAAGACTTTGAACAAACATTTCCATAACTAACAAAAACATTTTTTAAATCATTGCCTGGATCAGAAAAAATGCTCCATTCTTCTTTATCCTTCACCTACCTCTTCTTTTGCTTCCACCCAAGAGAGGGTTAAAAAACCCAGAAAGTCATTCAAAGGTGAACCTTATTTTCCTTTACAAAGAAATGCCTCTTTTAAACAAAAAATTGTTCCCAGTACCATGACGTTCTTTACGAACGCAAATCATTCTCCTTCATCATTGAGTGGAGAGAGAGACAATACTGGCCCATGTGCATAAAGTGTCTTCTTTTGATAGGACTGGGTGTACTTTTCCACTGAACATTGTGCCCAGCTCACTGTAAGTATTTATTCATTTTTTAAAATAAATTGCAGCTTTTATGCCAGTCCCTTCAGAGATAATGGGACCACACATGCTATTATCAGAACCGTTCTGCCCTTTGAGTAACTTAGGGAGGGTTTCTGTGGTATAAGTAATGCCTGCTTGCACTCTGTGACATGCAGAATAAGACCATTCTAGACACCCATGTTCCAGGTCTCTCTATCTTTTATAAACACCTGCACTCTACTTCTAAACGTCAACTCCAATGTCACAACATAATGAAAGAAACTTCAGATTCACTTCCTCTGTGCTTTCTTGAAAATGCAGGTAATGCAATTTTCTTCTTTGTGGGAAATCTTTAGAAATGTGGAGGAAAATAACAAGTGATGGGAGCTGACAAATCAATGCAATGAAAAAATGAGAAATTTAAAAATAAACTTTTAGTTTTTTTTTTTTTTTTAATAAATCAGGGGACGTGCCACAATCTGTGAGTTGTGCCAGTTACTTAACCTCTTTGGATCTCAGAGTTATGCTCCGTGAGCTCAAATTAATAATAATAACCCATTTCTACATCAGGCAGTCATTAACAGTAGTGATCACCATTTAATAGTAATGGCTGTCTGTTGGGAAATCTAGAAAAATGGAAGTCAGTGACAAAAATGAGCAGACAGGAAATCAGTTCTTGGGCTGCATGGTTAGTATTAAGCTTGTTATCTTCACTCTGCTTTTGTTTGTTTGTTTGTTTTGCGGTACGTGGGCCTCTCACTGCTGTGGTCTCTCCCGTTGCAGAGCACAGGCTCCGGACACGCAGGCTCAGTGGCCGTGGCTCATGGGCCCAGCTGCTCCGCGGCATGTGGGATCCTCCAGGACCGGGGCGGGAACCCGTGTCCCCTGCATCGGCAGGCGGACTCTCAACCACTGCGCCACCAGGGAAGCCCTTCACTCTGTTTATTTGTAGCACAGTTGGAGAAGGTCCCTTTACTAGGATGCTCTTTTGTATTCAAAAGAAATACTTGCAGTGCTTAGGTTAGCAGTCCATCCATGTGCTATGACTATTTGTTGCAGTTTGTTTTGCCTACTTTGGGAAACAAATAAGAAACTGATGTGCTACTTGGTAGTGACAAATGAACTGCAGCTTTATCAAGTGGTAAACCCCTGCGCCTGACAGACTGACTTAGAGAAATACAATACTAGGAGTCAGTAAGATTCCATCCTCCCGGGTAGGTCCAACTGGAAGGTAACTGCCATTATGAGACACCTATTAAAAAATATGTGAAGTACAATTACTCCTGGGGAAACTGGAATGTAAGATGTATCCTGATTCTTGCTGACTCGGTTTAAACACAGAGTGAACTAGAAAGTGAAGAATGGGCAGGAGGGCAGAGTCCTTGGCCAGCAGGCTGGATGCCAGGCAGGGAGGGGACTTTGGCTCCCCAGGAAGGCACTGGGCTTTCTTCGCCCGGAAAATTCTTACGATGCTAGATACACTTGGGCCTCATAAAATTAGGGAACATAGTGACATTTAATTAATTTAGGAAGCATGCTCAGAGCTTCATTTTCAGGTGTTAGGTTATGTGTTGAGAAGAGGGAGAAGGTAAATCATCGATGGTGTATTCAGAGAGGGAAACATCTCTCTTTTCCCTCCACCAGCTCCTTTTCCCTGACACTCGATCTCTTGTCTGTCGTTCACTCCTCTTTGTTTCATTCTATAACATCTCTCACTTCTTTCCTCTTCTCACCAATCCGGCTGCCACTGAAGCATTCCATACCGGCATTAATGACCTTAGTCTTTACTATAGCCTTGGCTGTGGACCCGCTCACCTCTTCTTTATTCGTATGCACTCTTGCTAGGTTAATTTTATTTTTTGCAGGAACAATACTGATTTTTGTCACAAACCTGCTCAAAACCCCTCAATAGTTCTCTCTTTGTGTAAAGAATAGGTGGTCCAAACTTTTTAACTTGATATTTAAAGTCCTCAGTAAACTGGCCCCAATCTACCCATCTAATCCTCATTTCTCATCCCCTCACGAACACTAGGTTCCACAGAAGTGGAGCCATTCTTGTTTTGGTTCACAATTTCGCACACTTGGATTGGCAGTCCTTCCACGTACCAAGAGTTTCTGCTACAGCTTGTTTTGCCTTATTGCAAACTAAGAAAAAATGTTCCCCTCACTTGTATTAATGCTGCTCACTCTGACTTAAAGATTTTCTCTCAGATTCCTCCAACTCTCCACCTCAAATCATCTCACCTGTTCTGTAGAGTGCGGCTCTGATGCCACCTCCTCTCTCCCTTCCTTAACCACTGAACCCTCTTCCACCAGGAATGGAAGCTGCACCTCCTTTCTCCAAATCCCTAAGACCTTTATACATTTTAAAGGCAAATTACCTTGTATTTTAGAATTGTATGTGCTTGCTATGTTTCCTCTCTTAGTGGATAAATTCTTTGTGGTCAGGATCCATATCTGATTTATTTTGTGTCCTTTTTCAGTTTGTTACATGTAATTGACACTGGTTAAATATTTGTTGAATGTAAACATTTCTATGTTGTTTTTCCATATTCTGATTTGGGAATACCAGAACACATGGGTGTGTGTATTTCATTTTCAAAAAGCTCTGTACTTTTAAATTCTGACCTAAACAGACATTACAGAATATTCATCCTCTGGTATTATCATATCTCATCCCCCAAACTCTTCCTTAAATGGCTTAGCTGACTTAATGGATTGCCTTTGTTTGAAGGATCATCTAAATATAATCTTCCTCTCCTCAAATTATTTCAATCACTGTGAGCTTTTGCTAACCTACCTTTGAACCGGTGGAGAAAACCTTCCCAGAGCCAACATTTGTGACTGCAGATGAGATAATAGTGTCAGAGTAGTTAAAGGGTACTGCAGACCATTTTCCCCACAAAATTAAAATTAAGTAAGAGGATTTAGATTATTTCACACATCATCACTTGAGGTTCAAGAGGGTTCCTCAAAATAATGCACCTCTTTTTTGCCCAAATTCTGAACCAAGAGTTAGGTAGTTTGGAGAACAGAATATTGCCTTTATTATTACCAAATCTGATTGTGGAGAAAGTAATTTATACTTGTAGACAAGCTGTATTCTTAGAATCACCTACTCAGACAGGTTGACTTATCTAGTCACAGGAAGTGCTGGACCCAGGCAGGTACCCACCCACATGGTTAGAAATTGAACTCAAAGACATATGTACTCAACACCTGGGGACCAAGCAGGAGACGTTCTCTGTGAGCAACAGTTACACTCGGAGAGGGAGAGAGAAGTGCCTGGCTGAGCCAAGCTGGGCCATCAGAGGAAGTGACGCCTCCTCTTTAGGCTGAGGTTAGAGCAAAGGCTTGGGGGTGGCCAGTGACCACATGTGTTAAGGTAAGAGGCAGGATGGGGACCAGCTATGCTTCTGGCTCAGCACTTGCTCCTTATTATGGTAGAGTGGAACGAATGAAAGTGTCCTGGCTTTTCCTTTTTTAAAAATAAAAAAGGCATTTGGTTCTCCACTTCATAATTACTAGAGGGGTGGGATAAGAAGGGTGGGAGGGAGATGCAAGAGGGAGGAGATATGGGGATATATGTATATGTATAGCTGATTCACTTTGTTATAAAGCAGAAACTAACACACCCTTGTAAAGCAATTATACTCCAATAAAGATGTTAAAAAAAAGTCAATAAACCTCTTGAAATCTTGAATTCATCAAGTGTAAAATGGGGATAAAATAACAATAATAAGAATGAGAAGAGATAATGTTTATGAGAGTACTTTTAAAAGTATAAAAACTTCACATACCTTAGAGATTAATATGAAATTCATGTCAGTTCTTATGTCAAATTTCTGTGGTAATTTATATCATAAAATGTTAAAAAGTTGTGTTATCTTTGATAAAGGAGGCAAGGATATACAATGGAGAAAAGACAGCCTCTTCAATAAGTGGTGCTGGGAAAACTGGACAGCTACCTGTAAAAGAATGACATTAGAACACTCCCTAACACCATACACAAAAATAAACTCAAACTGGGTTAAAGACCTAAATGTAAGGCTAACCATTATAAAACTCTTAGAGGAAAACATAGGCAGAACACTCTAGAACATAAATCACAGCAAGATCCTTTTTGACCCACCTCCTAGAAAAATGGGAATAAAACCAAAAATAGACAAATGGGACCTAATGAAACTTAAAAGCTTTTGCACAGCAAAGGAAACCATAAAAAAGATGAAAAGACAACCTTCAGAATGGGAGAAAATATTTGCAAATGAAGCAACTGACAAAGGATTAATCTCCAAAATATACAAGAAGCTCATGCAGTTCAATATGGAAAAAACAAAGAACGCAATCCAAAAATGGGCAGAAGATCTAAATAGATATTTCTTCAAAGAAGATATACAGATTGTCAACAAACACATGAAAGGATGATCAACATCACTAATCGTTAGAGAAATGCAAATCAAAACTGCAATGAGGTATCACCTCACACCGGTCAGAATGTCATCAAAAAAATCTATAAACAATGCTGGAGAGGGTGTGGAGAAGAGGGGACCCTCATATACTGTTGGTGGGAATGTAAATTGATGCAGCCACTGTGGAGAACAGGATGGAGGCTCCTTAAAAAACTAAAAATAGAACTACCATACGACCCAGCAATCCCACTACTGAGCATACACCCTGAGAAAATAATAATTCAAAAAGAGTCATGTACCACAATGTTCATTGCAGCTCTATTTACAATAGCCAGGACATGGAAGCAACCTAAGTGTCCATCAACAGATGAATGGTTAAAGAAGATGTGGTACATATATACAATGGAATATTACTCAGCCATAAAAAGAAACAAAATTGAGTTATTTGTGGTGAGAGACCTAGAGACTATCATACAGAGTGAAGTAAGTCAGAAAGAGAAAAACAAATACCATATGCTAACACATATATATGGAATCTAAAAAAAAAAAAAAAGGTTCTGAAGAACCTAGGGCAGGACAAGAATAAAGACTCAGACGTAGAGAACAGACTTGAGGACACAGGGAGGGGCAAGGTTAAGCTGGGACGAAGTGAGAGGGTGGCATGGACATATATACACTCTCTCATGTAAAGTAGATAACTAGTGGGAAGCAGCTGCATAGCACAGAGAGATCAGCTCGGTGCATTGTGACCACCTAGAGGGGTGGGACAGGGAGGGTGGGAGGGAGACGCAAGAGGGAGGGGATAAGGCGATATATGTATATGTATAGCTGATTCACTTTGTCATACAGCAGAAACTAACACACCATTGTAAAGCAATTATACTCCAATAAAGATGTTAAAAAAATTGTTAAAAAGTTGTCATGTACTATTTCTAGTTCTTTTGAGATTACTTGAAATGAAGGAAAAGCTAAACACTCCTTACCTATTTAATGAAACAGAGGAAAGCATAAAATGAAACGTATTAATCATAACAAGTATAAACAAATTTCTCTATGATAAAACTGTCAGATTACAAAAAAGTCTAACAATATATTGCTTTTGAGAGATAAACTCTTGGGAAAAGGACTGAGAGAAGATGGACCAGGAAAATGCAGTTTAAAAAAAGGTAAAATTTAACAAGAAGAGAAGTATATTCATAATAATAAAATGTTGTAATTTATAAATAAGATATAGCAATAGGAAAATTTATACCTATAAAAACTCATAACATCTTCAGGATAATACGGATCCAAAAAAAGGTGACACGACTGAGTGTAAGAAGTATTTGAAGAACTAAATAGCAATCTAGATTCATGTAGACATGCCCAAACATTTGTGATATATCAAAAAAATTTTTTTACAAATGTCTATTCAATGATACAATGATACTCTTTTAATCTGAGAGTCTTTACCTTTTAATAGAGTAAATTATATATATGTATGTATATACTGCTTTATGAGAGCAATTTTTGTAAAAACTTCAGAGAAGGTAAGAGGTCAGATGTCTACTATAGTTGCTCTCATGGTTGTCAGAATATTTCCCTCATAGAAATTTATAGATATCTGGTTATTTACCCACCAAAAACTTTATGGCTTAAAACAATAACTTTCATTTATTTTGCCCACGCTCTGTGATTTGGACAGAGCTCGGCAGGAATGGTTTATCTCCACTCCATCATGGAACTCATTTCCAAGGTCCCCTCACTCACATGGCTGGCCAGTTGATACTGGATGTGGCTGGAATATCAGCTGAGGCTTTGTTGCAGGTCTTGTTTTTTCCGCATGGGCTTTGTCATGGCATGACAGCTGGGTTCCAACACAAGTGACCAAAGGACAGAAGTGGAGGTTACCATTCTCTTAAGGTCTAAGTTTGGAAGCTGACACAGAGTAATATGACTGTTCTACTAGGCAGGCTAACTGAGCCTACTCAGAATCAATGGGAGGGGAAATAGATTTCTACTTATTGATAGGAAGAGTGGCAAAGAATTTGCAACTATTTTAAATTTACCCTCATAGCACTTTATGGACCTGTTTCTTTGTTGTTTTTAACATCTTAGTCTTCTCCACTAGTCCAAAAGCTCATTGACGGCCAACCTGTGTCTTATTTATTTATGTAAAATAATCACCTGTGAAATAATAAGGACTCCATGAATATAAATATGAGTGAACTGGCTTATTTTAGACTCGCATAAGAGGTAGAGCAGATATCATGATATCCCAGCACAGTTTAGCTTGAAAAATGCCAGTTGTACCATGCTCAGCCTAGTGCATAGACATAACTTCTTTCCTCTGCCATAAGGTTTTTAAGTCAGATTTCTCTGCTGGAAAACAAAACAAAACAACAACAAAAAAACCCCAATAACAACAAGCAAAGACATTTAAGCTGCCAAATAATCCTAAAAGCTAAATTTACAACAGACTTTTAACTTAAAAGCAGGATTGGCCTTCTTTTAACATACAGTATGTTTTGGAAAAGAAACTGATACATCTAACATTATACTTAATTATGAGAAACTTGAAACTTTCCACTAAGATTAGGAACAAGGCAAGAATGTCCCCTCTCATGATTGCTTTTCAACATCACACTGGAAGTCCTCGTTAAGGCAATAAGATGAGACAAGAAAATAAAATGTATACCTATTGGGAATGAAGAAATAAAACTGTCTTTGTTTCAGATGACATGATCATCAATGAGAAAAGCTAAAAGAATCCATTAAAAAAACTCCTGGAACTAATAAGCAATTATAACAAAGTTGCAGGATGCAAGATTAATATACAAAAGTCACTTGCTTTGCTGTATATCAACAATGAACAAATGGAATTAAAAACACAATATCATTTGTATTAGTGACCCTCAAAAATAATTAGATATAAATCTTACAAAATATGTACAAGATCTGTATGTGGAAAACTACAAATTTTTTGATATTTGATAAAAATATCAAAGAAGAGCTAAATAAATACAGGACTATTCCATATTCATGGAGAGAAACGTTCAATATTGTCAAGATATCAGTTCTCTCCAAATGATCTACTGATTCTATGCAATCCCAATCAAAATCCAGCAAGTTATTATGTGGACATTAACAAACTTATTTTAAATCTTATATGAAGATGCAAAACACCCAGAATAGCCAACACAATACCAATAGAGGAGAGAAAATTGGAGGACTGACACTACTTTATTTCAAGACTTACTATAAAGATACAGTAATCAAAACAGTATAATACTGGGAAAAGAATGGACAAATAAATGAATGGAACAGAATAGACAGACCAGAAACAGACTCACATAAATATATTCAACTGATTTTTGGCAAAGAAGCAAAGGCCATACAATGGAGCAAAAGAAACCTTTTCAACAAATGATGCTGGAACAACTGGACGCTCAAATTCATAAATAAATAAATAAATATAGGCACAGACTTGCAGATTTTTGCAAGAGCTTTATCCATAATTTCCAAATCTTGGAAGTGACCTAGATGTTCTTCAGTCTGTGGATAAAGTGTGGTAGATCCAGGCAATAAAAATTGTCCGGTGATAAAAATAAATGGGCTATCACACATGAAAAGCACATTACATTACTCAGTGAAAGAAGGCAACCTGAAAAAAAAAAAACTTACTGTTTAATTCAACCATGTGACATTCTGGAAAATACAAAGCTATGGCAATAATGAAAAGATCAATTGTTGAGTGTTGGGAGGGCAAGAATGGATGAATAGACAAATCATGGAGGATTCTTAGGGTAGTGAAAATACTCTGTATGATACCATAATAATAGATTTTAACATATATTTATCCAAACCCACAGAATATACAATACCAAAAATGAACTGTAATATAGACTATGGAATTAGCTTGATTATTATGTGTCAATGTAGTTCATCAATTGTAAACAAACGTACCACTCTGGTGGGGAATGTTTATAAGAGGGGAGGCTGTGCACATGTGGGGACAGGAGACATATGGGAATTCTCTGTACCTTTCTCTAAATTTTTCTGTGAATCAGAAACTTCCCTAAAAAACTAAAGTCTTATTTAAAAACCATTCAATGCAACTCACTCTATTAGGAGAGTCATAGGAGATTCTCAGTAGATGCAGAGAAGCAATTTGACAAAATTCAGCATTCATTCATGATCAAAAAAAAAAACCTTTCAACACGCTAGGAATAGAAGGAACTTCATCAACCTGATAAAAATACCCATCAAAACCCAAAACCAAAAGCCCAAAACATTCTACAACAAACACCATAATTAATAATAAAAAAAGTTGAACACTTTCCCTCTAGGTCAGGAAAAAGGCAAGGATGCACACCTTTATCAGTTCTGTTCAACATCATATCAGAGGTCCTAGCCAGTGCAATGAAAGTAATACAAAGAAATAAAAGGTCTACAAATTGGAAAGGAAGAACTAAAATTGTCCTTATTCATAGACAGAATGATTGTGTTTGTTGTGAATCCTAAGGAATTAAAAAAAATCTACTAGCAATAGTAAGTGAATTTAACAAAGCTGAAGAATACAAGGTAAATATAGTGATATAAAGATAGTAATATCTCAGGCTTCCCTGGTGGCTCAGTGGTTGGGAGTCCACCTGCCGATGCAGGGGACACGGGTTCGTGCCCCGGTCCAGGAGAATCCTATGTGCCGCGGAGCGGCTGGGCCCATGGGTCATGGCCGCTGGGCCTGCGCGTCCGGAGCCTGTGCTCCACGGCAGTGAGAGGTCCGCGTACCGCAAAAAAAAAAAAAGTAATATCTCTACCATTTACATTAACATTAAAAAATATAAAATACTTAGAGATTAATGAAACAAAATTTGTTACATGTAAGACCCATACATGGAAAACTACAAAATATTGCTGAGAGAAATTAAAGAAGTTCTAATTGAATGGAAAGATATACCATGATCATAGATTAGAGGACTCAATATTGCTATAATGTCAATTCTCCCTGAACTGATCTGAAGATTCAACATAAGTTCAACCAAAATGCCAGCAGCCTTGTTCACAGATTAAAAGAAACCGTAATTTGTAGGTCTTACATTACCTCATTTTAAGACTTACTATAAGTCTACAATAATTCAGACTGTGCAATATTGGTATAGGGAGAGACATATGAGTCCATAGAACAGAGTAGAGAATCCAGAATTAGACCCACACGTTATGGTCAATTGATTTTTCACAAAGGTGCCAAGGTAATTCAATGGGGAAAAGATGGACCTCTCAACAATGGATCTGGAGCAATTGTAAATCCATAAACCTTCATATTTTTCACAAAACTTACACAAAATGGATCATAGACCCAAATGCAAAAGATAAAACTATGTAACTTCTAGAAGAAATAATAGAAGAAAAATATTTATAATTTAGAATGCAAACATACTACCAAACAAGAAAAAGTTGAGACACTGAACTTAATAAAAATTAAAAACTTCTGTTCTTCAAAAGACAATTTTAAGAAAATGAAAAGGCAAGTCATAGACTGGGAGAAAATATTCACAATACGTATGTCTTACAAATGGTTCAGACATATAAGTAAATATCACAACTCCATAATAAGACAAGCAACACAGTAAAAAACAAGCAGAAGGTTTGAATAGACACTTCACAAAAGAACACATACTTTATGCTTCCATTTACATGAAAGTCTAAAACAAGCAGTCTCAGCTCAGTGGTTTCTTGGTAGCAAGGATGAGAGGATTGATCTCAGAGGGGCATGAGGGAACTTTTGGGGTGATGGAAATGTTCTATATCTTGACTGTGATGGTAGTCGCACAAAAGTCATAGAACTCTACATTTTGAATAGGTACATTTTATTGTATGTAAATTATGCCTAAATATAATTTATTTAAAAAATACAAAAATAAAAAAGGTGATAACATGTTCTTCTCTACCAAGTCTGTTTAAGTATTTACAGTGTTTATTATCTCTTGTCTTATGTAGAAAATAAGATTCATTGTATTCTGCTTTGTGAAACAAATAATGTGTGTTGAAATTACCCAAGTCTTAAAAAGCAAAGCCATTTATAGTTTCGCATTGAGGAGTTTTAGACCATTTCATTCTTTTTAGCATTTTTGGCTGTGCATTTAATATTTACTTTGTCAGTTTTCCCTGTGCCCCTCAAAAGTCATATGTTGAATTTCAGGAGGTGACTGTTTTGGAGATAGTCATTAAAGAGGTAATAATTTAAAATGAGATCACTAGGATGGGCTCTAATTCAATATGGCTGGTGTCTTCACAAGAAAAGGAAATTTGAACACAGACACTTATAGATGGAAAATGATGTGAAAACTCAGGCAGAAGATAGCCGTCTACAAGACAAGGAGAGAGGCCTTAGAAGGAACCAACTCCTCTGACACCTTGATCTTGAAATTCTAGTCTCCAGAACTGTAAGAAAATAAGTATCTCTTGTTTAAACTCTGCAGTCTGTGATACTTTGTTATGGTAGACTTTACAAACACAACCTATCCCTATAGTTAAATTCAGTAAAAATAGAAACATCATTGAATAAGTAGAACTATATTGTGTTTTCCCATTAATTTGATGCTTTAGTTTATCCCCAATGACTCTGAAGGAGGAGGAATGCACACTGAGAAACACATATATGCTCAGTTTTACAAATCAATGAACCTAGCTTCATCTCCAGTTACTATTTTCAGTGTCACTGTTCACGTCAAGTTATGACTAATTTGAAGTGTGTCTCTCTCTAAGAATATCCAAGCCTTTTGAGTGAAGAAATCTGCAACCTCTCTATTCAACATTCTCAGAACTTCTTTGTCTCTAGTCTAGTAATTGACACACCTGGATCAATAACAGAACGTTATTTACTGCCCCTTTAAAATTAAGAGACCATTCTTGGCCAGTGTCTAGTAGTGATGATCTGTCCCTGACTGTGGAAACTGAGGGCTTATCACGGACTCAGCCTACTATGGAGTGTAAACTCAGTTTCACTGCCTTCTCCAGTTTGAGAACAGATCATCAGCTTTTGTTGGAAAACAAACCATCCTAAAACTTAGTGGTTTAAGCAGGTAAACATTTATTTAGCTTATAGTTCTGGGTTGGACTCCGTTGAGTGCTCCTTCCAGCCTGGGCTGAGCTCTTCCAAGTATCTAAGGTCAACTGGCAGGTTGGCTGTAAAGGTCATCCTCAGCTAAGTTCACTGCCCTCACAGCCTCAACAGGTCAGTGGAGGCTGCTTAGGTGGCAGAAGTGAGTTTCCAAGAGAGGACGTGAAATGTTTAAGTCTCTTAAGAATGAATCTCAGAAATAGTACAGCTAGACCAGATTGAAGGGGTGGGAAAAGAAGCTCACTTCTTGGTGGAGGAAGGAAATGGGACAATGCACATTACAGAGTGTGGATGCAGGAAGGTAACTTATCCTGGCCATCTTTGCCATCTACTGCAGAGAGTATAAAGTACTCATCATCTGAACTGCAAGGCTAGTTTACCACCTTAAAAGTGAGTACTTTTTTTTTTTTTAGAAATAAAATAATTGTTCACATTCCACAAAGAGTCACAATGCCCCTTTCTGACAGTCACTTAGCTCAAAATCTTGCCTTATGACTAAATGTTGTTATTCTTGTTTTTCAGATGACCTGATCTATGTTTCTAGCTTCTTGAGTTAATAATAACCACAGCCATCACTGAGTGCATGCTATGGGCCAGGCACTGAGCTAAGTAGTTTACCACATTAGCTCATTTCAGTTGTCATTCTCATTGGAGCTGGTGGGAAGGCTTTAAGAGGCCAACTCTATGCCAACCCTCTCACTGTCGTGGGATTCCTCCTGCTGTGCCCAGTCATCTGGGTGAGCTGTCTTGGATGACAACCCTGTAGATAACCATTTAGGTATGTTGTCAGCCTAGCTATCTCAAAAAACTGACTCTATTTAAATTGTCAGTTTCCCCTGGCTGAGACATCAAGAAGCTCATTAAAAAATATTCTCACCCTTTCCTGGTATTTGCTCTATAATTGATACAGTTGAGTCTTAGCACATTGAGTAGAGCTGGAAGTTCAGCTGTTTTTTTTTTCTTCTCCTCAGTCCTTGGCAAAATATTACCCTCAGAAAGCAGTAAGAATAATAACACCCTAGCTACTTTCTATTGATTAGTAATTCAGTTTTCTCTTTAAAGCAAATCAACATGGTTACATATGTAGTATAGTACAGCAGAAATAATTACTAAAAGACCTACAGGTTGTCAACTTGTAAAAGGTGATTCTGATATATACAGTGGGCTATTACATTCAAGATCCTGAATGAGGGGTACAAAACTGTAGATAGCATCCTGACACTTGTTCAGTCATTGGTAACTCAAATAGCTTGTAGTGGCAGGGTGGTGGAAACCCACTAAGCAAAAAATATTAAACAGCCTGATTATGTTCTTTTATGTCTCTGTACCTATACAATTTGCCACATTCAATTTCCCTGCATATTCAGCACCTATTTAAAATGTTTAGTAGTCTAAGGATGCCATCAGAACAAGAAGATCAAGTCAAACACAGAACGACCTGTCACCAACTTGCTATGCCATGCTTTGGCGGCAGAATTGCAAAGATGATAATAGCTGTTTTAATAAAGCATGGTGACATAGCCTTTGGTCTTTTTTTTAAAATTGTGTTTCTATTTATTTTAAGTCAGATATAGTCATTGTAAGCATCCAGAGACTTGTGAAAACAGAAAATAAAAATCACCTGCAACCCTATCACCCAGAGATAATCATTTTTTTAAAAATTGAGGTAGAGTTGGTGTACAATATTATATAAGTTTAAGGTGTACAACATAGTGATCCATAATTTTTAAAGATTATAATCCATTTATAGTTATTATAAAATACAATACCACAATGCTAAGAACCTTACACCAAATTGTTCATAACATCTTATTTTTAAAAGTTTTTTTTTTTGCGGTACGCGGGCCTCTCACTGTTGTGGCCTCTCCCATTGCGGAGCACAGGCTCCGGACGCACAGGCTCAGTGGCCATGGCTCACAGGCCTAGCCACCCTGCGGCATGTGGGATCTTCCCGGACTGGGGCATGAACCCGTGTCCCCTGCATTGGCAGGCGGACTCTTAACCACTGCGCCACCAGGGAAGCCCAACATCTTATGTTTAAATAACACTTGGTAGTATACAAGAACCTCATTTATATTGCCTAATTTTATCCACACAACACTGCATGGGGTAGACAGTCAGTTATAAACTCCCATTTTAGCAATAAGAAAACTAAGATCCAATAGGCTGAGTGCCTTTCTGCCATCCCAGGATTAATACATGCCAGGATGTACAGAGGCTAGAGCACAGAAACTGGACTTATTCTACTGGCATTCAACTTGGG
This sequence comes from Tursiops truncatus, assembly GCF_011762595.2. Lineage (NCBI taxonomy): Eukaryota > Metazoa > Chordata > Mammalia > Artiodactyla > Delphinidae > Tursiops > Tursiops truncatus. The sequence continues at coordinate 85,081,890 of NC_047045.1, forward strand.
GATTTGCCACTTTCAAGCTGTATGAATTATATAATCTCTCTATGCCTCGATTTCTTCATCTAATAGTCCCCTACTAGCAAGGCTGTTCTGAGGATTAAAGATGTTACTATACTGAAGTTCTTAAAACACATGACACATAGTTCAATAAAAGTGTTAGCTATCATAATAATTCTCTGTTCTTTAATCTATCATGATAATTTTCTGTTCTTCCCTAAATCAGGCCTTATGAAAATTTCATAAACACATTTGCTCAAAACAATAGCTACTGGTGATCAATCATTGAACAATTCATCAAGGATTTCTCACAAGAAAATGATTCAAAACAGGAGACAGCAAACTGGGGACACATAGATATAATTTTTTTGGGACCCAACACATTAAAACATTAATTAATTGACAACATTTAAACATTCATAGATTTCAGACAGAACATACATTTGTCTTGCCTTGCATAAAAACTGTAAGAACTAGGGACACAAAGCCACATTCTGCTTGAATTGAACCACAGTTTCCCATCCCTCAGTCTTTCACATGGACATGTGTTTTTCACTCTGACCTCCATTGCCATTTTGTTACTTCTGGCCCACTTTGCCCACATTGATGTTATCTCCTTGGCCCCTGTAGCAAGTTGAATTTATAATTTTTCTCTAGAAAATAGGATATTCAGGATAACATTTTGATGATGAAAATCTAGAAAAAGGAGCAAACAGTTGTGAAGCTCAGACCATGGTCTTCTGGAAGAATCAAGGGCATGGAACTTTAGATTCCCTGTTTAGATTTCTAAGTTATTCTTTATTTGACTTCTATAGCACCAAATTCATTCTTGAATGTGTGACCTAATTTCGTTGTGGCTCTCATCAGTGTTTCTTCTTGCAATTGTGATGACAGAGAACAATGTTTTAGAAATAGAATCATAAATAAAATTGCAACTACATGTACTTTTGGTCCCCTGAGGACTCCTTCTTGGGCACTAGGCACTTATCAGTGACAGTTGTCATTAGCCTCTGTGCTGATGATCCATACGGCAAAGAACTTAAAACTTTATTTTTGGTCCAGTGCATGACCTCAAATGTCAAAACATGTCCTGCTTCATAAATGTAAACTTCATGAAAACTCCAGCCAATTGCTACTTTTATCACTTCTTAAGGAACAAACCAAAAAACAAACAAAAAACCCAAGGCTTTTAAATAAATTAGATATCCAACAGGTAATTTTGTATGATGATAAAAAATGTATGCAAGATAGAAGTGATTTCAATAGAGGTCCCTGGTTCTCATTTCATGTGTTTCCTTTTTGACCTATGTTGCCTAAGTAGAAGTTTGGGAACCATCCTCTAAATGCCTTGCAGGAGAGTCTACCATGGGCAGAGGAATTCACTGACAATCATATGAGAATGTATGTTACATTTAACTCTTAAGATAAGAACTTTCTAATAACCAACTTTTTGATGACCTACTGGATATTATATTTACAAGTGGGTGTATCACGTTTACGTACATTTGACTATTTTTTCTCCTCCTTAAAAGAATTCTGGCTTCTGTGATTTACAGAATGGGCCAGCCATGCTCCTGCTAGTTGCCAAGAGTCCTCTGAAATTCTTTCCTCTAATCTTTGGCAATGGCTGCATCCTAGAGGTTAAGTCTCTAAAATCTATATTTTACTTATGCCCAATATCCCAGGTCCTAATTCAGAATCTCTTGTCTATTACATGATTGTGACATGCCAGCCTTTCTGCTTCACATACCTTTGCTCTTCAAACCATCAAGCTTATCTGACAGATGTCATCCTGAAATGCAGACAATAACCATGGTATGGAACACATTCAGTGGTTTCTTGTTACCTATGATATAAAACTACATCTCAGGATGACAGTCAATGGTTCTTAGATATGGTCCTCTTTTATTTGCTCAGCTTCACATTTGATTTCTTTCATTTATTCATCATTTAACAAGTGTTAACTAGACTTATTGTGGTAATCACTTCACAGTATATACAAATATCTAATCATTATGTTGTACACCTGAAACTAATATGCTATATGTCAATTATATCTCAATAAAAAAGTTTATTGACCATGACCTATGGGTCAGGCATTGCCTAGGTGTTTGGAATAAATTAGTGACTAAAACAGACAAAAATAACTGTCTTCATGGAGCTTATAGGTAGAAAACTGTGGCTACGTGACATCTATTTTATAAATAGTCTTATTGGAACACAATCATGCCTATTATTTTCATATTGTCTAGGCTGATTTCCCATCACCACTGCAGAGTTGAGTAGTTGCAATAGAGACCACCTGTAGGATTTATAGAAGGCAAAGCAAACTCCAAAGAAGAGCACTTCAGAGCCCAAAATATTTACTATATGGCCCTTTACAGGAAAATTTTCTATGCATGCACACAGGTGGAGGAATATCCACACCGCCCTGTCTCTATTCACAAAATTCCCATTTTCCTCTGTACATATTAGAGTCTTATTCTTCTTTCAGGGCCCATTTCAAAATTTCTCTTCATTATAAAGCCATGCTGGGTTTTCTCAATTCAAAATTGCCTTCTTTCTGTTCATTCCAACACTTGGCCTTTCTTTCATCTTTTGCTATCTGAAATTTCACTTCTAGATGTGGGGCTCTGGGACCACAGACTATGACTTATTCATTTTACCTCTACCTCTAACAGACTAGGGTATAATCTGTACCCCTAGAAATCAAGTGCCCCAAATTTCCCAGCGAGAACTTGGAATTTTCTATTACATGGAAGTCAATCTAATTTATTATTATTATTTGCAGACTCTGTTTCTCTGGACCGAACATTGTACCCAGATGGGACTGTGCTGTCCAAGCCTGCGGCACTAATTGCAGATCTCTTCCCAGTCGGATCCCATATTGGCTTTGGAACTCTGCAAAACCCTCTATAGCCTTCCCAGGGATTGCTGGATTCATCCCCAGGGAGTGATCAAGAGGACCCCTCTGTTCCCCCAACTGGTGCAAACACTCTACCATTTTAAATCAGTTTATTTATTTATTTTGTTTATGTATTTATTTATCTATGTAATTTTCTAATTGGCTCAGTAATGAGCCCATTTATTCTTTCATGCTTATATGATTGTTAGATAAAAGCAGAACTAGACCTTGGATTCCTGAAGATAAAAGGGCTCATCAGATTAGTGCAGCAGATGTGTGTTCTTGGTCAGAGAACCTTTCTGTCTCTAAGAAATTTGTTGTTGTTTCACAAAAGAATAGGTCCCTACATGCTTAATGACTTTGTAAGCTCCGAAAAGCTTCTCTGAAAGTATAATTTGTAGGATTTATAGAAGGGAAAGCAAACCCCAAGATGTCATTAAATTATTTTTCCTTTCTAGAAAAATATGGGAAATTTGAAGGCATTTAACTCAGCTTCACAAATGGTTTTCGAATGACATTTGATTCACAAAGGTCTTGTGAGCTATTGAAGAGTGTGTTGGCTTTATTAATGCTTAGGGCTCTGCCCTGCCCCATCTAGCGACTGCCTTCTCTCTCAGTGATTTCCATAGCTTAATGTTGTGAAAACACAAACTCTGGCTGCAGAAAACATACTCAAGCGTTCCCACAGAGGCAGTGGTCCATGACAACCTTAAGATAATCTTGCAGCATAATTTTTCTGTGTTTTCTGGAATGCTTGTAAGTTTCTTACAAACAATTACACTGACTCTACAGTGGTCCAAATTGCCTCTTAGAAGAGCTGTAACAACGAAACCAAGAGTTATGTCTGATCATTTTGGTTACAGAGACAAACGTATCCATGAAAATGAATCAGGCAAGTAAAGGAATTGAGAAGCTAAATGATATGTATGATACAGTTTCCAAATCAATACCTTGTAGAAGTAGAACACAGTGACAAAGGTTGACTCACATACGTAGCAATAACTTCTTTAAAATATTTTCTAAGCTTATCATCTTTTGTATGTAGATAGATCATGTAAGTATAAAAGAGAAATCACCCATATTGCATAGCATTTTAACTTCTAATTTTTATAATTGAACCACTTTTTTTGCAAATATGATAGAAGAAAATACTTAATTTATTACCTAGTGGTTATATGGACCTCAATTCTACTGGTCATTGAATACGGTTTAGTGTCTCACTGACAGTGTGAATAGTACAAACAATCCCATGTGCAGGTGTTGTAATCATTGCCAACTAGTTTTCTAATATCATTCTTTCCTTCATATTTATTTTCCAGTTTAACTGAGCCTCTTGTAGTATGCTGATATTATTGTTTCTTTTATTTTTATATCCTAATCTAATTGAATTTTTGTATAAGATGCCTTTCTCTTCCCCATTGGCTTTGTTATGAGCTGAATTGTGTTCCTCCAAAAAAGATATGTGCACGTTGGAATGTGATTTTCTTTGGAAGTAGGGTCATTGCAGATGTAATTAGTTAAACTGAGGTCATACTAGAGTAGGGTGGACCTTTAATCTGACATGATTGGTGTCCTTATTAAAAGAAGGCCATGAAAAAAGACAGGGGCACAGGGATGTTGCCATAGGAAGATGGAGTGATGCATCTAGAAGCCAAGGAATGCCAGAGCTCATCAGCAAACAGCCTTCAGCCCAGGCAGGAGCTAGGAAGAGGCAAGGAGAGATTCTCCCACAGAATTCGGAGGGACCATGGCCCTGCAAAAACCTTGATTTGAGATTTCTAGTCTCCAGAACTTTTACAAAATAATTTATGCTGTTTTAAACCACCTAGTTTGTGGTACGTTGTTACAGCCATCCTAGGAATCTAACACTGGCTCCTAGGAACTCTCCCATTGTTCTTTTCAGTCCTGTCTTCCACTGGCCTCCAGATCCACCCTGTACTCTGCCCAGGAGACTGACCCCAACAAGGACAGTCACAGCACTCAACCACCCTCTGACTTCCAACTGGGTTTGGCCAGTGGGGACCCAGGCAGGAGATTAGAGGGAAGGGTATTTATTAAGGTCAAGTTATTTATTGCCCGAGTTCTCTTTCTGTGAGGTTTCTAGGGCTCGATATGTCTCTTGACTCAGAATCATGGGTAAAATACATTATTATTTAATATGTTACACAAAATTGATGACATAATAGAAAGGCTTAATTGTCTCAATACTCAATCTCTTTTCAAATTGGCTTCTCTGCACTTGTCTCCTATTCCAGGTTTTCTCTGGGTTCCAGCTCCTGCCCATCTTCTAGGCTTAGAGATCTGCTGCTCCACTGATATCAGCCCTGTGCTGTTGCATCAACCATTGTGATTCCCCTGCACTCCACCCACATCCTTGTAAACAGGTCCTTCTGTAAATATTGCTTAATTTATACTAACTTGAGTTAGGACAGCTGCATTTCCTCTGGAGACCCTTCTATCACATTGTCCCTGTATCAGAGGTATAATTGAAACATGTTTACCATTAAATATCTCTTCAGTTTCCTCTCATAAACTTTCCTTCTCCTCTATAGTCATCTGCCAAATTTGGGAACTCCTGCTTGAGAAGATTTCAGGCCAGTTTCCCCTGGAGTCTAGTCTGGGAGGGTACCTGAATGGAGATCTGAACAGTTTTGCTGATGGCTAACACTGAAGGGAGAGGTCCTATCAATAGCTACCACCACAGAAACAGTAACAGCGGGTTCACACCGGGAACTGATGGCTGACTCTTTTTAAGAACAACTGGGTTTGTGGCATTTTAACTTGCCCTAGTCGCATTTACTACTCTCCATTTCCGTGGTATCCTTGAAAAATCATAGCTTACATTTGTGGTGAAAATCAGAAGACTGACAGTTACCAGAGGAGCAGAATGTTGCTGGAGCTTCTTAAAAGTCTAATTTTCAGGAAAATGTCCTTATCTGTCCTAACTCGTGGTTCCCAGGAAAACTCCACTCACAAGACTGTCTGTATTTGACTTGCCTCTTAGCTTTCCCAGTGAAACGATCATTTTCTCTGAAGGCAAATGTCAGAAAAAATCAAAACAAACAAAACAAAAACAGGCAGTTGATTAATTTCATGTCTGCTTGAGGTGGTAAACAGCTGGAGCAAACAAATGAACTGAAAAGCTTAAAAGGGAAAGTTGGGAAGTGAGATGTCCATAGGGACTTTGATAAGCTCTGAAATTATTCCAAAAGTCTAGAAAGCTCTGTGCATACCCAGGGCTGTGTTCATGCACAGAGCAGTGCACATGCTAAGCAAAGTCCTGAGCAGGTTCCAAGCTCCCACCTCTGGTTGACCTTGAAACTGCCCAGGCAGGAAGCAAAGGCTAAAGCAGAGGTGCAGACTTCCAGGTTAAGCTTTGAAGACATGTCCCAGCATTACCCACACAGAGCTGCTTGGTAAATAATAGTAGACTTATTGGTTACAAGCATTTAAGGAAATCTCTGTCTAACCATTAACTGACCACTAATCTAATTGAGCAGAGACTTTAGCGGCCACCCATGACAAATAACACAGATTTAGATAGTTCATAAAATTCTCTAAGACAATAACAACTGTAACAAACAGCTAAAACAAAAAACTCTGGGGAGATGTGAGAATTTGATTTCCAGATTTTTCACGTTATGTTATTTAAAATATCTAGTTTTCAATTAAAAAATATGAGGCATACAAGGAAACAAGAATGTAGAAACCACACATGAGGAAAGCAATAATCAATAGAAACTGTTCTTGAGGAGCCCTACAAGTTGGACTTTAAGTGAGCTGCTCCAAATGTGCAGAAAATACTACAATAAACCATGTCTGGAAAAGTAAATATAGTAGGAGATGATGTTTCACAAAATGGATAATATAGATACTGAGATAGAAATTATTTTTAAAAAGAACTAAATAAAATTTCTGGAGTTGAAAGGTACAATAACTGAAAAGAAAGATTCACCACAGGGGCTCAAAAATAGATTACTTCAAACAGAAGAAAGAATCAAGAAGCAACAAACTTGCTGATAGCTCAATTGAGATTATCCTGTCTGAGGAACAGAAAGAAAAAGAATGAAGAAAAATGAACAGAGCTAAAGGACCTGTGGGGCACCAACATATTGCATAATGGGAATCCCAGGAGGAAAGGAAACGGAGATAAAGTCAAAAAGAATATTTGAGAAATAATGGCATAGTCTTCCCAAATGTGATGAAAAAGATTAATCTTTATATCTAAGAAGTTCAATAAGCTCCAAATAGAATAAATTAAAGAGATCTGCATCTAGACATTTCATAATTCAACTTTTGAAAGCCAAAAACAAAGAGAATCTTGAAAGCAGTAAAGAGAGAAGTGAGTCATTATGTACAAAGGAATGCTCATAAGACAGCTCCATCAACTTCTTAAAACTTAAAACTTTTGATGATGATTTGTAATTTTACATTTGCCAAAAGAGACTAATGTTGCATTCAGTTATGAGTGAAAGCTCTTCCTCACAGAGATTTTCAACAAGTAAGCTCCTCTGCTCATACCCGTGCAATATTTAGAAGGTGGTTCCCAAATTTCTACTTGGATAATAATTGTATAAAAATGAAACAAAATGAGTGCCGGGGCCCTCTGTGAAATACACAGTGGTATGCAATGGTATTTTATATAAATGGTATTTCATCAATACCAATCACCTCTCAGATATCCAATTTCTTTAAAGAAGAAATGTAAAATTGTAAAACTGTAAAATGATAGTGATAAAAGTAGCAATTGGCTGGAGTTTTCGTAATGTTGCCAAAAGTATAAATCTTGACGACCTAATGAATACATTTGAAGAAAAGGGAGCCAGAAAAATCTTATGGTCAATTAATACATAAAGTCTTTTTGTATTGTATAAATTATGACAGAATTCTGTTTACAGTTTACATTCATATATCACTATTACTCTATTATGTTTTATAAGTAATAAAACATTTTAAAGGAAAAAATTTTACATTTTAACACCTTTAATTGCACTCTTTCCCCCTGCTTTTTAAACAAGGAGTCTCAAATTTTGTTTTCCTTGAGTCCTGCATATTATATAGTTGGCCTTGGGCAGGAAGCACATGGTTTAGAACCTGGCTTTAAAATGGTAGGGCACCCCTTTTAACTTAAAATATATATATTTTTAAAGAAATAAAAATGTCATAAATGTCTAAATAGACTGGATCCTTTATACTTGATCCAATCTAGCTTTTGGAAGAAATGTCATCTTTCTATTCTCTAGGCTATAGCTGCAAATGCTGTAGGGCAAGGCTCTTGGTGCTGGGGGGTGAAATCAACCAAGGCCCAGAGGTTCTGAACCAGGTATGAGGTATGATACCAGCACCTTCCACAGAGAAAGGCTTTGAAATATGAGGCTGAGGGGCACTGCAGGCATGTGTTGGTGAAGGCCAGGGAAGTTATCATTTCTAAATGTTCAGAACAGTGTTCAATGCTTCACAATAAAAATGTATCTTGCCCCAAATGTCAGTAATGCTCCAGACGAGAAAAGATTTTTAATCTTTCTTCCTGCCCAGCACTATCTCCTCTCTCTCTGCCACTCAGTAGCCCCACGTGGTGCAAACCACATCCAGAAGATCCATTACACAGATTTATTTCACTCAATATAGTATGAGAAATAGACTGAGCCAACTTTGGCCAGACACATAGTAGCACGGGGGGATTTCAGTGTGACTTGGTTAAGAAAACCAAAATTTCCTCATATCCAACAGGGTCTTCACTGTTTCTGAAGCTTGTGCAAGGTGGAGGGACAAAGCAAAGGCTTTTGATGCCATTCCATGCAATTTACTATGTGTACAGAGAATCAAAAGATACATTTCATTAACTATGAACTGAGAGAGCAAGGGTACACTAGAAATATATGCTAAGTGCTAGTGTTGTCTGGAACACTAACTTTTCATGCAGTCAGCTGTTTCACATTTCTTCTTGAAGATAGTTATTCGTTATTCTGCTATTGCTATTCCAGTTGGCAAAGCTGGCATACTTATACGCCATTATCTATAAAGTTAGGATTGGCCAGATAAGGCAGCAGAATCTTACAAAACTATCTATTGCTACCAGGATGGCATAGACATCTACAACTATGACATTTACTACTTGAAAACATTTCCTTCAGAATTATAGAGATTGTTCAAATCTTCAAACAGATGAGCAAAACAAATTGGAGGGGCAAACATGAAAAATCAGTTATTTTCTCCAAGTGTGTGAAATTACTTTAGATTGTTAAAATTTAACATCAATTTGCAATTTATGATAAAGACCTTTTCCTTTCCTCTTCTCTCCAATAAGTTGCATCTTATGGTTGTTTTTTTTTTCAATAAATTCAATGCATTTGGAAAAATACCCAGATGGTTTAATTTCTTTAGGGAAGTGTATGTATCTAGGATAATGTTCACAGCTGCTATAGAATGTATTATTTCACTAAGGCTACCACCTGATGTTCATAACATAAAACTGTAACAAAAAGTACAGAAGCAAAGAATTTTTAAAAATGAAAAGGATTACTGAAAAACTAAGATTATCACTATGTTCTCTTAGAGAAAAGTGGAATAATCTAACTCTAAGATTGAAGCACATCGTTAGTGCCAAATCAATGCAACAGATAAAGTGCCCAATAAACCTCTGAATTCAATGGACTGAAGAGAGAGTGATTATGCATTTGCATTTAAAGAAGTGGTGTTTGAAGCTGTTTTTTGGCCTTAAATAGCACTGGGTGCAGCCTTGCCAGCCAGTGGAGTTGGAAAGTCTTCGAAAAATCAATGTACATAGAAGTCATTCATATTATGTTCTAACTTAAAGATTCACCAGGCATGATAATTATTTAAAGACCTTAATTTTCTAGTTTTTCAATGACATTATTTAACACCTATTGTGTGTTTTACATTGAACTTGATATAAGAGAAGTGCAAAACAGGCATAGTAGCTGTAACCTACTATTGTCCTTTCTTGCTTCAAATTTTTATGTGTCTGTGTTAGAGTATTTTTCTGGACTACACGTGCTTCCTCTTCTTTATACATATCTGAATTCTATTTATCATTCATTGGGCAATTCAAACACCCAGTCCTCTACATAAGAATCTGTGACCAAGGGTTATCTTTTTCCTTTCTGAACCAACATTTTCTATTTTTCAATAAGGTAGATGGGCATGTATGTATCTATGCATGTATGTATGTATGTATGTATGTATGTATCTATCTATCTATCTATCTATCTATCTGTCTACTTTCAATCTGTGTCTGTCTTTAATTTACCATTTATTGCAAACCTGCTAGGTACAAATTTCTTTGCTCAATGCTTTATAGTAAACACTGATACAGTGCATAGTATGTATCAGAACACTATGAGGTCGGTAATATTATTACCCAGCCACATCTTACTTATGAGTAACTTGAGGCACAGAGACATAAAGTGTCTTACCCAAAGTCATTTAGTTGGTAAATGGTAGAGCTGGAATTTAAACCTAGGCAATTAAACTCCAGGGTCCAAGCTCTTAATCAGTATGTTGTATGTTTTTTTGCATTATCTTTTTTCATTTCTACAACAATCCTGGAGAGAACGAAATACAATCTTCATTTAACAGATGATAAAAATCAGGCTTATGGTCATGCACACTAACAAATTATCCTGCCTGTGGTTCACAGATACTGATGGAAGACAAGAGACTCCTAGGTTAGAGACAAAGGACTTTATTACTCAGAGTAATCATGGTAGCCAGAATATCAGGGTTTTTTATTTGTGTGCCAGTTCCCTAAGCCCCAATTCTAACAGGGCAAAAGGAAGAGAAGCAGGTGACTATTTCACATGCATTGGACAGCATTATAAGAGGGGAACCCTGAGCTTAGGAACCCAAATCTTCTACAACAGGAAGTAAGCATGCCTGTCCTTTGCCCCAGAGGAAGACATGATATCTTTCTTTCAGGGCTGTCTATAAACATCAGTAAAAGGAAAGTACAGAGCACAGAATGCAGTGCCTCTGCTCATAAGATATGCAGAAATGTGAGACCCATAGAGAATTTATTCTCAACAAAAGTCTCACAGCTAGTGAATAGAGGCATTCAAAATTGAACCTGGGTTTTATAACTCCTGTACTTTCTCCAATGATTTAAAATTATTGACCTGTTTGCTCCAGAGCTTAGTCGTTCCATAAGAAGATGGACTCTGGAACACATTATAACAAGTTTAAAATTCATAGTTATAAAACAATAAGTGAATAAATCTAATTTTCTGTATTTGTTTATAAATGAATTCATTACAGTTCATGAGCTCCTATTCCACATAATAGTTGAAAAATGTAATATAATAAATCAGGGTGACTCAACCATTTCCACTTTTAAATTGGGTTCTATGGGATAAATAATCAAATTCAGAATTCTTCTCTTCCCACTGTTCTTCACTCCTCTCTGGAGGATACGTTTCCAGTTGATCTATATATTGCCCTTACATCTGGGAAGAGATGCTCTTATTCACGTGCCATCCTTTTTCCTTGCAGAGCTTGCAGTGAAGCTCATCCCAACTATCCGGTGGGTGTCATAAGCTAACAGTCCCTGAAGTCTTGCTTACCATTCCTGGAAGGACAAAGAATCTGCTGTTGCTGTCCATGGTCCTGGCCTGACTTCCATCCAAGACCTATTTCAGTCTCCCAGCACTGTCAGTTTAGCCTTCTTTTATGGCTTAAGTGGCATGCAGGACATGGGATTTCTCTTTGAAACTTGTAGATTTTTCATTAATCTACCTGGATTTATGTTAGTGTATATTAACCCTTTCTTTCCAACTCTCCTTTGTAGCCAAAACCCAATAATCCTAGGAATGTGAAGAACTGGATCCTTTCTCTAGAATTCAGACTGGGCCCAAATCTTAGGCCTACCCTCTCCTATCTCCCTCTTCCAGTTGACTGTGAAATTCTTATTTCCCTTTTAATAAGAAGATGATTTTTACTTTTGTTAAACTCTGTGGCTTATAATATAAATGCTCTGTGCAGTTTTGCAAGAATTGTCTTCTTGAAACCCACAAAAGGTTGGCTTTTCCAAATAAAAACCTTGTTTTAATATTATTCTTTGTGATTTATCATTCATTAATTTATTCATGCATACAATTATTTGGTATAGATTTACCAAAAGTATGTTCAGCACAATTGTCTTCTTTGTTCAGTGTCTTATTTACCCTCCCTCTGAGTCATTATTGTAGCAAACACTCAATAATGCACTAATAGTACGGTGCTGGGAAAGGAATAAATAGGGTAAAAGGAATGAAAAAAAAATGAACTATTAACCTTATGCAATATTTTAAAATGCAAATTAAAGACCAAAATTTAAAATAAACATTATAAAAAGACATTAAATAACGTATTCAATATAATTAGATATGAATGAATAGCAACAAAATTTTCTCTGGTCCAGAAAATTTCTCTCTTCTTTGCAAACATACTTTGTTTTTTATTTACCCTGAACGTTTATGCACCAGAGGTTTTCTCCTCTTTCTATGCTATTTAAAAAGCTAAGCACCAAAAACTGCTCAAGGACATTTAAATCCTACTTCCGTGACTACTCAAGGTAAAGAGACCAATTCTCTTGGGGTCTCCTGCACCACAGCTTTCCAACCAGTATTGGGAAGTACAGAGTGTGCCATGAGTAATTGCAGGAACACTCAAGATACTGAGCCCCTCAACCCTTTGGGTGTCTAGATGTGAAGTGGATTGCTGGAACCTCCAGGCTGGTCACCTCTGGATGTGCAGAGTTCTCTGTTTACACCAAGGTATCCTATAAATATTTTTTCTATGTGTAACATGATGACAAAAGGACTTCTCTATACCAGGTCTTACTAATAACACATGATGTAATTGTGTAGTTATATTTTTCATACGAATATTTATTACTACCCCAGCTGTACTGTATACAGTAATGATTTTGTCAATATCTTGTGCATGACAAATTTCCAACAATATTTTTAATGGGAATAAAGTCTATTTATAGGTAAAAGTAAGCCTAGGATTAGTTCTCAAAAGTTAAATGGAAGACAGTCTATTTTCCAAACAGGTATCTATCTATCTATCGATCTATCTATCTATCTATCTATCTGTGTATCTATATCTATCTATCTATCTATCTATCTATCTATCTATCTATCTATCTACCTATCTATCTACCTGGGATGTAACAGGGATATTTCAATGTAGTCTGCTAGGTCTGCTAGAGAATGTCTTGGTGGAAGTATAGAATCTCTGCTTAAAATGTTACTGATAATTTTGTTTTTGAGTAAATTGAAATCAAAATTCTAAAACTTGAAAACAAATTTTACTGAAATTTGGAAGTGTATTCATGAAAAGCATTAAATACTAGACTAGACTAGAGAGCTTAATTTTGTTTTTCAATAAACTGTAAGTAATTGAGAGTTTTTCTTTCTCATACTTGTAGAACTATCTTAGTGGGTGACTGTAAGGTATATAGGAAAGGGAAGAGGTTGGTAGCAGTTTGGAGATTTATGTAATATACTGTGAGTGTTTGATGGAAGAAGCCATGTCATATTCAACTTTCTATGATCAGAACTCTACATAGGGCTATAAATGTATAATTATACCTAGTGGCTATAGAAGTGAAAAAGAAATAAAACACATGAAAGATACAATTGAGCAATACTTGGCAACACTCTATGATGAATAAATGAGAAATATGAGAGAGGAGTAGATGATAGTTTAAGTTTGAGAGACTGGAAAAGGGGTGATTATAACAGAATTAAGTAACAGATTACTGTTACTTAAGAATTAAGTTACAGATTACTGTTACAGCCTTGAGAGATGAATGTCTTTGGTTGGTGAGCAGGAAGAAGGCAAGTAAGAGAGACAAAGTAGAACAAATAAGAAGAGAAGACTTGAGTAATCCATGGTGTGTGTGTTAAAGAACCCAGACCAGTAACCATTTTGGAGAGAGATCCAATAGAATAAAGTAAGAAAATTCCATTGTACTTCATCTTTTAGAGTGCATGAATTATCTAACAGAGAGCAGTGAGAGAACAGAAACATTTATTATTATTCTCTTTGACATTTACAAAATGAATGACATTATATGGTATAGTTGAAGAAGCATCAAGACCAAGCAAAGGTTTTCCTCAAGAAATGTTACCTAAGTCAGTAAAATGGTTGAAAGGAAATAATGATTCAATTTTAAAATGAGGAGAGAATGAGAGAAACATCAGTGAACCTTCTCAGTAGAAAGTTTATTAAAATTACTGTTTTGGTTAGTTGGATGAATATGGAAGATAAGCAATATCTTTTTTTCTGGCTGGTTCTCACTATAATGTTTAAGTTTTATGTCTTCTTCCTATTTGACATGGTAGAAGGATATAAGAACTAAGGGATTTTTTATGAGTTTAGGTTATACCCAATAGTGTTAAAGTACACTTAAAATACACAGTGACTCACTCATTGTCACTAGAAAGAAAAAGCAAGGCTCAAGATATATCTATAAAACCATCTAGTGCTTAAAGAGAGGACTATATTAAAACTACAAACGTTGTATGGAAAAGCTATCTTTGCATACCACAGTAAAACAAAATATCTACATAGTACCTTGGGAATTGTACAAAAAGTGCTAACAAATTTCTTCCAGGAAAGGAAACTAAAGAATAAATTTTCTCAGTGACTCACACTGAATACACTTTATTTATAGTTTTTTGAATTCTAAGTCAGGCTGGTTATAAATCTACTGCTGTATGTGGATTTTTTTTTTTTTTTTGTATCTCAGGGTCAATAATTCCTATGTTGATGTTTATTCAGCTATGTCAGTTTTCAAGTCATTCACAAGGAAAACACTATGAGCAAAGAATCCCTAGATTTTTAATGTAAGTTAAATATTGTTGTTTTGAAACTAAACATGAGGCTAGAGGCTAAATAGCTATCCCCAAATCATAATGCAATGGAGACTACTTAGTCCTGAAAAGATATAGCCTCATTTTGCAGTTTCTTTTATGCAATGATTCATCTTTTATTCTAGTTAATCATGGTACAACGCTAGTCAAAAGAATTCTGGATCAACATGAATAGTATTATAAATCCAGGCAGGAGTTCAGAGGTTTCTACAAGAGATATCTATAATTATTGCTTAGACTGTCAAAAGCATAATAAAATAAACTACAACTCTGAATAGCAGACGTAAATTTCATATTAGCCTCATGGAATACACACAGATTAAATTCTAAAAGTCAATTAATTCAAGGTTAAAACTACATTCACATTTGAGGAAATTGTGAAGTGAGGCTCTTCATTATTTTGTACATCATTGAACATTATATTGGACTGTTAAAATACTACACTTAGTATAATACACCACAGCCTTTGAAAGGTATGAAAATGTGATTTTTGGTAATGCTTTATTATTTTTTAAAATAGGAATATTAAATACAAAAGTCAATCACTTGAGAATACACAGAGAAAAAATCCACTACCAGAAATAATCATAGTTATTTCTTCTGCTTCAGCACCTCAATGGCTGCATACTATTCCATTTTATATCAGTACTGTGTGTCACTTAAATCAATTCCCTCTTGATGGAATAGCTATACAAAGTTTTCACTATTATGAAAGTAGTCATGGATAGCCTCTGTCTACATCCCACTTGTGACATTTTCTTCCTAAGATACCCAAAATGGTGATTACTGAGCATTTTGCATCTTGGTACATTTTTCATAGTTTCTCAATAGAGAGATTATACTAACTTACACCCTGTTCACCATAACATGAACATACTCATTTCCATTAAAACCTTGACAATACAAGTTTGTCGAATTTTTAATCCTTTTCTAACACAGTAGGGGAAAAGTGTCATTTTATTCTTTATTTTTTCATGTATTTCATTTTCCTACATGGATATGTTTTCAAACGCTTGCTGACTGTTCTGTTTCTCAACAAATTAGCTTTAGTTTTGGCTCTTGGCTGAATGCAATACCTACTTATGGTTACTACTACAGTCAGCATATTTATTGGAACCTACGTATCTATGACATCCATTCACTCATTTGACAAATATTTATCAAGTAATTAGTATGTGCCAAATACTGAATACATATGAAGAACTCATCATTAAGCAGGAGAAAGCCCTGGTCCCTGTCCTCAGGGAGCATGAAAGGTGACAAATGCACCATGTGGGCCATGGTGGAAAAACATGGATTTTATTCTTGTTGTAATGGGAAGACACTGCAGGCTTTGCTTGTCTTTACTTTTTTTAAGTTTTTTTTTTAAATGGAGGATACCTATCTGTTTTATGTTGTCAACATAGCCATGACTGTACATGGAACATTACTGGACGGTAGTATTCTCTGGTTCTGCCTAAACAATGGTGCTTTAGCAATAGAAAATATAGAACAGAGATTGAACCTACTTGGGCTTGTCTATATGTTCTTGAAGAGTTCTCTGAGTGGTCCAAACCTTTTTATTGTCAAACGAAAGAATGGTGTACGTAATAGGATGCTAAAGTTGAAAATGTTTGCCTTTGTTTTGGCAAACAAAGGAAACAAAGAAATGGGTACCAGGTATGACTCCATTGCAACATAATTGAACATGAGGAATTAGGTCATTTATGGAGAATTTGGCAAAGAGGAGGCCCAACTAGTCTTTTCTTTTTTTAAACTTATGACCATAACTTACCATAAATGAATATTTACAAAGTTTGAGAAACGAGGAAAGAAAACACTTCTTGCACAGAATTTCGTTTCTTCTATCCTTCTTTCATAAATTGTTGTATTACAGAAGTTATTCAAATATACAATTGAAAACTAGATAATAAGGACAAGCAAGAATGGCAAAATAAATATTATATTTCTACCATGCAAAGATTACCACTGTCAGTACCTTAATATACACCGTATACACATATATTCTTCCCCATATGTATGCAATTTTTAATTTATGTGGGATCATACCGTGTATTGTGTTTTTACCCCTTTTCAATCACTCTCCAACTTTCCATTTCAATAAATTTTTATTTTATTTAGAGCCTACACCATGTTCAAATGTTTTCATTTACTTGAAAGATATCTTTTATATCTGGTTTGTCCAAACACTGTCAACTAGAGCCCACATTTCTTCTAGGTGTTAAATCTGTGTTAATAGTTCCATCTCTTTTTTATGTTACTAACTTGTTGAACAGAGTAGACCTTCTGTATAATCTGGTAATAGAATTTCTTTTGATGGAGTTAAATTTTGAGTGTTGTAGCATGATTTCTCTCTTTCTTATGATAGAGGGGAAGATGGTAATTTCCCCTTTCCTTCATCATCTCAAGCCTGTGAGGGCAAGTCCAGGGTCAATATGTATTTCCTAGAGTTTGTGAGCACAGTGAAATGATATCTGAAGTTTTCTTGGGAAAACTCCAAAGCAAGAGATGACTAACTAGCTACCTTGTAACTGCAGAGTAAAGATGGCAGAAGTGGTAGTGATTTGCGCTGCTACTAGTGGTGGGTCCAAGGGTCGAACATGTCTCCATACTGATTGTAGAGCCTAAGATGAGAACAAAAGTTATCAAGGGACTAAGGGAAGGGTCAGCCATATGAGATGCAGAGTTCACACCACAGGAAGTGTAGTTACCTATTTCCAGTAGGAGATTTCTGAGGAGTCAACTTTAAATATTCACTTACAATACATCACAACATAACAGTCAGGCAATATTTTTTCTGTACTTTACACGTCCTTTCCACCCCAGTCATGAAAGAGCCAATGGCTGCCTAACGGCAGAAGACAGGAAGAGCCAAGGTTTGGAAGAGGGAGAAAGCTGGTGTTTCACATTCGTCTCTGCAGGGCTCCAGCCTGAATGAAGTCAGCCTGAGAGGGGCAAGAAGGAAGCCTGGTGAGTAATGAAATTTGGAGCTTTCATTATTATAGATTAATTACAGGGATCATACAGCTTGTGTGACTTCGATTCTGAGAACTATTTGTTTTCTAGTAGTGACCAGAATTGCAAATGGACCTACTTGAGATTACTTCATCAAGAAGGTTTAAAGGACTGGTGAGAAGAATTGAAAATTGCTTTGTGATTGTCCCCTATCACATCCCACTTGTTCAAAGCACTATTTATGGCCAAATAGTTGCTTCATCCTTTTCGAAAAATAATGAGAAAATAGGATGTGTTCCATTAGATCTCTTTTCATTTTATATGCATGTATCTCCTTGTAGTAAATGCCTCCTTTGAGAGTGAGCTTCTTAACTGAAACTATTAATTTTTATTGTCATCATGCAAGCTGATATTTATGTAGCACTTGATAGTTTAAAAAGCACTTTCATATTCATTACATTTATTACCACACTTTTACTGACTGCATCCTCTCCAATATTCCTGAGTTACATCTCTATTATAACAGAATTCTCCATGTTTTCAACATACCTCATTATGTTGCCTTCTAGTGACATGATTATATAGAAAGGGTCTCCGAAATTAGAACCAAGTCATTATGTATTTTCAGGAGCACAAAAGAGACCATCAGACACTAGAATGTCTCACATGTGTATTTGGAAAGCAGACTATTCCATGGGTTGGATGACATTTGGCCATTACCAACAGAAAAACATTAGAATGCTAAAGAACAAATAAAAGAAAAAAAAAAGAAAGAAAGAAACAGACAAACGTCAAAAGGGTTCATAGACCATAAGACATTTTAGTAGGGACAGATTCAGCTTCTTTGATTCTGTTCAGCATATCTCACAACGAGCACCCTTAAAATGAAGATAAATGAAATGAAGAAAGAAGGGAAATTGATAGCTAGCAGGTTTCAATAAGAAATATATAATATTCATAGAACAGCAGTTCTCATTAGACATGTAAAAATTATGACAAGGTAAGAATTCTGTAAGAGGTAAAGCAACAGTCAATAATTCTCTCTTTTAAAACAATGACAAAGGGCAGTCTATTTTCAGCATTAGTGGCAGTTTTAGTAAAAGGACTCCATTCTCTCTCAACAAAAACACTGAGTAGAAAGTGGAGAGTGTGAAGTCATAGTTTAGGGTCAGAATGTTAGATATTTCAGAAGAGGGAGTATAATTTTTTCATTGTAAAGAAAGAAAGTCACTTCAGACAAGTGGTCTTTAACTACTCAATTGGTAGGGGTATAAGGCAAGAGCTACTGAAAAATACCATGTCTTTATTTAAAGACAGTCTGTTTAGAAGCTAATAAAAACTCCCAAGGTATCTCTACAGGGGATTTTGAAAAACTTCTCTATTCAGTTTCTGTCAGGAGAGTGGCAGGAGCTTCAACCAACAATGGTTTGTTTGCAGGGGTCAGGAGGAGAAAGTCATTCCAGAGGCTAGGTGCTTATTGAAGTCAGAACAGCACATAAATACTCAGAATCTTTCTCACTATTAAAAAAAAAAGTTATGTTATGATTGGCCAGAAATTCTTGCACTCATATCCTAATCCTTTTGTCTCAGGAGTCAAAATCATTCAAAGCTCACCTATAAACCTCTCATCGATTAAGAATTCAGTGTTACTTCCCATGTAGGTAATTAACTTACAAGTTGCAGGAATACACTCACAGTTCATATCACTGTTGCATGTACATTATAACTGAACACTTGATTGATAATAAGACTGATTCAGATGCCTAAAAGAGTTCATTTGGTATCCATCAGTGTATGGCGCTAAACCAGGAATTGAGCAGAGGATTTAAAAACAATGCCCCATGCTTTCAGATCTCTAAAAATCTATACAAAGCTAAGAGCCACCAAAAATTTTAAAAATCCAGATCACCTTTAAATTTTGCATCTAAGTTTCAGGTAATGATTTCATTCTTTCACAGTGAAAATACTTTTGTAAACAAAAAGAAATTAAAAATACATTTAGGAAATAATTAACATCTTGTTTCTGGTCTCAACTATGACAAACAATGAAGATATTCTCTATTTTCCAGCTCCTCCTTAAATCTCTGTTCATTGAGACAATAAGTATGGCAGATTGTATTTTCCAAAGATCTTTGTAAAAATACATTGCATGTATATATGGAATCTTGCACTTCCTGGACAAGAGGTGAGATATATTTCCTTCCCTTGAAACTGGATAGGGCATCGTGACTGCCTTGAACCACAGAGGACATCAAAACAGACATTAAGTGGCTTCTGAGACTAGGTCATAAAAGTGTCATGCACCTCACTCTCTTAGGATATTTGCTCTTGGAATCCAGCAACCATGCTGCGAGGAAGGCTAAACAATCCATGGAGAGACTCAGGTGAAAATATAAAAGCAAATTAAATGTTGCCAAAAGGTTTAGAGCGTATATGGGTGGGTAGATAGATACATAAGGTTAAAAAAATAAAATGGGGACCATGCTTGAAAATCCCCCAAGGAGACAAAACCTTTTAAACCACATGAGCAAAACTAAATCTACTTATTTCATAAACAGATATGAAACTTAGGTCATTTCTTGTAAATGTCTCTGATAATCGTAAAAGAAAGTTAATTCATCTACCTAAAATGGAACAGGATAATCACTTTTAAGTAATTCCCTGCCGTCTGGAACCCCCATTGTAATCACCAATCACTGTAAATGTTGAGCAACTTCCTCCTTTTTACTTTATAAGCCGTCTCACGGTGTCACGCCCTTCGTATCCTGAGCTTCCTATCAGTTTTGGACTTGAAAGTCCCAGTTTGCAAACTGTTCCTATGTACACAATAAACTCTTGCTAATTGCTATTTTATTAACCAGGTAGTTAATTTTGCTATTTATGGAATTTTGACAAGAGATAGGTTATATAGAAATCTCCACATATAAAACTTCAAATTCCACAAAGGAAACAAATTAGTTTAAAAAACCAAATTGCTTGTCTCTTCTGGCTCTTTACCATTTTAACTTCAATGTAAAAGCTTTGCTGTATAAACTGAAACATTTATACTGACATGACTTTTCAATAATAATCTAACTTTATACAAAACCAAATTTTTTTTTCTTAAACTATTTCTTCCACTGTTCTACTGTCTGATCTTAACCACATCTGCATCTGAACTCTCCAAACCCTTCGTCTGTGTCTATGAAAATACAAATTACTATTAAATATTAAAAAAATTATTTATATAACATCTCTAATCTACCTCTATTTCTATCTCTATATAGGGATAGGTAGGTAGATAGATAGATAGACAGATATAGATACCATAAAATGGAACAATATATAATGATCTAAAATGATGAGAAAATTATGCATGTATTTCCCAGAAAACGGTGGCTGTGTGCTACATATTTTCAAGTCAAAAAAAAAACCCAAACAGGCTATAAAACAGGATATCTAATATGTTCTTATTTTATGATAGATAGGTAGGATTGAGATATATGTAGATATTTAAATATCTTGATAGATGAATATAAAAGTCTGGAATACAATACCTCAAAATATCAACAGTGGTTGTATCTAAGAGGTAGTATAACAAATGATTTTGATTTTTAGTATTTCTCTTACCTGTGTATTCGAATTTCTTTTCCAAGTAGCATGTCTTATTTTAAAATGTTATGAAATTATAAAACCTAAGCTTTATTTCAAATGCTTTAGGCATTTTATTTGCTCATTCTTTTGCCCAATTCTGTGTCCATGATGCTAAAAAGCTAGAAGCACAGGTCTCTTAATGTAACTGGATTCTGGTAATACCCTTTAAAAATGTTCTTCTCTCAAATGTCTATAAATGCTTTTCGCAGGAGGCAGAGTGGGGAAAGTAGAAACCTCTTCTTCGCTAAACTAAAAAGAAACTACAGATTCCTTCTTGCCTTGGAAAATGTTCCCCTTTCACCCTGGCTCCGAAGATATTTATTTGTGTTTCCTGTGTGATATTATCAGTCATTTCTCAATAGCAGCTGCTGTCGTTCAATCCATAAACTTTAAATTTTATGGGGATTTAAAAAAACATCTCATGCTCACTCACAGTTTTGTTATATAACCACCAAGTTTATTGATTTTGATGTGTAGATAGGTGTGATTTATTTATCCTTTCAGATAGTTACTTTTTAATATTTTATTTTATAAAGAAAACTTCTGAAGGAGTCAAAAATGAACTGCAAAACCTTTCTTTTCTTTTACTAAGACCATCAACTAACATCAAAAGACTTTCCATTAATATGTCACAACCCTAAGTGGGATAGTCACTGGAAAATACAACTTCTGTTCTGCCCTTTCCCACAATGTCCTCTCCTCTATTACCCAGATGTTGTACACATAGGAAAACCATACTTTCCTCCCTAGGTTTGTGGTATATATCTCCATGGTTGATGCCAATTTTTTTTTTTTTTTTTTTTTTTTGCGGTACGCGGACCTCTCACTGTTGTGGCCTCTCCCATTGCGGAGCACAGGCTCTGGACGCGCAGGTTCAGCGGCCATGGCTCACGGGCCCAGCCGCTCCACGGCATGTGGGATCTTCCTGGACCGGGGCATCAGCAGGTGGACTCTCAACCACTGCGCCACCAGGGAAGCCCTGTTGATGCCATTTTAAGGGACGGATTTCTAAAGGGCATGAATTTAATTAAATGTATTCTGGAGCAAAATGGGACAACTTTTTCTGTTTCACTGGATTTATGGGGTCTATAGAAAGTCAACCAGTTACTGCCTCTAAAAGCTAGTGGATCCTGTGTTCTCACTGTATACAAGTTTTTAGAATTTCTTTATGAATAAAATTACAATACCCATTAACTACTAGAGAACATTTGTTGTGTCAGCATGAAGAAGATATATTAAAACTGACACAGAATGAAGAAGTTAAGTGGAAAAACAGTAACTTTTACATTTTCTTATTCTTAGAAAGATCTATGGGATTAAAACTCATAATGAAAGTTGTACTTAATTTACATTTTGTTTACATCTATTTGATTGACTTAGCAAAACCGTAACGCAGGCTATATTTTATCTAGAATGTATACGCACACTTTTTCTCTATATGATGAGTGAAAAAATTATTAACAGAACTCATGCCATTTAAAATTATTGACTCCATATTTAAATTTTAAAACGGAAGTTCCAAGAACGACCAGGGCTTCTGATCAAGAAATACTAATTTAAAGAGGAAAATAAGTGTCTTACTTTCCCGGAAACTTCTACCATGCAGGCCTGACCCCTTTTTTTTTTTTTAATTTATTTATGTATTTGTAGGCCACACAACGCAGCTTGTAGAATCCTAACCCCAACCAGGGATTGAACCCAGGCCCTCAGCAGTGAAAGCGTGGAGTCCAAACCACTGGACTGCCGGGGAAGTCCCAAGGTTTGACCCTTTTTAAATGAAAGAGTTGTGACCGAGGGTGGAGCAGAGTGCCTCTGATCTGGCCTTTGGAAGAGGAGGTCCTCCTTTTCCTAAGAATGCATCTACTGTGCTTCTGCTCTTACTTATCTCTGTTTTTATTTTCTGAAATGCAAACACGCCCTAATTTGTTTTTTACAGACAGCTGGACAAAAGGCAGGATATAAGATTTGACTAATCAATGTATAACTTGAACTAAAATCATATTTTCCTAGTACTTTAAAATGCCACTAAATGCGAGTTAAGATCTGCTTTTCTATTAGCTCAGATCTGTGTTTCCCATTGTATTAAAGTACTGTAATCTCTGTATGTAATCATGGGATCTCTATACAAGAAATCTAATCTGTGTCTCCAGAATTTTCCAAATTTTGCTTCACACTGGGACCCTGAGAACTTTTTTCTTTAAAGACAGATTCCCAAATGTATCATGGATTTTTTCAATTAGTATCCTTTAGTCATAGGCCAAGGACCACTGGAATTACAGCTGAATCCAAAGAGAAAAGGTTGAAATGAATAGGTAAGCAGAAAGCAAAGGGGATTATTTTCTAAAATTTACATTGGGCATTTAGTACTTCAGACATATTGAGAAGCAGTTTTGCTATTTTCATTTATCTTGTATTATTACCATTTCTCCATGTCATTTAATAGTATTTACTTTGTTTGAGATTAAATATGTAAATATTTTAAGAAAACTCATTGAAGCAAGCATGTAAAATATTTCTTTTACAGGTTAGATTATACTTTTAAGTATTTTACAAAGTTTCTGTTACAAAGCCAGTATTTTATTAAAATAAAATTTCTTTAAAAGCAGTTGGGGAGGGCTTCCCTGGTAGCACAGTGGTTAAGAATCCGCCTGCCTATGCAGGGGACACAGGTTCAAGCCCTGGTCCAGGACGATACCACATGCTGTGGAGCAACTAAGCCCGTATGCCACAACTACTGAGCTTGCGCACTAGAGCCCACGAGCCACAACTATTGAAGCCTGCACACCTAGAGCCCATGTTCCGCAACAAGAGAAGCCACTGCAATGAGAAGCCCGCGCACCGCAACGAAGAGTAGCCCCCACTCGCCGCAACTAGTGAGAGCCTGGGCACAGCAACGAAGACACAACGGAGCCAAATATAAATTCATTAGTAATAAAAAAAGCAATTAGGAAACTTTTATTTCTCGGAATATGGTAAAGAAAACATAGTGGTTCATAACAGCTAAATATACCAGATAAAATTTTTTAAAAAATCTTTCAAACACAGATCTGAACTGAAACAAATTCCCAGACAAGACTTGTTGTAGATACTTGAATTATCCAATAGAAAATATATAATAAATATTTAAAAGAGATAAAGAAGATAATAAAACAATAAAGGGTATCCTTAGTGAGCCGGTGTATTTGACAAAGAAATAAATGTAACTTCTCAAAATAAATTACACATGCATGCACACTACCTTAAATTAGAAATTCCATGGATGAACAAATTAGAAATTCCATGGATGAACTAAATAGGATATTAAGCAAACCAGAAGAAAGACTCAGTGAACTAAACTGAAGAAATGAATCAGAATAAGTCCATTGTTAGGAAGAAAGATGAAACATAAAAAGAAGGTTTTAGTGACATAAATGATAGAAGAATAACATTAAATATATACCTTATTCAAGATCTAGAAAAAAAGAAATAGAGGTAATAAGAGAAGGACTGAACAAAGGGATGAGACACAGGCTGATAATTTTTTAATATGATAAAAGACAAAAATTCAAGATGTGCACCTAAAAATATAATCAAACAGCTGAACACCAAAGACAAAAAGAAGATCTTAAAAGTAGTCAGAGAAAAAAATAAATCACCTGCCAAAAAGTGGCCATAAGACTGATAGATGACATACCAACAGTAGCAACAGAAGACAAAAAGAGTAGTTTTACATATCTTCAATATGATGACAGTAAATAGATCTCAACCTAGAATTCTAAATTTAGTAAATGTATCTTTCAAGAGTAAAAACAAAGTTATTTTCAAGCAAATATCTAAAAAAATTATACTAATCCCTTTTTGATAAAATTCTAAAGGATATACTTCAAGAAGAGGAAGACTAACCTAGAGGAAGGTCTGAGGTATAATAAAGAATCTTGATCAATGAAAAAGTTAAACATGGGTATAAGCATAAACAAATATTTATTTTATAGAGTGGTAAGAATGCCATCTGTGTGTGTGTGTATGTCTGTTTGTGCCTCATTGAATGTGTACCATCCAGGGAACAACATCATTTAAAATTTCCAGCTAAACTCACTCAGTTATGAGCATGGATACCAAAATTTAAAAAATATTGTAATAAATAAAATCTAATGTATTAAAAACATAATGCATTTTGACCAAGTTGAGTGAATTTTAGGGAGAATAGTTTGACTCGACATTAGAAAACAAATTAATAAAATATATTAATGCAGAAAATGCATTAGATACTTTTAAATATCCACTAATGTTTTAAAACAAAAGAAAAACAAAAACTCCTAATAATTTAGGAATAGAAGAAAAATTTTATCACTTAATAAGGTGAGTAAAACTGTCTTGCAACCACATCTTATTTAATGGTGAAATATTAAACACATTTCCATATAATCAGGGACATAACTGACTACATCCTATTACTATATCTATTCAACATGGTTCAGGGATTCCCAGCAGAACAATAACAAGGAAAAGGAATTAATGGTTTAAGGTTTGGAAAGGAAGAGGAGGTTACTATGCCTACATCAGCACTATAAAATAGAAGTAAAATACAGGCCGCATATGCAATTTAAATTGTTCTAGTAGTCACAGTTTTAACAAGATATGCAAATTAATGTTACAGTATTTATGCAGAGATAGAGACATAAAGCAGAAATAAATCAGAAACAGTTCAGAAACAGATCCATACTTATGTGGAGATTTGCGGCATGTTAGAGGCACTGTTACACTTCGGGCAGAAAGGGGAAATATTCAGTAAGTAATGCTGAAAATTAGTTATCTATATGGTAAAATGAAATTATGTTCTTACCTTGTATCTTAAGCAAAAATAAATGACATATGTATTAACAACTTAAAATTTAAAGACAACTTTTCAAAATGTAAAACACAACGTAAGAAAATCTGTGATTATATAATAAGAAAATACATTTTGAAAGCACATTTTGAAACATTAAAGGATAATTCCATTGTATGACAGATACTTGTGCATTGCAAGATACCATGAAGAGAGTTAGAGAACAAGCGCAAGCTAACAGAAAATATCTACCTAACTATAACTGAAAAACAATTTAAAATCCAGAATATTAGAAGGGACTTCTATGGATCAGAAAGAAAAAACAAATCACCCAGTTGAGAAAAGAGCAAATAACTTTCAGGCATCTCATAGGAGAAAAACAAATAAAGAGCAAAAATATGGATGTTTGTTCAACCTTTTTAGTAATCAGAAAAATGTAAATTAAAACCACAAGAAGATCACTTTTCATGCTCACCATATTGGCAAACTCTACTTCACATTTTTCTGTTTCTTCTTCAGAATGTCTTGCTAACTTTGACCATTTTTTCAGCTTATTAAATTATATAAAATCTTCTATTGAAATTTTTATTGGGGTAATGGATCAAGTTGGGGAGAAATGAATATTTTCTGATAGGTTTTATATGCAATAAAATTATACAGTATGTCTCTCTATTTAATTAGGTATTTTTAAATGAATTTCAATTGAGTATTAAAATTTCCTTAAAAAAAGATTTAACATTAAAAAAGATTGCTTCAGGTTACCTTAAAAAATTTTATAGCTATTGTAAATGGCACCTTTCTAAGTATCAAGTTTTCTATTTTATTAACAGGTAACTGAATTCTGAACATCTCTCTCTCCAGGGATTACAAATATGGCAGCAGCTACATGGGTGACAGTTCAACAATTTCCAAACGTCTGAATCTCCATCTGCTTGTGCCTAAAACCCAGTCCTTCCTAAATATCCAGGGGGAGCTTCCACAGATCCCTCTAGCTTCTGCCTTTTAGATGTCCTAAGTCAAGAACCCATCTCTTTTTTTCTTTCTTTCTTTTTTTTGCGGTACACGGGTCTCTCACTGTTGTGGCCTCTCCCGTTGGGGAGCACAAGCTCTGGACGCCCAGGCTCAGTGGCCATGGCTCACGGGCCCAGCCACTCCGCGGCATGTGGGATCTTCCCGGACCGGGGCACGAACCCGTGTCCCCTGCATCGGCAGGGGGACTCTCAACCACCGCGCCACCAGGGAAGCCCAAGAACCCATCTCTTCAGTGAGTGTCTATGTCATGATCGGGGTGTGTGACTCACGTTCCTTGGGAGCCCCTACCTTTGTCTCTATAGCATCTCAACTCTTGCTGTCCTCCTCTGCCGTTACTCATATCAATGTGTTGACTGGGGCGACTAACCAAGCTTTGACTCTCTTCTTGAACAATTTGCCATGAGCTTCTGTCCAGCAGACATCTGATATCCATGCCATACATGAGCAGCTGCTCTCCTATCAATTTCCATGGTTCCTGCCTCCTCATTGCTGAAGTTTCTTGTCTCTCTGGACTGTAAGGAATTGTCTTTACTTGAGGGTTCTGACAAAGCTCTTTTGGGTCCTGGTGTGCTTCTTGCTTCTCTCCACTCATCCCACAACTCCTAAGAGCTAAAGGAAATTCCAGGAGGCGGAGGAAGTGTCTAGCTCCAGAGACTCACATCAGTGGTGGAGTGTTCTCTGGCTCTGCAGCCCACTCTTCCTGGTTGTCTCTTGCGCATCCTAGTGTCCCCTGTCCCTTCCTGCCTTCTTTGCTCCCCATTCCCATCCCAGTCTGTCAAAGAGGGTGCAAGGGCTTTCCCACAGGGTTTATTGGCACCTTGAAGATCAGGAGATATCTGAGCACCCAAGGTGAATGTTTCTAAAATGTGTTGTCAGTTACGACGATTAGGGAACCATCTAGGTCAGTTTGGGTTTTTTCCAGCTGAGGCATTGCCTAGATCCACATAACGGCCTTTCTCTGCTTTAGCCCTGTCCATGCAGAAGTCTGCTTTTGAGGGGTTTTATTGCCAGAGGACTCAAACCACTCTCACCAGGCTTATTTCTTGGCAGTCATTGAAATGTAAATGGAACTACACTAATGTTTCGCAAACTGAGTGGCACAGACCACAAATGCCCAATGAGATGCTAATAGGCGCTCTGAAGAGAAATCCTCAAAGTAAATTAGTTTGGGAAACACCACATACTCTTGGAGAATTATGCGTATTAGCATATTAGAGAAGCTGTTAAATCCTCATCACTTTTTAGCCACAACTTCCCAAACTTATTGGATCACAGACCCTTCTTTTCTGATTAATATTTATTAATAGTTTGTGGGACACTAGCATTCTGTTTATCTCAGTTTGAAAGACACAGGAATATTCCTTTCTCAGGCTCCTTTTCCTAATCCCCTACTTAGACAATCAGAAGACTTATTTTGTTGCCGTTGTTTAGTTACTGGCTTCTAATACGGCTTCATTCGGTAATATTAACAATCAGTTTTACTAGTGACACTCAAACTGCACATGTGCGTCCTGATCTCTGCCCCACTCCTGAAGTCTTCCATGACTTTGAGCGCTGCTCCTTGCCTAGTTCTGTTATACCGCATCCTCTGAAACTGGCCTGGGAAGATTCCTCTCAGCCTTCTACACACTTTCCCATTCCCTGGAAATCCTCACGGCTCTTGCCTTTAGCAAGCCTACCCTGGCATGCTTCTAAAGATCTAGACTAACATTGCCTCCGTTCCTCCTAAGAAGCAGCTTTGAATTCAGTGGGCAAATATCAAAGCAGGGAGTGAAGGCATTTGGCATTTTTTGCGTGCATGCTGGGAGGCTGAGGGCACCATCCAGGGAGTCCACTGTCTCTGCTCAGATGAGCTCTAGTTCAAACCCTTCATCCGATATAGAGGTAAGCGAGGCACACTGAGGTTTGGCATGTTGCTGAAGGCTGCACAGGATGTCATTAGCAGGATTTGTTAGTGCCCGGAAATCTAGGTCAATTGACTCTTAATCTTATGACAAGAACATTTTGGCAAATGCAATGAAAACATACCTAAGAACTGAGATGCAGTGCACGTATTGCTCTTTTCTCCTCTTTGTGTCTAAATACATTCCCCACGAAATAGACTCATACATATGTTGGAAACAGTACTTTATTTAGATGGTTTTATACATCCTGACATGAATTCTGAAGCTGTTGTTTATAAATAAGTTCAGGGAATATATGAATGTGATTATGGTTGTAGGCTGGGGATGATGACACTCCTTCCCCCTGGGTTCTAATGAATTCATAAATTGTAGATGAAAAGGATCATAGCAATTGCTTCATTAATACCCAGAGCAGGTACACAATTATTGAAAATGTTAGGGCTTCTTGTAAATTGTACGAGATTTTAGCTTACTAGCCAGGCCTGTTACTTCCACCTCAAGGCTGTCCTTGAGTCCTGCTTGTGGGGAAATCTCTTGTCTGCAATGCAGAGTTCATTCTGCTCACCTAGCCATCTGAGAGGAGCACAGGGTGCCTTCAGGATGGGATTGATGGCAGATTGCCTCATGGGGAGAGGGGCCTGCTCCAGAGTCCTTACTGTAAGAGAAGCAGCAGCAAATAGGGAAGCTCAGCTCAAGATTCCAGAGTGCACGTCGAAAGTCAGAGACCCTGAACCCACTAAGCACACACCATACCAATTGTTAAAATACTAAAATATTCCCAGAGTGATTTATTAACAACCTTTCCCTCCCAGATGTCCCTCTGATCCAGAAGCTTAAGAACTAATGCCAGGCAGAGCAGGGTCTTCCAAGAGCTCTCTGATCCAGTTTATTCCTGACTGCAGTGGGTTGCAGGAAGCCTGCTCCTCTTTCCATATTCCTACCTCAACCTCCTGAGGAGGATATCCTGCCAACCCACTGGTGGGGGAGCCCAAGGCGGGGCGGGGGGGGGGGGGTTGACTTCTCTCTGCACACCTTGCTTACTCCTCCGGAAGAGCCTGAGTCTATTCTGAGTGTGGAAGTTGGTCACATGGCATCCCTGGTCATTGCAGGTTTCAGTTGAACCCTCAGAGACAGCTCAGGTTGTTCTTCTGACCCACCTGCTGCCCTCCTCTCCTAGGCCATAGTGAGCCCCAGGGGACACTGTCGGGGTCCCAGCATGCCAGCCCTGGACGCTGTGTTCCCACTCTCCTCTGGGCAAGCGCGGGCACAGATCTCAATGGAGGAGGCTGAGCTCCTGGCAGAAGCAAATGTTTTAGACTTCTGTGTTCCAGGAGGCCCTGACTGTCCACCAGTGGCCACCAGTGGTGGCCTCAGCCATTTATATAAACAGGAGCCCCTGCAGGGCATAAATTATTAAGAGCCAGAGAAATACAAAGATCCTAGGCAGCATAGGTTGTTACTATTCTGAACATTTCCCTTGGCTCAATGTATGTCAGATGCCTGCCTGTCCAAGTGGACAGTCCTTGTCCTCTATTATTTATTTTATTGAGGTATAATTGACATATAGCATTATATTAGTTTTAGGTGTACAATATAATGGTTTTATATTTGTACCTATTGTGAAATGATCAGCACAATGTCTAGTTAACATCCATCACCATACATAGTTACAGTTTTTTATTTTCTTGTGATGAGAACTTCTAAGATTACTTCCTTAGCAACTTTCAAATATACAATACAGTATTATTAACAGTGGTCACCATACTGTACATTACATCCCCAGGACTTATTTATTTTATAACTGAAAGTTGGTACCTTTTGACAACCTTCATCTACTTTACCTAAACCCCACCCCTGACCTCTGGCAACCAGCAATATGTCCTCTGTACCTATGAGTTCAGGCTTTTGTTTGTTTATTTGTCCTTAAGATTTCACATACAAATGAGATTGTGTGGTAGTTGTCTTTCTTTGTCTGACCTATTTAACTTAGCATGTTGCCCTCAGGGTCCATCTGTGTTGTCACAAAAGGCAAGATTTCCTTCTTTTTTATACCTGAATAATATTCCGTGTGTGTGTGTGTGTGTGTATGTGTGTGTATGTGTGTGTGTGTGTGTGTGTGTGTGTATACGATACATTTTATCCATTTATACGTGTATGGATACTTAGGTTACTTGGCTATTGTAAATAATGCAGCAATGAACATGAGGGTGCATATATCTTTTTGAATTCTTATTTTCATTTTATTTATGTAAATAACCAGAAGTAAAATTGCTAGATCATACGGTAGTTTTATTTTCTAATTTTTTGAGGAAATTTCATACTATTTTTCATAGTGGTTTCACCAATTCACATTCCTACCAACAGTGCACAAGGATTTTCTTTTCTCCACATCTTCTCCAATGCTGGTTATTTCTTGTCTTTTCAATGATAGCCATTCTGGCATGTATGAATGGTATCCCATTGTGGTTTTTGATTTTCATTTCTCTGATGATTATTGATGTTGAGCACCTCTTCGTGTACCTTTTAGCCATCTGTATGGCTTCTTTGGAAAAATGTCTCTTCAGATCATCTGTCCATTTTTTAAATTAGATTGTTTATTTTTTGCTATTGAGTTATATAAGTTTTTCCTGTATTTTGGATGTTAACCTTTTATCAGATATACGACTTGTAAATATTTTCTTGCCTTCAGTAGGTTGATTTTCATTTTGTTCTTGGTTTCATTTGCTGTGCAGAAGCTTTTTAGCTTTTAGTTTTAGTTTCCACAAAGAAAAATAAAAACTCTTCCTGTATAAAATTGGTTATCCTGAAAACAGTTTGTACTGGAAAGAAGAGTTAAATGCTTAATTACTTCCCTTTATCAATTTTCCTGAATAATGAGTTATTGCCCTAGCAACCTACAATAGTGAACATTCTTAATGTTCAAATTGTCTCAGCTTCAGCCACTTGGAGTCAGACTCTCTTTGTTTTCTCCCTTTGTTCTTTGACATGATCCCATTAATCATTCACTCCTTTCTTGTTTCTGAAACAATATCATGTCCAGGCTTATCCTGTATTTTCCTCAGACAAGAAATCAGACATTCCTTCAAACACTCCTGGCTCCTGCTTATGGAAAATGTTATCTAGAGATCATGATCTAAGTGCCAGAAGTGTTTGTTGAGTTGTCACTACTTTTATGCCTTTTCAGTACACATTTTAAAAACAGACAATTCATGACTTTATACTAATATTTCAAATTCTGAGATTTTTTACTTACTTCTTTGATTTTATATTTTTATCTTATTTTTTTAACATCTTTATTGGAGTATTTTATATCACCTGGAAAATCAATGTTTCTACTAATATTACCAAATTACATATTTGTTTCATCATAAAATAATCATTTCAAGAATAGCAATACTAATATTACTGTGAAATGAAGACTGCCAAATGAAACAAGATTTACAGGCATTGTATCTAGTTAACCTGTAAATATGTCAGTGTGTATTACATAAGAACAAAAATATTTTTGTATAACCACAGTTTAATGATCCAAATTTTAAATTATATCTTTGTCTGGTTTTGAGCTTACATTAAAATTTCAATAATATTTTCAGAGCTATTTTTTCATAATAGATGCATAAAAAAAGCACTTGATAAAACTAAACATTCATTCTTGAGAAAAACTCTCAACAAATTAGTAACAGAAGGAACTCACTCCACCTCATAAATGTCATATACAAGAAAAAAAACTATAGTTAACATTATACTTAACAGTGAATCATTAAGTCATTTCCCTTAAAATTCTCTGGCAAAAGTATCAAATGACATATGCACCAGGCTATTCATTGCAGCATTTTTGTTGCTGTTACAGCAAAAGACAGAAGGAAAAATAAGACAATTGCTTATAAAAAGGAAGCTGGTGAAGTAAACAAAGTCAATCACAGTGGTGTGTTCTGTGGATATAAAAGATAATAAAAGAGATCGCATTTTGATGTCCAATGTCTGGTTACTCTCTAGTTCTCTCAAATCATTAAAAACAAATTTTTTTCCAGGTTTTATAATTGTCATCTGCTGGAATATTAGTTCACCTGGAGGATGGAAGGTGGAAGTTCTGGTTATTGCTAATATATCTTTGGACACATTCCTGAGATTATTGGGTCAAAGGGTAAATGCATATGCAATTTTAGTAGATTTATTTTAGTTATTATACTTACCTGTTTGATTATTTGATTAATATTTGTCTCTTCCTTAAACTTTAAGCTTTGACTCAATGCAGATTGTTTATTTTTCCTCAGTATTCTCCTCCCATTATCTGGCACAAAGTTGGCACAGGGTATATATTTGCTATGACATTGTTATTAAAAGAGTGAGGTTTTCATTATGATAGAAAGTATAACAAAAATAGTTGTTATATTTTTATATCCAGCTCATCATAAATAATGTTCGTATTATCAATAAAGAAGTCAAAGTTTTATGTTTTGTTTTTATGTTTTCATCCTATGGTTAATTTTGATTTAAATTCTGTAAAAGCTGTGTGGTAAAGGATGAATTCATTTTTTAAAATAATGTTCATTTGTTGTAGCATTATTCATTGAAATATTTTCCTTTCCTCATTTAATTGCCTTGGCATTTTTGAATTTCTGGGAGAAAACACAAGAAAATTTTAATGACCTTGGGTAAGACAAATATTTTTGCTTTTCAAGAGACACTGTTACAGAAATAAAAATGCAAGTCTCAGACTGGGAGAAAATATTTGCAAAACACATATCTGATGGAGGATTTGTATCTGGAATAGATAAAGAAGTCTTATAACTTAATAATAGGAAGACAACCTGTTATAAGAAGCATAATAATATGGCTGAATAGATTCTCCCACTCCTCTGTGGTACACACACCCTGCATATTCACCTCTGAGTGTAGGCAGAACCTGTGAATATGGCGGACTTCGCTTTCATAATTAAGTTACTTGTCAGCTGACTTTGAGCTAATCTAAAAGGGATATTATCTTGAGTCACCTACATTGCAGGAGCAGGAGGCCTGCTGGCCTGGAAGAAAGCAAACAACCATGTGTGAATGGCCTATGGAGAGGCCATGGAGCTAGGTTTTTTTTTTTTTTTTTTTTTTTTTTTGCAGTACTCGGGCCTCTCACTGTTGTGGCCTACTCCCGTTGTGGAGCACAGGCTCCGGACGCGCAGGCTCAGCGGCCATGGCTCACGGGCCCAGCCGCTCCGCGGCATGTGGGATCTTCCCCGACCGGAGCACTAACCCGTATACCCTGCATCGGCAGGCGGACTCTCAACCACTGCGCCACCAGGGAAGCCCCTGGAGCTAGGTTTTGAGGGTAGCCTTAGAGCTCAGGGCACTCTTTGGGCAACAGCCAGCAAAAAATATGGGGATGTCAGTCCTACAACCACAATGAACTGAATTCTGGCAACAACCTGAATGGGCTTGGAAGAGGCACTGGACTGACTCTAGCTGATTCCACAACATTGAAGACACCTTGATTTCAGTCTTTTGAGTCTGTTAAGAGCAGAGGACTTGGCTAAACAACACAGACTCCTGAGCACTGAAAGCTGTGAGATAATAAACCTGCATTGTTATAAGCCATTGAGATTGTGGCCATTTGTTATGCACAAGAAAACACTATTATACAACCTAATTTTAAAATGTGAAAAACCCACTTTTGAATGTGAGCTGGACTTAATGATTCATTTTCAAAGACTAGAGTATGGAAAAGGGAAAATAGTAACTTTATAGAGGAGAAATTTTGCTTAACTATTACCTTAAGTGATCAAGGTTAAAACCAAGTAATAACTCACATTGATATTATGGATCCCTGATAAAATATGATTAGAAGGGCATTTCAACAGTATTTGTCTCTAAAACCCACAATCCTAATCTAGTCATGAAGAAAACACCAGACAAAACCATAACTGGTGAACATTTTTTTTTTCCAGCAGTACACGGGCCTCTCACTGTTGTGGCCTCTCCCGTTGCGGAGCACAGGCTCCAAACACACAGGCTCAGCGGCCATGGCTCACGGGCCCAGCTGCTCCGTGGCACATGGGATCCTCCTGGACCGGGGCATGAACCTGTATCCTCTGCATTGGCAGGCGGACTCTCAACCACTGCGCCACCAGGGAAACCCAACTGGTGAACATTTTATAAAATATCTGGTGAAGATTCCATGAGACTGTCCAGGTCATCAAAGAAATGAGTGAGAAACTACTACACACCAAAAGAAACTAAGGATACATGGTGCTTAAATGCAATGTGATATCCTGGATTTAATACTGAGCTAGAAAAAAGAGATTGGTGGGAAACCTGATAAAATTCAAAAGAAGTCTGAAGTTAATTAATAGTAATGCATCAATTTTTTTTTTTTTTTTAGTTTTGAGAAGTAATGTAATTGATAAAATTAGGTGAAAGTGAGTGAGAGCAATATGGGAATTCTCTGTATTATCTTTGCAATTTTTCTGTAAATGTAAAATTGTTCCAAAATAAAAATGTTTATTCAAAAACGTAAACTAAGAATATAATAAAATTTATGAAATATCTAAGTTCAAAATAGTGCTAAAGAAGGAGATTTGAGGTGGGCCAGAAAGGAGAGTAAGAGGTAATGAGAGGAATAGAATATTAAAATGTAGGCTAACTGCATTGCAAAATAACCTGACATAGCCTGTTCTCTATTGATAATTAACAATTTCAAAGATTATTCAATGTGACACTGTGAAGAAATTTTCTGTAGTCCATTGACTTTTAAATGAGGTTTTACTTCTACTTTGTGACTGCTGATTACAGGAACCTTTATCATGTCATTTTGAGATACATTTTATTTGCCATAGTGTTTTCAATGAATTATAGTTTCTTTGGAAAAAAATCCATAAAGTTAGGAATAACAAAGAAAAATTGGGTAAAAATTTGAATAAACACTTCATAGAATAACATTTATGGATGGCATAATGGCACATGAAAAGTTTCTCAACATCACTGATCTTTAGGGAAATGTAAATTAAAATATTGGGATATAATTACATATCCACTGAATGGCTAAAACTAAAAGACTGACCATATCAAGTGTTGACAAAGATGTGGATCATATAGTGCTGGGGAGAATGAAAATGATACAGTCACTTTGAGAAACCATTTGACAGTTTCATAAAAAGTTAACAATATGCCTATCATACAATCCAGGAACTTGACTCTGAATTTTCACCCAAGAGAACTGAAACATATGTCCATACCAAGATTTGTACAAGAATGTTCATAGTACCTTTATTTATAATAGCCAAAAATAGAAATAACCCAATGTCCATACACAGGGGAGTGGGTAAATAAATTTTGGTCTATCCACACAATGGAATAAGTACTCAGCAATTAAAAACAGGATGAACTATTGACACATGCAACAATAGATGAAACGCAAATAATTATGCTGAGAGAAAGAATCCAGACCAAAAAAAGTGCATGTTGTATGATTCCATTTATATAAACCTATAGAAATGCTAACCAATCTGTAAGGACAGATAGTGGAACAGTGGTTACCTGCATATGGGGCAGGGAGTGTTAGTGGTATGGGATTACAAAGTGACAAGAGAAAACTTTTGAATGTGATGGAGATGTTTATCTTAACTGTGATGGTTTCACAAGTGTATACATAAGGCAAAACTCATCAAATTGTCCAATTAAATCTGAGCCATTTATTGTATATCTATTATAGTTGAATAAAATTGTAAAAAGAAAAAATGTCATAAAAATAAAGTCATGACCTAGCATCGGCTATCTTAACTCCCCTACAACTGCATGTGGGCTCTTCCAGACAACTGGCTCTTTGGAGGTGGCTGGTGCTATGGTATAAAATGAGAGCACCAATAATAGCAATTTTCCTAAATTCATGTAAGTTATTATTTTTCTGGTATACACAGTCAAATTCTGAGAAAAATCAGTAAAATTTGTGTGTATTTTTTAAACTATACTTATTTTTAAAAATCCTTAAACTGTAGGATTTTGTGGCAAGATGTCAGTTCCATTTTTATAGTCCATTTTCTCTAGTCATAAGTGAAACTCCCCACTAAACTGTCAACTGGTAATAGGTTTCTCCAGACATTTCTATTATTAGAAAATTAACATGAGCATCACTAAAGGAGGAAGAGTGGGAGGGTTAATGTGAGGGAATCTTCTCTCTTCTTTTATGATGCATATTTGAAGTAAAGATTTCAGTCTTCTGATGTGTTAATCTAACATCTTTCCCTCCTACTCACCAGCATCAAAGTTATTAATAAAATATTCAAGAGTAAGGAAATCGGTGCTACAATTGAAATTCACTGTTATATCTGAACAGAAGAAAAGGCAGCAAATGGCAGAATGACTTTGAAGAAAAAAATGAGCAGGAGGTTTGAAAAGTGTGAAAGATCTAGCAAGGCAGAAATAGAAAATAAACACAAATCATGTACAAATTAGTAGAAAAGATTTTAAATGTTTAAATTAAAAATGCAAACTATGATTTCTTCCACTAGATAAACCAGAATGTAAGCAAAAGGAAAGAGATAAATTTGGTCAAGTAAATGAAATTAGAAATGTGGCTGGGAGTGTTGGGGGGAGGGGAGCTAATGATAGTGCTATATTCCAGGTGTGATGTATTCCAGGTGTGTTTCACAGTTTTATTTATTTATTTATTTTTTAATCTCACCAATCCAGCCAGACAAATATGGTGACTATTTTATAGTTACAGAATTGATACTTAGAGAATTTAAATTGCCCAAGTTCAAAGAATTGTTATACATTAGAATCAGGACTCAATTTAATCATTTTTCTACATAATTATATTATACTTATTTATAAATTCTATGGTTGATGGACATTTGAGTTAGTTACACTTTTGTTATCGTGACTTGTGTTGCTATGGACACACGGAACATATATACTCATGCTTTTGAGTATATACTATAGAAGTGGAATTGATGATAAGGTAAGAGATGCCACTTCAGTAGATATTGCCAAACAGTGATCCAAAGCAGTTTTAGTATTTACATCTCCACAATCAGTGCATGAGGGTTTCAGTTGCTCCATACCCTAGTCAATGCTTAGTATTTTCTAACTTTTCCTATTTAACAGTTCTGTTCTTTTTTCATTGTGATCTCACATGGCATTTATTTTTTTTCTATTGGGGTTGGCTACCTTTCTCTTATTGAGTGAGGGTAGTCTTTACATATTCTGGGTCCAAGTTCTTGTTAATATATGTACCACAGATATCTTCTCAAAGTTTTCATCTCACCATTGTACCCTTCTAAGGCTGTCTTTTGATGAACACTCTTCATTTTAGTTCAGTCTGAATTATCCTTTTGTTTTCCTTTTGTGCTAGGGATATTTTGTCCTGTTTAAGAAAATTTTACCTATCCCACACTCACATAAATATGCTATCATTCTCGAACAACATTTTAGGGCTTTAATGCTTTATTTTTTATATGTTAGATGTAAGATCATTCTGGAATTGATTTTGGTGTATGCTGTGAGGTAGGGATTAAGATTCATTTTTCCCATATGGCTGTACAAGTGATGCAGAAAAGCTTATTGAAAAGCCATGCCTTCCAAACTTCACTCTCGTTTCATCTTTGTCAAAATTCAAGAGTATGAGCTGTTTCTAGATTTCCTCTTACATTGTGTTGGTCTATTTATCTATCATTGTATCAATAAAATACTGTCTTGGTCATTGCCTTGATATTTGATATGAGATATCATGTTTTCTATCAATATGTCAGCTTTGCTTTTCTTCTTCAAGTTTATTGGTGCTTTACATTTCTTATAACCGTATGAATCGGCAGGAGAGAATTATCAGGATTGCTAACCTTATGTAAGCTCTGAAAATTGTTATTACAGCTCTCTAGAAATTTTTTTTCTTCTTATCCCAGAAGTTGTTCTTGTCCAGCTCTGTGAAGCTTCACCCTACCTATACACAGATTGATATCCAGCCAAAGACTCACTTGGGCTATTTTACAGATATCTAGATATCTTCCTCTGCATAGCTCCTTCCTTTCTGAAATTTGCCTCAAAGCTTCTAGACTCTCAGTGTGTTCAAATTGTATTCTCACACCTGTAAGATTGTCAGGCTCTGTTTGTGGTCCCTCTCCCTCTGCTGCGTTTTGGAAATTGCTCTTGACACAAAGCCTGAGTGATGTTTCCTTTCTCCCAGGGATCACAGTCAGAGTTGCCTGTTTTGTAATGTCTGAAAATAGTTGTTTCTGTATTTTGCTCAGTTTCTAGATGTTAATGTTGGAAGGCTAATTCTGGATCATCTTACTATCTCTGGGGCAAAAGTAGAACTCTAACTGTATTTATTTTGAACATACACATCCTATATATATTTATTACCTGTTGTCTAGTCTGTTTTACATTAAAACTATGACTTCATGTTCTTAGAAGTGCACTAGCAGCCCACGGAGACACACTTTTGCAGCTTTAGTAGATTTTTTTTCCAGAGTATAGTGAGTTGAATTTATAAGTGGTAGAAAGGCAATGTTTACATATTGCAAGCACTAATAGGAGTAAAGTCCTTGTGGTGATTGTACACCAGATAACAGCCTATGTATCAATTCTTAGTTGCCCTGTAGGTAAAAGAGAATGTTTCCTATCCAAAATTTTTTCCAGATAAACTTGTATCTTTCAATGGAAGACTAGCAAATCAGCTACATTAAGTTGTAACTATAAAGACTAAAAAGTACCCATATTAGAAATAAAACCCATGTATCTAATAAAAACACAACACAATTCTACAATATGCATATTCCATTTAAATAATCCATTCTTCTAAATTGGAATGTCTCTAGAATGCTGAAATTGGCTCTGTGTTTTCCTTGTATGTACTCAGTGAATTTTTACATTTTTAACAAATTAAAAAGTCAAGTAATCTTTGAGATACTGGCTTATTTTCACTCCAGTATATTAGCCTTTTTCCATATGTCTATAAATTCAAAAATTCAGTATTAAATAAAAAATCATTTTTTATTCATTTGTTGTTACTTTTTTCAATGAATGTAATAATTTTCTACAAAGAGCACATTGAATTGAATAACTATTTCTATCAAAGATTTTCCTTATGAGAGAGATTTCTTTAATTGTATTGACTCTAGTTAGTTTCAATTGTGAATACTGATTTAAAAGGTACTGTTTTAAGATATACTTATGTGGTAAGAACAGTACATGCTGAAACAAACCAAGAGATCCATGTTGATGTTTTCTTCCAAGTAGCATGGACGTTTAACCACACTGAAAACTATTCTAGGAAAATTCTACGCTCAAATAATATTGCTGAAGAGCTTGGCTAAAGAATTATAGTTCTTCAACCAGTCCCCAAATTACACAATGTGGCAAGAACATTGCGCTTTTTTGAAACGATCACTACACAGGCATGTATTTCATTTTTTTTTGTCCAGAATAAAGATGAAGCCTTCTTCCTTATCATTGAGCCTTTGCTATTTTACTCTGACTTTACTCTCCAACTGACAGCATGTGTAAATATGATGTTAAAGAGATTATAATAAGCATTTCATTAGACTACT
Source organism: Tursiops truncatus (assembly GCF_011762595.2). NCBI lineage: Eukaryota > Metazoa > Chordata > Mammalia > Artiodactyla > Delphinidae > Tursiops > Tursiops truncatus. Next base: position 85,122,533 of record NC_047045.1, read on the forward strand.
ATCAAAGTATTAAAGTATGCAAGCAATGTGAATAGACATGTTTTTATCATCTTTTAGATTCTTCTGATCATTTGGGAAATATTACTTGTCACTATTAAATAACTAATTGTAGAGAAAATGATAATCTAGAGACTGTTAAATAGAAAAAAGAAAGATTTGACTAAATGAGGTGATTCACATGAAGACACTATTCATGTGTGCCATATTTTCATATTTTCTGTATATCTACATTATGCATAACAACAGAAAATTAAATCTGATTCTGAATATGTTTATGTACATATATATGTGTGTATATATGTGTGTATATATATATATATATGTGTGTATATATGTGTGTGTGTGTATATATATATATATATATATATATATATATATATACACACACACACACACACACACACATACCTACATACATAACTACAATTTGGTAGACATCAATAGCACATGGAGGTATCTTGTGAAACATTGGCATTTAACATAGCGGCTTATAGCGCAAAAACTGCACTGTGCAAACATTAATACAGCCTGCCATTTGCCAAGGGAAATACTTTTGTAAGGCTCATTAATTTAATTGGTCCCTGTCATCTAGTTAAAAGGAAAAGAGAAGAGCATTTTCTGACACAGCCAAAGGCGGTTAAAAGTTCTATTAGGTTGTGCAGTACTTGAGAAGTTTTCAAGTTAAGAAGGAAATTGAATTCGGCACTTGGTACCACCTGCCTCCCCCCGTCCCCCGCTCCACCCCCATGTCTTAGGTGGTGAATCATAAAATTTTTAACTAGAACAGACCTGGAACTCTTAAACGTCAAGAGCTAGCACTAATTAATCTCTTCCTTTTAATTGCATGAAAACATGTTTTATCTCTTGAGATATAACTGTGGTTTGTATCAGTTCCACTGAGATGTTCTCCTAACACTTCTCTGCACTCCTAGCCTAAGAATCAATGTGGATGCCTCCCCCTGCCTCCCACTGAGGGTCTTTTGAAAATTCAAATGTTTCTTCTTCACTCACTCTCTGATTTCAGTGGCACATTGTACCCCTCTCCACCCTGACACACTAGAGACAAGGAAGGCCTAATTAACTTTTTCCTCTGCTTCTGGTCGCCACTCATTAAACTCCTGTGCATTTTGCAAACAGTTGTTTGGGTGCTTCAGGGAAGGCTCTCTTGAGTGAGCCTCTGTGGAGGAGGAGGTACAGCAGCTGTCCTGGGCAGTATTTGTCATCCCAGTTGTAGGACATGAAAGTCCTTCCAAAGGAATCTGGGATCCTCTTACCTCAGTCTGTGGCTCCTTGAGGTTCAGCCTTATGCCAGGGATTCACATCCACCTCCAGTGCCCTAAAGTGCTCTTTGCACTTTCCATTCAGTTTCTGAATCATAATCTTTTTGTTTTTTTATCAGCATGATCATCATTACTTCCTACAATAGGAATCAGCAAACTACAGCCATGGCCCAAATCCTGACACCATCTGTGTACAGCCCAAAAGCTAGGAATGTTTTTTACACTTTTTAACGGTTGAAAAAAATCAAAAGAACAATTCATTACACATGAAAAGGATATAAAATTCAAATTTCAATGCCCATAAATAAAGTTGTATTGGAGCGCAACCATGCTCATTTGTTGATGTGCTGTTTGTGGCTCCTTTCATGTTTAAGGGCAGAGTTGAGCAGTTACAACAGAGACTATATGGCCCACCAGTCCCTAAAATAATTTTTTCCTGGCCCTTTTCAGAGAGTTTACCAAACCCTATCCTAGAATATTGTTAGAACACAGGGATGGGAATTTTACGGTATGTTATTTCAGGCCTACCCTTCAGAAAATTAGAGGTTTGGTATGGTGAACAGAATTCCCCAAGAACCACCTGGGATTGAAATGGAGGAAATAATGAGCCTGCACAGAAAGCTAGAGTTCCAATTCTCTTAACAGAAGTGACTCAACCATAATTTACTCAATCACACCTGCTTCTCTCTTCTCAACCTCATCATGTGCATGGTTATGGAGCCGAAACATTGATTCGGCCCCTAATATGTGTGTCCTGCTGTGATAGGTTATTAAACTTTCAGTGCTTTGGTTTCTTCATCTCTAAAATGAAATCTTTGAAGTAAACAGTGTCTTTGGTTCTTCTTCTTGCTTCAAAATTTTATGATTGTACTAATTTTACAATGAATACCAACCTTCAAAATTTTAAGTTTCAAACCAATTGTTGAATTCAAGTTGCAAACATTTGAAAAAAGATAACTTTGTCACAGTTAAGCAGTTCATACTCTGAAAATTTTGTTTCATCTCTAAAATACCTCTTCCATCCCAAACCACCTGGCACAGTTCAACATGAAACCTTAGTCTCAGGGAGAACCCAATACCCTGAAACTCAACGTAGCTTAAACCAGATCCGTACAAGCCTGCTGTCCGTGGAATCTGTGTATCTCTCAAGGATTCCTGCTGCAGAGGGTAAGTGAGGCCACTGAACTTTTCCCCATACACAATCTGTCCCTAATGCTATTAGGCCAAAGTTTGTATTCTACTTTCTAAATCAGTTAAGACTTGTAGCAAAATTAGAAAAATAAATGTTGTGGTTAATTGCCCTCATTAAGAGAACACTGACAGCTCCCCCGGGTCACTAGAGCAGTTTCCTTCACATTAGAAATGCTTTATCCCTTAAGTGAAAATACAGGCTGTTCTACTGAGACACTCAAGCTGTACCCTATTCCAGGATACCATGGACTCTTAAAATGTAGTAAACAACTGCTCCACTTGAAAGGACATGCTGAGTCCTCCTTTCAGAGAGTACCATCTGCAAGATGTTCTTCTGCTTTGTTTATGGGTCTCTGTTGAAAATATACCTGCATGGGTGGTTATCAAGTCCTTTTGGTTCAGCAGATGGTCTCTCTACTGTAAACTACACTTTCCCAGAGACCGGCTGCACCCAATTTTTTTTCTCTCGTTTGCAATCGAAAGTTGACTTAGTCATTCAACTCGTTCTTTGTTGATTAGCTGTAGACTTACAAGCTTGTCTTGAATTATTCAAATGGATTTTCTTTTTTGTTATAAAACTCACCGGTGGTAGAAAAGTTCAATCCAACATCAAATACCAACTGCTGACCCTTTAAGGATGCTCTCTTTGGGCTCCTTGTATTCATGCTTCTCTGCAGGTGAGGCTGTACCTGCACCTTAATTGTTCAGAATACTTGGGTGACTGGTCTATTTTGAAATTTCTCTCCAGGAAAAGCAATTGCACCACCAGCCTGGATAATCTCTCCCATGATTTTACAGTCCTTACAACCAAGGAAAATTTGGCTTTCTCTGCTCATTCAGTAAAAGGCTACAGTTTTTCTTTTCTTAGTCTACCCAAATTGCCTATATCCAAACTGGGCAATGTCATGGTTTTTATCACAACTTGGACTGCTCTAAATAGAAATTCTTTCCTCAGTTAAATATCAAATGTGAGGGCTTCCCTGGTGGCGCAGTGGTTGAGAGTCCGCCTGCCGATGCAGGGGACACGGGTTCGTGCCCCGGTCTGGGAAGATCCCACATGCTGCGGAGCGGCTGGGCCCGTGAGCCATGGCCGCTGAGCCTGCGCGTCCGGAGCCTGTGCTCCGCAACGGGAGAGGCCACGCCAGTGAGAGGCCCGCGTACTGCAAAAAAAAAAAAAAAAAAAAAAATCAAATGTGACATAAATGTTGATCGTTTCTATGATTGTCTGTCAGGCATTACTTGAGATAGTTATGCTTGATAGCCATTATAAGGAAATGTAAAATCAGGGGCAACCTTTCTCCCTGCTAACAATTAAGACAGAATGGCTTTGAATGGCCAGACATCTGCTTGGTGCTGTTCTTATTCTTCTTTCAAGTTTCTGGAATTTCCTTAGAACATCTCTGTCAAATCCTAAGAAATGCTTCCTTAATTATAAATAGAGCCCTCTGTAAACAAAACCCAGGTGGAAATGATGAAGAATTCTTGTTTTCCCATCTGCTATATAAATTTAGGACTTTAAAGATTTGGTCTGGAGAATTCAGAGTTTCCTATGGACCACTTGGAATTAAAATGGTGTGATAAGGAACCTGGACAAAAAGCTGAAGTTCTAATTTCCCCCAGTAATGATACTTCAAATGAACTATACTTGCCCATCCTCACTGCTCTCTCCTCAAATTCATTATGTGGGTGGTTAGGGATGTGGAATGGAATTAATGTGAAAATAGTGGAGGAAATTTACTTGAAACTGTTCCTGAAATTCAACTATGCTATATAGCCAATAAGATCACTTAAAGTTTTACTCAAGAAAGCTCAGTAATTGTCCAGATAACTGCCTTGAAAGAATTTTGGGTATGACAACAGGGAGGGGAGCTCAGGCTGAGCCCAGATGACTTCCTACATAGAGAAGACAGAGCTGAGAGTTCACAGAGATCAAGAAAATGAGAGCTGTCAGGACAGATTAGCAGAGAGAAAAGTGCTGTACAGAGAAAGAACTCCAACAACCTTCAGAGACTCCCCGTTGAATATTCTGCAAAGTGCTAATCACCACATGTGTGTAAGAAAAGTGCTCAAGGCCCAAGAAAATGCCATCCTAAAAGATTAGAAGAATTAATATCCAGCACTTACACAGGGTTGGGAATATTGCCTGTGTGAGCAACCATAGAAACTCATAGTTTATGGGGCTTGAGTAAAGAACTAAGGTCTTGTGTTAGTAGAAGGGAATGATTAGCCCTAGTCTAAACTTCACTCTCATCCCACGAAACAAATCTTAAAAGCAAGATCCAAAAGGAGCAAACAGTTCTCAGAATTATATTTCATGTCTGCAAAAAGTTAGGTAGAGTTATGGTAGATATGAAAAAGATCAAAACTGAAGTTCTAGAGATAAAACTACAACGTGTGAGATGAAAAATACACTGGATGAGATTAACAGTGATTAGACATTGTTGGAGAAAGGATTATTGCATTTGAGACATAAGAATAGAAATTATCATATATATATATTATATATCATGTATATAATTATCTCATATATATAATGGAAAGTTACTCAGCCATAAAAAATGAAATCTTGCTATTTGTGACAACATAGAGGGTATTATTCTTAGTGAAATATGTCAGACAGAGAAAGAAAGATACTGTATGTTTTCACTTATATGTGGAATCTAAAAGACAAAATAAACAAATATAACAAAACAGACTCACAGATACAGAGAGCAAACTAGCAGTTACCAGAGGGGAAAGGAGAGGGGGGATAGGTGAATGGGATTAAGAGGTACCAGTTATAAAATAAACAAATTATAAGATATAATGTACAGCACAGGGAATATATTCAATATTTTATAATCATTTTTGTATGGAGTATAATCTTTAAAAATGCCAAATTACTCTGTTGTACAGTTGAAGCTAATAAAATATTGTAAGTCAACTATACCTCAGTAAAAATAAAATACGGAAAAATATATATTATGTTAAAACTATCATTACTCAAAAGAAAGTTTAAGAGATGACATTAGGGACTTCCCTGGTGGCGCAGTGGTTGACAGTCCGTCTGCCGATGCAGGGGACACGGGTTCGTGCCCCGGTCCGGGAAGATCCCACGTGCTGCGGAGCGGCTGGGCCCGTGAGCCATGGCCGCTGAGCCTGCGTGTCCGGAGCCTGTGCTCCGCAAAGGGAGAGGCCACGGCAGTGAGAGGCCCACGTACCGCAAAAAAAAAAAAAAAAAAAAAAAAAAGAGGTGACATTAACATCAGAAAAAGTGAAGTTAACAACAGAATACTACCAATAATTTTCAAAAGTCTTTTTATAATGAAAAAGAAGTCAATTCATTAAAAGAGTGTAACAGTACTAAACACTTTTGCATCTAATAAAAGAGCTTCAAAATACATGAAAAAATTGATAAAACTGCAAGGACAATGTTCAAATTAACAGTTAGATTCAGAAGCTTCACTGCACCTCTCAATAATTGATAGAACAAGTAGAAAATCAGAAAGGAAATAGGAAAGCTGCACAATGCCATCAACCTGACTGACATTTATACAAATCCACCCCAAAACTGTAGAATAACATTTTAAAGTGCCTATTGATCAAAATAAATGACATTTTGAGCCATAAAGCACATCTCAATAAATTTGAAAAGATTAAAATACAGATTTAAGTAATACAGACTATTTTCCCTACCCATAATGATATTGTTAAAAATCAATAACAGAAAGATCTCTGGAAAAATCATCATTGAGAAACTAAAAATCACATTTTAAAATGACCCATGATCAAAGAAGAATTTTTAAAAAGGTAATTTAAGTGTTTTGAATTGAATGAGAATAAAAATATAGTATGTGAAAATTTGTGGCATTCCTCTAAAGCAGGGTATATGCTAACATTTAGAGCAGCAAACACCTATATCAGAAAAAAAGAAAAGTGTCAAATCAATAACCTCAGCTTCTAACTTCACAAATTACAAAAAAAAAATATTAAAAACAGATAAGAAGAGGAAAGAATAAAATAAAGACAAGAACAACAATAAATAAAATACAAACCAGAGCAACAATAGAGGAAATCAATGAAACCTAAAGCTGGTTCTTTCAGGAAATCAATCAAATTGTAAACTTCTAGCCAGAATGATTAAGGGGAAAAACAAGAGAAGATACAGTTGCTAATATCAAGAATGAGAGAGGCGATATCAACAGATTCTAAAAGTATCAAAAGAATAATAAGAAAATATTGTGAGCACCTTTATGCCAATAAATTTGAAGATTTAGACGGAATGCACAAATTCCTTGGAGTACATACATTAGCCAATCTCATTTAAGAAGAAATTGGGGGCTTCCCTGGTGGTGCAGTGGTTGAGAGTCCGCCTGCCGATGCAGGGGACACGGGTTCGTGCCCCGGTCCGGGAGGATCCCACATGCCGCGGAGCAGCTGGGCCTGTGAGCCGTGGCCGCTTAGCCTACGCGTCCGGAGCCTGTGCTCCGCAGTGGGAGAGGCCACAACAGTGAGAGGCCTGTGTACCGCAAAAAAAAAAAAAAAAGAAGAAATTGATTAGTTAAATAGCTATATATCTATTAAAGAAATTAAATGCGTAGTAAAAATCCTTCTCACAGGAAAACCTATGGGCACAGATGCTTTCACTGGTAAATGCATCAAGTGTTAAAGAAAGAAAGAATAGTAATTCTGCATAATTTTTTCCAGAAAATTTATGAAGAAGAAATCTTTCCAACCCACTGTATGCTATCAATATGACCCTAATATGAAAAACAGGTAAAAACATTACAAGAAAAGAAAGGTATAGACCAATGTCTGTCATGAACATGGATGCAAACTTTTAAAAACAATTTAGCAAATTACTCTATACATATTAAGAAAGGTTAACATACTGTGACCAAGTGAGATTTATCCCAGAATCCAAGGCTAATTCAATGTTCCCAAATCAACCAATTTATTTCACCTTATGTATTTGTTTTCTAATGCTGCCTAATAAATTTAATAAACTTAGCCATTTCAAACAGCACCCATTTGGGCTTCCCTCATGGTGCAGTGGTTGAGAGTCTGCCTGCCAATGCAGGGGACACGGGTTCGTGCCCCCGTCCGGGAAGATCCCACATTCCGTGGAGAGGCTGGGCCCGTGAGCCATGGCCGCTGAGCCTGTGCGTCCGGAGACTGTGCTCCGCAACGGGAGAGGCCACAGCGTTGAGAGGCCCGCGTACCACAAAAAAAAAACCCACAAAAAAAACAAAAAATAAAACAGCACCCATTTACTAATGTGTATTCAGTAGGTCAGAAGTCCAGCATGGTGTGGCAAAGCTCTATGCTCAGGTTAACACAAGGATGATCTAGACATGTTGGGTGGTCTGAGTTCTTATCTGGAGGTTCTGATCCCACAGTTCTTGTTGTCAGAATTTATTTCCTTGTGGCTATAGGTCTGAGGTCCCTGTTTCAGTCTGGCTTCAATCAGCTTCCAAAGATGACTCATATTCCTTACATATGTCTCCTTTCACCTTCCAGCCAGTGACAGCAAGTCAAACCCTTTCATGCTTCAAACCTCTGATTTCCTCTTCTGCAACCAGTTGGAAGAAGCTCACCTTTCAATGGTCTTAAGTGATAATCTCCCTTTCTTAAGTCAGACGTGCCATGAGAAGAACATAATCAGAGGAATAAAATCCTTTATATTCACAACCCTCAGGATCATGCAGGGCATCTACACTGGAGAAGAGGGTGGGAGAACATCTTGGGGAACATACTAGAGTCCTACGTATATCATCATATTAACAACTTAAAGAAGAAAAATCACAATAGATGGAGAAAAGGCATCTTACAAAATCAATCATCCATTCCTGATTTAAAAACTCTCATCAAATTAGGTATAGAAGAGCACTTACTCAATCTGATAAAAATAATCTGTAACATCCTAAATAATAGTAAAGCAGTGAATGCTTTCTCCCTATTATTTACTAAATTGTGCCTCCCCGCCCCCAAATTTATATGTTGAAGTCCCTAATCCGCAGTATCTCAGAATGTAACTGCATCTGAAGATAGGGCCTTTAAGGAGACACACGAGGATGCAGGAGCACAGAGAAGACACAGCAAGAAAACAAGAAGATAGCCATCTGCAAGCCAAGGAGAGAGGCCTTAGGAGAAACCAAATATTCCAACACCTTGATTTCGGACTTCCAGGCTCCAGAACTGTGAGAAGTAAATTTCTGTTGTTTAACCCACCTAGTCTGTGGTATTTTGCTATGGCAGCCTAGGAAACTAATACACTCACTAAGACAGAAATAAGCCAAGGATGTTTGTTGGAATATATATATATATTCCAAATGTCAAGACTCAATGACTCAATATTGTCAAGATGCCATTTCCCCCTATTTAAGCTATAAATTCCATGCAATTCCAGTCAAATACCAGCAGCCTTGTTTTGTGAAAGTTTACACACAGATTCTAAAATTTTTTTTTAAGCATCTTTATTGGAGTATAATTGCTTTACAATGGTGTGTTAGTTTCTGTTTTATAACAAAGTGGATCAGCTATACATATACATATGTCCCCGTATCTCTTCCCTCTTGCGTCTGCCTCCCTCCCACCCTCCCTATCCCACCCCTCTAGGTGGTCACAAAGCACCAAGCTGATCTCCCTGTTCTATGCGGCTGCTTCCCACTATCTATCTATTTTACATTTGGTAGTGTATATATGTCCATGCCACTCTTTCACTTCATCCCAGTTTACCCTCCCCCCTCCCCATGCCCTCAAGTCCATTCTCTACATCTGCGTCTTTATTCCTGTCCTGACCCTAAGTTCTTCAGAACCATTTTTTTATTTTAGACTCCATATATACGTGTTAGCATACAGTTTTTGCTTTTCTCTTTCTGACTTACTTCACTCTGCATGACAGACTCTACGTCCATCCACCTCACTACAAATAACTCAATTTCGTTTCTTTTTATCTAGAAAAGTAAAGAAAGTATAATAGGCAACACAACTCTGAAAAACCAAACAAAGGAACAAGCAAACAAGAACAAAGTTGAAAGACACACAATATCTGATTTCAAAAAAATATTATAAAGCTTCAGTAATCAAGACACTGTTTTAGTGGCATAATGGTTGACAAGCAGATCAACATTTGTCATTTCTCTTTAGTGTTTTTCCAGCCTCAGGTAACAGTCTTCTTGTTCCTTGCCTGCCTCTGCCTCCTGCCCTATCCCAAGGCCAATATGTCACATGTGTTAGAATTTCATATTGGCAATAGTTCAATAAAGGAATATCTTGAGAGTAAAGCAAGTGAGCAGTGAGAAAGTTTATGAGAACTTCCAGGAAATATGTTTCTTTTTGAAAAAAAACACAAATTTATTTAAAAAAAAATTACAAAAATAACTCAGCCAACACAGAAGAGTTTAAAATAGAGAAAAAGAAAGAAAAAGGGAATAGCTTCCTAAATCAGATCACCCAGAGAATGAGCACTGTTAATATTTTACAAACTTTATTCCAGATATAGATCTCTTACATGCATTTGAAAGGTTAGATGTATGAAATCATTTTACAAAAATTACATGATAATATGTATGATTCTTAAAAGGACATTATCAGCTGTAATTTCATTTGACTTTAAAGTGGAAAATAAACAGAATTTCTTTTAAGTTTTACGTTTAAAGAGTTTCAATTATCAGTAGCAGTCACTTTTACCACATTTGCTTTTGTTTTTATTTCTCTTAACTTGTATTTCACTTTCTCTTTGGCTGAACATCAGATTAGAGACTTTTTTTCCTCTAAAATTGCTCATGATTACTTAAATGTTGCCTTTTATTTAAAGGATAGCTTGACTGGTATACATTTTTCAAATCACTTTTTTAATGAAACTTTTTTGTTGTGGTTATTAATATAATTTTTTTATTAATGGAGTTCAGAACTTCCTTAGACTATCTTGCTACTCTTTTTATCTGCATCATTCTCTCCTCGAAGACCATCTTTGCCTCTCCTATCTACAGATTTGTCTCTTTTTTATACCAGGAGAGTTTCCTACTATTATGTCTCATACTGTCATTACTTGTATGTACCATTTGTGAACTTCTTAACATCCAACCACCTTATTGAAAATCATTTTATATTTATGTTCATTGCCTTTCCATAGCACTTACTTCTTCTAACTTATCATATTCCTGGCATGTTTATTATACTTTTTTTCTTATTTCTACTGCAGTTTTCATCTCTATAAAGATTCTATATATAATTTTTCCATTATTTCCTCATTTCTGCTGGTTTACTTTTCATTCCCATAACATATCTTACTTTCTTGAGGACTTTCTAAATGATGAACATGAATATTTTTACAGTTTATTTAATATTGAAGAGATTTATTTGCTTCTTACTCTGTTTCTTTTGTAAATTACTTTCATGATATATGTTCTTCTTTGGCCTTCTGCTAAGTCACCTTCTCATGTCAATGATTTTTTTCATACTCTGTTACATTAAAATCCATTGGTCGTACTTACATTTTCAAAGGATGCTTTACCCATGTGTAAATTTGCAACATCATGTAATGGTCATTTGGAAATTAGTGATTTCTTGAGTAATGTAGATCTTGTAAAAGTTGCCAGATTTTATTAGCTAGTATCAAAGAGCTAAGATACATTAATATCATCAGCAGACTCATCAGAAAGGTCTTTGAATACTTAGAAGCTGTTGAGCTCAAAAGTGGTGAATATAATTTTTCCAAAATTTGGAATTTGACATGAAAGCTTGAATTTTATCATTAACTACAAATGCTGTCAATTGTTTTCCTGTATGTAACAGGCTCACTTTCATCATTTTTTGACAAAATATCTGTCAAACACTCATGTCTGAATAATTATAGTTTGTCAGTCTTTCAAATAAAATGATGTATGTGAAAAAAGCAAATAGTTCATTTTGCAAGTGAAACGATGACACAAGTGTTTTTCCTGGGGACAGCCATCCTTCGGCATGTACCAGATATACTTTATGCAGAAGTCCCATTTCCTTAAACAGAATATTTTTTAAAAACATGTAAATAAGAGTTGAAATTTAATAAAGTTAATTTGTACTGCTCTTAGTGTGAATATTCTTAGGTGAGAATTGCTTCTTTTCTCAGTGCTGTAGCCATGAAAATATGATGACTGTGGGTTCACTTTGGTGCCACTGCCTTGATTCATGCTAAGCCACCAGCAGTTTTACCCACCATTGCTTTTTCATCATCATTGCAAATATCAACACAGCAAGAAGGCAAATGACATCTCAGTATGTTATAAAGGCAGTTTTGACTTTGTGTACCATTGAGAAGACCTCCGGGAACCCCAGGACTCTGGGAACATCTTTAAGAACTACAGGCTTAGGTAAAGTTGTGCAAGAAATAAATCAAACTGTTATCAACGATTGCCTCATGGCGGTGGCATTAAGAGTAAAAGGAGTCAATCTAGCAGCACATCTCTGTTTTTAATTTTTTCAACGCTTATATTACTTTAAAAATTATGTTAAAGACTCAATAAAGAGAAATAATAAGAAAAATAATTATCATTGTAATTATCACCAGTAATTTGGTCCAGGTCAAAACATAATTATATTCCAACTATGCTGATGCCTGCTTTAAGGTGACCTCTATTTTTAAAATAATTATCTAATAGTTAATCAGTGCTTAGAAAGATAGGGAATTTATGATTTTGCTTTCAATATATATATATTTTTTACTTGGGATAAATGCTTCATTGATTTATATAGTATAAAATTCAACAAATGAACTAATTTAACTTGTTGGCAAAATCAGAAGTATGATTTGAGTCTTCTAATCATCAGCGTTTAAGTCAATATACAGGTAAACTCTTAATTTAATCCTTTAGAAAGTCACATATTTAAAATAGCTTGCTCCAGAGATAAGTTAATGACTTTTACCAAAGTATGCAATAAGGTGAAAAAAATGTTAAGTCCCCTATGACTGTTAAATATATGTCATTAGTCAACAGCCAGTTCCACTTTTTTTTTTAACATCTTTATTGGAGTATAATTGCTTTACAATGATGTGTTAGTTTCTGCATTATAACAAAGTGAATCAGCTATACATTTACATACAGCCCCATATCCCCTCCCTCTTGCTTCTCCCTCCCACCCTCCCTATCCCACCTCTCTAGGTGGTCACAAAGTACTGAGCTGATCTCCCCGTGCTATGCGGCTGCTTCTCACTAGCTATGTATTTTACATTTGGTAGTGTATATATGTCCATGCCACTCTCTCACTTTGTCCCAGCTTACCCTTCCCCCTACCTGTGTCCCCACTTTTAATGATTTCCCTGAGCTACACAAGCTAGTTGAATTGAGTGATTTAATCAGCACACTATTTCCTATTTTCTCATTTATGCATATTAACTGAGAATATAATTGCGCACATTATATGGAAACCCTTTCATGTCCTGAGAGGGTCAACAGTATTATTTCGAGCTTATTTGGCTTGAAGAAACCTGGGTTCTATCTGTTCTACATAAACTGATTAAATACCGTATGCTAACACATATATGCAATCTAAATTTTAATTGCATTTACCATATTCCTTATAGATTTTGTTCAGTGTAATTACACCAATTAAACTTATAACACACTTATACACAGAAGGTGTTAAGAAAAAATGAATTAAGGAAAACTATTTTTCACTCACTTGATAGCATCTTGAGCTTTTTTAAGACTAGATTAGATATCATTACAATTAATTGAGTGTAATTAAAAGGTAAAGAGATGGTCTTACTGTGGTCATCCATTCACTAGGAAGTGCTGAGGCACTGATGACGGAAAAGCAATTAATGGAATATTTTCATGACATTTATCTCAATGGACACTCATCAGACTTATGGTTCCAAGAACTAACTTTTGTACTCAATGAGTGTTCAAATGTTAATTTGAAGGTTTGAGTAATATAATAAAGATGTGAAATTAAAAAAAAAATGATCCATCTCTCCTGTGCAGGGATTGGCAAACTTTTCTTATAGAGCCATGTAGTCTCTGTTGCAACAATTCAACTTTGCCATTGTAATGTGAAAGCAGCCATAGAGGATGCATAAAGGGCAGTGTTCCCAAGACAGAAACAGGCAGAAACAGGCACATAGCTCATGGCCATGGTTTGCCCAATACTATGTCCTCCAGACCTAAAGTTTAGAATAATGACTGTTATAAACAGTGTTCTTATAAGAAAACATGCCAAAAGCAAAAAGCAGACTTGCTTTTTATACTAAACCATATGTGACACATCACTGATAGTCCTGGAGGTACAAAAACTATCAAAGATTGGATTTATTTGTGGAACATCTAACGCAAAACCCACTATTATATGTGGGTTTGTTTGAGTTTGTATATACTAAACAGAGTCATCAGAAATTTGAAAGAATAATGTATCGGTTTTCCTCTGCTTAGAAATTCATATATAACAAATGCTAGTCAAGACTGATCTCAGGTGGCCTCGGCCTGCAGTGGCTGGAAGCAGGATTTTGGTTCCCCGGCCAAAGATTGAAGTCAGGCCATGGCAGGGGGAGTGCTGAATCCTAGCCTCTAGACCAGTGGCCGGTGACGAAACCCTGGCCCGTCAGCCGTGTAGAAATGAATTTCTACAGAGACGGAAAGTAGTGAAACAAGTAAAGTGTTTATTAGGAGGAAAAAGGGTACGTGTGGATAGAGACACGGACGGACTCAGAGAAAGAGCCGCGCCCTTGTGGTAGTTTGAATCACTTACATGGGGCATTTCTTCCAGGTTTCCTCTGGTCAGTAATCACCTTGCTTTGCCTGGCTCTGAGTTCATATTTGGTTTGTCTCAGGGTCCTCCCATGTGTGCATGTGCATCTCTTAACCAAGATGGATTCTAGTGAAGAGGCCTGTTGGATGGTTGACCTAACCTACTATGCCCCCCGAGGAGCCTTTCTGCACTTGTATAGTTGGGAAGGTCTCCTTGACCTCGAGAATGAGGAATATGTGGTCCCTTTATCTCTTATGAGGGGAGGGTTCAGTTTCTCTGCCATGCCAGTACTGTTATCTTAAAGTGTCCACCAGAGGCAAAGCTATTTAACCTGTTCCTGTTGTTATTTTTATCTGGAAGTGTAAACAGGAGGCTGGCTGTAAACATCCAACCTGGAGCCCATCTACCTCCTGCCTCAAGACCATTCGAAAATTCTCTAATTATGAATCTGTGGTTACTTCCCTTATTATTTCCTGAGCAGCTAGTGAAATGCACACAAAGAAATTATTTATCTGGTCTTTATTTTAAGGGATTGATGTGGGAGGCTACTGAGATATCAATAAAAAATAGGAAAATGGCCTTCTTTTGTGATTGTAGTTTAGGGGATGGGAGCTGGAAGCTAAGACATCAGGAAAAGGATTTACCACTCTCCTGGGTTGAACCCCTTGCTGATCTGTTTTGGAATCTGGGAGAAAATCGTCGAAGCAGAACTCCCATCTCCAAAGACCTTGCAGCCTCCAAACTGAAGAAGAAAATCTGTTCTAATTCAAATTCTGAGACCTTTGCCTTTCTCCCATGAAAGTCATTTGCACATGATTGATATGGCCTCACAACCCTGGGCCAGTCCTAACTTTCCTTTCACTCTTAGCCTAAGACCTCAGAATCACTTGCTTCCTATCAATGAAAAGTCTCTAGGGCAATAGATTTTTTTCTTCTTTGAAGGAGGTCACAAGAGCTATTGATATAGATATACTTTAGCTTCTTTTCTCAGCACAGAAAATTTTGCTTTCCATGCTAGGAATCCCTGTGTTATCCTTGTATTTGGAGAAAACACCCTTTGTAATCCAATCTTAAAGACACACACACATTATTTGCACATCAAATGAAGTAAAAGTAAAAGACTCTCCAGCTCTCCTATACCGCCTGCTCCCGGGAACACCCTTTGACCTCACCCTACAATGTAATAATTAAGCTTCTAAAGCTATTATTCCCTGAAAAGGAAAAAAAAAGAAAAGCATGCCAACAAGAGTGTACTGAGTTTTGAGGATATAAGTGCTCTTACTAGCTGTTCATACATCTCCACTTGTTGGCAGAGATGAACAAAGTAATTGTAGACGCCTCGATCATTTTAGGCTTACTAAACTTACTTATTTACATGACAGGTCATCCAAAAAGGGTCATTCAGTTATTGGTACATTTTTCCAGGTTCCATTGCTAACATAATTAGGGGTAATGTAAATTTGAGCAATTTTCCAAACCATAATTGATAGTGCACGACAATATACAGAGAAATAAAAGTCACAGTTTCCCTACATTGGTAGTCTAACACTCATTAAAGCAAGCAGCATGGAAACACTTACCACAAGCCAGGCACTGGGCGAGGGCTTCAAACAGAGGCTGTCTATCATTTAGTCTTTCATAGCCCCTATTTTTCAGATCAGAAACCGAAGCTGACAGAGGTTGAACCCCATCTTTTTTCACATAACCAGTCGGTGGGAGTTTCAGGATCTGTACTTGGGTGCGAGTGGTTCTGGTCATTGTACCATATTGCATATGCCTAGATTAAAATTTTGAAAGTGAATACACGGTTTAGAGTTCCAGGAGTATCCTTTCTGGGAATATTTATTTGGATACTCTTCCTGGGGACAAATGCAAAAGAAGAAGGGAAGTTTGGAGAGAAGGTCCCTTCTTCCCAACACGGTCCTTATGCCATCTCTCCGCCAGCACCCTCCCCTCTTCTCTTTCATCGCCTCCACAGGTGATGGTCAGTCTGATTCACTGTACAGCAGGACACAGATGCCACCAAGTTTACTAGTGAGTGGTGTCACTCCACTTTAAAAGATGCTGTTAGTAGGGTCCCTCTTAACTCTTCCTCTCACTTCCAATGGTAGGTCCCTGAGCCATTTTATAAAATGGGACTCAGCGCTTTACCCCTTCCCTTCTCATGGCAGGTCTTCTGCCATAAGAAGACCTCTCACAGAAGCTGAGGTAAATTCTGCTCCTTAATCTGCAACTGCACCTTAAAGAGAGAGTCTTTTCATGGGATTCGAACTGTAACAGGCATAGTTCAGGGCTGTGATGGTCGTGCAGATTGGGGAACAGTGAGAGCAAAAAGAGCAGGTGCACAGAGATCGCAGCTGAGTGTGGGAAAAGAACAATGAATCCCTGACAATCGTCCTTTCCCAGGTTCCCCAGAAATCTCACTGCATTCTTGTCTTAGTTTCTGAGACACAGTGTATCCTCATGGTAAAGTCCTCATGTGGGCTTAAATGAACTTGAATTGATTTCTATTTGTTTCAACAAAAAAAGAGTTCTAACTAATATGCTAACCAATTTACAAAATGCCCTAATAAAATCATTCCATGAATTCTAACTCTGCAAGGTCTTTAGCACTGAAACACAATCTATTTATTTACTCTAGCCCAGCCCCCTCGTCCATTCTCTTCAAGGATTCTTCTGCAGCTTCACGATTCTGCCCAAGAATTCTTGAGACAGTCAAAGTCTAGGAAGTATTTTTTCTAATGTTTTGAAACTTATGGGGATTCTGATTCATGTACATTCCTGGCAAGAGTTATGTTTCTGAGATGCTGTACTGCCAGTATATTTTTTCCTATAATGAGCTTCCCCAAATGATTTTTATACAAATCTAGCTATTCCTTTAAATAATGATAGAGAGTTTGCATGTAAACCTTTATTCAATAAATCACTTTTGATGATAGATATTTTCAGTGCTAGTATTACGGTTTCTAATGCAAAATTTAAACACTTTACTTTTATGGTTTCTTAATGTTACGAATCCTCTGAAAGGATATTTTGTTGATTGTTCCACTACGGCTTATCCTCTTTATTCCTGGACAAATAAATCAAATTTTACCTGCGTTTGTAACCCCTCTCTTGGAAATATTTAACCATGAGTAATGACACAGTATGGCTCAATGAACCAAGCTATAACTGATGATTCTCCAATCTGGAGAAAACATACAAGCATATAATAAAATGTGTGGGACTCTGGAAGGAACATGTCATATGGTAGAGTGAGGAGAAAGCCTGAAGGTGTTAAATTTTCGAAGGTAACAGCTCATTAATTTATCAGGTATGTTCTATGAGCCAGAAACTATTCTTGGCGCTGAGAATACAAATACTAACAGAGCAAGAGGTCTCAGTCTACGTGAGAAGAGTCAAAACTGCAGGGTGAGCGTATGTTATAAGCTTCAGAGGTTTTCTATTTGCTGCTATTGTGGCCACTCCAGGGGGATAAACTCTATTCTTTCGCTTGTTCCACATTCATTTTCTTATTTTTGTCATCATTTTATCAAGTAGGATATTTTCTGGCTGAAACAGGGCGTATTTTTAAAAAATCCATTTTATCTCCACTATTGGCTTATTTTTTATAGATGCTCAGAAATCTGGGGTTTTTTTAAAATGTTTGTCCTAGGGTAAAAATATAAAAAGTTTAATTAACCACATTCTATGTTCAAATAGTTACAGATGGCTACACATGCCATGCAAACACCCTGCAATAGTAAGGTCATCCTTTCTCCCTTTCCTCTTTTTTGTTATTGTTGTCCTATTTTACTATTGTTCATGCTATTGACCAACAATTCATTGCTACCAATTTTGTTTTAGAGAGTAAGCACTTTTTTATAGCTAATTAAGATAAAGAGAATATACTGTATATATCATCATTTAATAATTTCTGGGAATCATCTCTTCTTTTTTGTAGATCAAAGTTTTTGTTGGTATAAAACTCCTTCTGCCTCAAGAAATTTCTTTAACGTATCTTACAGTGAAGGTATAATTTATGAATTTTCTGGTTTTGCTTGTCTGAAAAAGTTTTTACCTGTCCTTTACTTTTGAAATGCAATTGGCTAGGTGTAGAATTCTGGATTGACAATTATACTTTTCTTTCAGCACTTTAAAGATGCCCTACCATCTTCTTCTAGCTTGTATAATTTATGACGCAAAGTCTGCTTTATTTTTATCTTTAGCCACTGTAATGTGTTAATTTTGGCAAACTTAGAAATTTGAATATTAAGTGTTCAGATATTTTTCTTTCTTGTCTTGAATTTATCTGGCTTAGTGTTATCTAAGTGTCTTGAATCTGTGTTTTATATTTTCATTTGGAAATTCTCAGCTGTTATCTCTTCAAATACTTCTGGCCAATTGGATCCTTCTTCTGTGTCTGGGATTGCCATTATGCATAAATTACATCTTTGCATACAGTTCCACAGCATGTGGATGCTGTGATCTTCTGTTTACCTCTCCCCTATACGCCCCCCCGCCCCTCCCCCTGGACATACTCTTCTTTTCCATCAGTGTTTCAACTTTGGCAGTTTCTATTGAACAGTCCTTAAGCTCATCGATACTTTCCTCCTCCTGTCATGTCTACTGATGAACTTGTCAAAGGCAATCTTCATCTCTATTATTGTGTTTTTATTCCTTGTGTGGTAGGCGGAATAACGTCCCCTAAAGAGATCCACATTCTAATCTCTGGAACCTGTAAATATGTAATGTTACATGACATCTTACTCTGTTCGGGCTGCTATAACACATTACCATAAACTGGGTGGCTCAGAAACAAGAGAAATGTATTTCACAGTTCTGGAGTCTGGGAAAGCCAAGATCAAGGCCCTGGCAAATCCAGGGTCTGGTGAGGGCATAATTTTTGGTCCATAGATGGCCATCTCCTCACTGTGTCCTCACATGTGTGAAGGGGAAAGGGAGCTCTCTGTGCTCTCCTTTATAAGGGCACGAATCCCATGCATGAGGTCTTCACCCTCATGATATAATTACCTCCCAAAGGTCCCCCCTTCTAACAACATCTCACTGGGGGGTAGAATTTGAACATATGAATCTGGGGTGGAGGGAGCACATGTATTGACATGGTAAATGGGGATTAATTTTACAGTTGGAATTAAAGTTGCTAATGAACTTAATAGAGTTTAAAATGGAAAGGTTATCCTGGATTACCTTGGTGGGCCAAAGGGTCCTGCAGTGTGGAAGAGGGAGGTAGAAGAGTCCAGGTCAGAGCAATGTAATGTTAAAAAGACTCAGTTTGCCACTGCTGACTTTGTAAACAAGGCATAGGGTCAGAGAATGCAGTCAGTCTTTGCAAGCTGCAAAGGACAGGGGTGAGGATTCTCCCCCTAGAGCTTCCAGGAGGGAATGTAGCTCTGTCAACATCTTGATTTTTGCCCAGTGTACCTATTTTGGATCTGACATCCAGAACTGTAAGATAATAATTTTCTGTTGTCTCAAGGCACCAATTTCTCAATAATTCATTGCAGCAGCAATAAACTCATACATATCATACTTCCACTTGAGTCTTTTTGTTCTTACCTCTCTCTTCAAATTTCCATCTGTTCATGCATGTTGACTGCCTTTTCCACTATGAACATATTTTTCATACTTATTTTGAATTCCTTACTGATAGTTTCAATATCTACATTATTTGTGTCTGATTCTGTTGACAGCTTTATTTATCAGAAGTTTTTTTTTTTTCTGATCCTATAATTTTTGACTGATGTTCATAGTGTATATGACAGTACGTTATAGATATGGTGAGTAGTGTTTGTGCCTGGAAATACGCATGCTTATTTTTTAGCTATGTCATTATTGGTGGTAATGGGAGGTTGAATAAATCATGTCCGGAATTGATCTGGATTTAGAATTTGCTGTTTCCATGTCTGCCTTCAGTACATCACTGGCTTGAAATTCCCCCAGTGTTACCTTGTGCTTAGGTTCTGGATAATTTTCCAGAGTTTTACCTCAATGTACCTCTCCAGCCACAGCTCTAGGTGTTGCCTTTGCACTTATACCTCAGAGAGAGTCTAGTTTCTTATTCCTTCCCCTCCTTCAGCAACAGAAATTCTTGGTTACTTGGTGATTGGTAGCCTTGACAATGGGGCCAGGCGATTCTGTTTTCCTGGTTCAGCCTCTGTCTTACATCCTATGTCTCTGGGTTTCAGGGATAGAGCTTTCTAAGTCATCCTGCTTCTTCCCCAGTGATGGAGGATCTCTAACTGCCTGGGTTCAGGATGATTTTCGGTACTTCCCCAGGATGAGAGAACATTTTCTTTTGCCCTTCCACAGGTCACTGTGGGTCTTCATATATGTGTACTCTGTGGTTGATGTTGCTTATTTCGTTTCTTCCAGAGGCAGAAACTTTGTTCCTCAGGGGACAACTATTTTTAAAAATGCAGAAACCCTTTCTGACTTTATCTCTCAGAACCTTACAAATTTTGGAGGACTTTACCATCAGACCTGTGTGCCTACTCTTTCAGTGTTACCACGTAGAGTACTCACTGCCTTCCAAGGTGACCCATGTGCTTCAGGAGTTGTGTTTTTGTTCACCTTTTGAGCTGTCACCTGTGGGGATCTGAACACTTTTATTACTTTCCTCTTGTGCTCTCCAAGTACTTGCCCTTTGTTCAGTCTTAGCCCGACTCATAGCAGTTCCAAATAAAAGCTGAGCTCTCAGATTTTTGTAAATCTGGAAACAACTGCCGTCTTTCACTACAATGGACCCTCCCTTTTCCCAGTTCTTCTCTGTCCCAATATTCTGTTATTTTTCTTATGCCTTCTTACCAGTTCTGATGCTCTTTTCTTGCTTTTGATGACATTGCCATATTGTTTGTAATTTCTGGTTTCTCTCTTTCCTAGGCTGAATATGCCTTCTGGTTTGCTCTTGCTGACTTGTCCCATTGTCTTACATGTTTTCTGTGAGAAATGCTATACCTGTGCCTATAGTATATTGTTATACTGTCTATATTTTTATATTAAACCTAGATACTTGGCATTTAAATCATCTAATTATCTTCTTTTTCCCCAAAATTTTGGCTATTTTGGGTACTTAAATTATGTTTTTGTATAAGTTTAATAAATTTTATTGGAAATCCTTTTGAGAGTATGTTTGGAACTTCATTGAACCTACAGTTTGCAGGAAATTGACACCTTTATGATATATTAAGACATTGTATACATGATATGTTAGGTCTATTTATTGATGACTTCTTCCTTAAAGGAAATGTGTGCCGTTTTAGACTTATTTCTAGGTACTAAATACTTTTATTGTTACTATAAACAGTATTTGTTTTTTCATTACAATTATTTTTAAAATATATGTTGCAGAGTATAGTAATAAAATTGGTTTTATATTGTGCTCATATTCAGAAACTTGTTAAATTCCTTCATTAAATCTAAAAAATTGAGTTCAAAAAATCCTGGGTTTTTAAACATGTGAGCAATAAGCAATCATATTATCTACACATAATGGTAAGTTAGAATATTGTAAAATATTGAAACAGCTTGCCTTCCTGAAGTAAATTCAGCTTGGTCATGATGTACATCATTTTTAGTACTTTACTGGATTTTACCAGCCAATATTGTTTTAAGTATTTATATACACATGAAAATGAAATTTGCATGGAATATTGTTTTTAACTGCCTTTGAACAATTATAGGACTAAAACCATTCTAGATTCTTTAAATTATTGAGGAAATATATTTTTCCCTAGTCTCAGGGAATTTGTATAATATTGAAATTTTATTTTCCATGAAATCTTGGTGGAACTTACCTGTAAACCTAGATTGTTACTTTTAATGAGTTAGCTTCTGGATAATAATTTAATTTCTTAAGTGATTATAATTTTGGCTTGTTTTGTCTTTTTTTTTTTTTTTGCGGTACGCGGACCTCTCACTGTTGTGGCGTCTCCTGTTGCGGAGCACAGGCTCCGGACGCGCAGGCTCAGCGGCCATGGCTCACGGGCCCAGCCACTCCCTGGCATGTGGGATCTTCCCGGACCGGGGAATGAACCCGTGTCCGCTGCATCGGCAGGCGGACTCTCAACCACTGTGCCACCAGGGAAGCCCTGGTTTTGTCTTTCCTACATACCAGTTTTGTTGTTATATTTTTCAGAAATATGTCTGTAGTTATCACATTTCAAATTTATTATCATAGATTTTTTGGTATTACTCACTTGCTCTTAAAGATAACTCATATTGTCTAATTGTATCACCTTACATTTTTATACTATTTTTGCCTTCTACTTTTAAAAAAATCAATCTTGACAAATACTGGGTATTAACTAATCTTTGCCTACAATTAATTTTTGGCTTTTTGGATTATCTCTTCTACTTTTGCTTTCAATTTTTTTCCCCTTAATTCTAATGTCTTTGGATTAATTTTTTGTTCTTTCTCCAATTTTTTTGAGTTGAATGATTAGCTCATATACTTTATATTCCTTCTTCCTTTTTTACTATAAGCATTTAAGAACATATAATAATAATAAATAATATTTTATAAGGATTTTAAAATACCACTATAATTTTATTATACAAACCTTGGATTTAGTATCATTTTATAATTATTACTATCTATGTATGTATTTTCAAATTTTTATTAATGTAACATCTTAATCTGTAAGTTATTTAATGAAAAAAATATGCCATATATTTGGAGAGTTGTTTCTTAATTCAATATTAATTCCACTGTGTTGAGAAAATGTGGTTTGTTCCTTTTACATTATACTTATGGTCATTACTAATATTTAAAATTAGCTTTAATCATATTATCTTATGCTTTGTATTTGTCTTATTTTCCTTATTTTGCTTCTAAAATTTTTGGTCTTATTTTTATTTTCTTAAATTCCATTTTTTCTTTTCTTCTGGAAATTATATTGCTAATCGCATTTCTTCAGTGTGTGTTTTTAACCTTCTATCATGCACACTCAACGTCTAACAGTAATCATTGTATCTTTCTCTTCCCAAGCAATCTGTGGATCTTAGAACACTGTAACTCCAGTTCCATCTGTCTTGCTTAAAATTTGTTTTCTAATGTTTCAGGAAAATATGTTTTTAATTCCAAAAATAAAACATTATTTGTCTTGCTGTGGTCAATTATTTTCAATTTAAAACCTATTTACTAATTTATTTCTCACTATTTTTCCCCCCATCTCAGACCTTTATTCTAATATCATTTTCCTTCTTTCTAAAGTGTTTCCCTAAAGGTTCCTTTTATGGCCATCTGTTAGTGGTAAACTTTCTCAGTTTTTATCCAGTAATGTTTTTGCTTGGTTTCTGAATGATTATTTAGCTCTGTGTAGAATTTTAGGTTTATAGTAATTTTCTTTCAGTAATTTGAAGTTATTATTTCAGTGTCTTCTGGCTTCTACTCTGATGTTGAGAAGAGTAATCGTTCCTTTCTTGTGGCTTATCTCTTTCCCTCTCTCTCTGTCTTAGGTTTTCTTTTCTAATTTTAACATTGTTCATTCTGATGTCCTGCAGTTTCACTATACTAGGTTTAATTATAGATTTTTTTATACATATACCACCTGTGTTTTTACGGCTCCACTTCAGATCCAATTTCTAGGTCTCTTATACTCTGTTCATTTCTAATTTTCCATTTAGTCTAATGAGATCATATTTTATAAATCTATATGTTCTAATTAGTTATTTTTCAAATCAGCCTGTTTACTAAGCTTTATTGACTTATCTCTTGTACAGGTTTTTCTTCACAATTTAAAAACATAATTAGCTCATTACCCAGATCTGTTTAGTTAAATCAGTTTGACAAATATGTACTGTCATGGTACACCACAACCACAATCAAGATTTGAAACATTTTTGTCACCTAAAAAGTCAGCTTATGTTCCTTTCAAGTCAATTTCCTCCTTCCACTAACTGTCAGTGGCCACTACTGATATGCTTCCTGTCTCTATAAGTTTGCCTTTTTAAATGTCATACAAATGGAATTCTACATTATGTTATCTTCTGTGTCCAACTTCTTTCCTGTAATTTTGAGATTCATTCATACTGTTGCATTGTCAGTAGTTCAGTGCTTTAAGTATCTGGAGAGTATTTCATTGCATGGACTTACTGTGTTTATCTTTTTACCTATTGATGAGCATTTGAGATTTCCTGGTTTGGGGTTAATATTAATAAAGCTACTGTAAACATTTGTGTGTAGATCATTGTGTGGGAAAAATATGTTTTTATTGCTCTTTAGAAAGCCTGTATTCAGGGAATAGGATTGCTGTATCATGTGATAAGTGTATGTTCAATTTCACAAAAACCTACCAAACTGTTATTCAAAAGAAAAGCCACACCGTTTTGCTTTCCCAATTGCTATACATCCATACCACATTTGATTCTGTCAACCATTTTAACTTTGGCCTTCTTGTGTGTGTATAGTGATATCTTATCTTGATATTAATGTCATTTCAGTTATGACTTAAGATATTAAGCATAGGGCTTCCCTGGTGGCACAGTGGTTGAGAGTCCGCCTGCCGATGCAGGGGATACGGGTTCGTGTCCCGGTCCGGGAAGATCCCACATGCCGCAGAGTGGCTGGGTCCGTGAGCCATGGCTGCTGAGCCTGCACGTCCGGAGCCTCTGCTCCACAACGGGAGAGGCCACAACAGTGAGAGGCCCACGTACCGCAAAAAAAAAAAAAAAAGATATTAAGCATATTTTCACAGGCTTACTTTCCATTCTTGTACTTTCTTTGGTGAAGTATTCATTCAAATATTTTCCCATTTCTTAAGATTATCTTATTATTGATTTGTAAGTGTTCTTTATTTATTATGGATAAAGGTCCTATGTCAGTTATACATTTTGAAAATATTTTCTCCCAGTCTCTGGGTTGTCTTCACATTTTCCTAATTGTGGTTTTGGATGAGCAGTGCTTTAAACTTTGAAGCCAAGTAACTTACGAATGCCTTTTCTAACAAATCTTTGCCTGTCATATTATCACAAAGATTTCTTCTATGTTTAATTTTTTTTGCAAATATTTTACCTTGTTTAGGTATCAGAGTAATGAAGGTCCCATAAAATGCATAAGAAAGATTTACCTCCTTTTAAAAATTTTTTTGGAAGAGTTTGTGTTGAATTGGCATTATTCCTTAAATATTTGGTAGAATTAATCAGTGAAGTCATCTTCACCAGGATCTTTGTGAGAAAGATTTTAACTAAGAAATCAATTTCTGTACAGGATATAAAGTTTTCTATTTCTTTTTGAGTAAAGTTTGGTCATTTGAGTTTTACAAGGAATCTATCCATTCCTTGATAATCAAAATTATCAAGTTTATTGGAAAAAATTTTTATAATAGTCTATTATTATCCTTTTAATGTCTTTAGTACATGTACTATGCTCAGTTCTTTATTCTTCCCTCAATTACTGAGAAAAAATTGAAGTCTTCAACTATTCCTATGGATTTTTCTATTTCTTCTTTTAGTTTTATCAGCTTTTGCTTTAGATATTCTGAATCGTTATTATTTGCTTCACTTGTATTAAGATTGTTATGTTCTTCTGGTGACTTGATCTCTACATCATTATAGAATGTCCCATTTTATCTTTGGGAATATTTCTTGTTCTAACGTTTTTTCCTTGTTTGAAGCTAATAGAGCCTCGCCAGCTTTCTTTTGCTTAGAATTTGCATGATATGTCTTTTCCCATCTTTTTACTTTTATCTATATCCTTCCCTTTAAAGTAGATTTAGTATAGAAAAATCTAGTTGGATATTGCTTTTATATCCAATATTATTGTGTTGCCTTGTAATTAGAGAGTTTAGACCTTTCATATTAATAGAATTCTTGATAATGGCTGGGGATTTGTTTTCTGTTTATTCTAAATGTATTTATTTCTTCTGCATGTGTTTTCTTCTTTTTTTGAATTAACTGAATGCATTTTACCATTCATCCTCATCTCAACTATTGGTTTATTCATGCAGCATTTTGTTTCATTATTATTTTTCATTTGTTGATCCCTATGGTTTACAATATACGTCGCTAACTTATCTCAGGCTACGTACACATACACCTCCTCATGTAGAGTATAAGAAACTTCCAAATGTACACATTTCCTTTTTGCCATACCTCTTCTTTTTTAAATTCTACATATTGTAAACACAGCAAAGTCTTGCTGCTATTAATTTTTTAGATACTCATTTTTCTTTTAAAGAGATTACAAATAAGAAAAATGTCTTTTATGTTTACCCACATATTTATTATTTATGGTGCTTTTTTTTTTTTAAGTTTTCTATCTGGTATCATACTCTTTCTGAAGAACTATATTATAATCTTCTTGCAGTATAGATCTGCTGGCAATGATATCACTCAAGTTTTGATTTTTGGAAAAGGCTTTGCTTTTACATTTGAAAGATATTTTCACATGATATGGTGAAAGATTATATGTTTTTAGGTTTTTCATTCAGAGCTTTGAATGTGTGGTTCTGTTGTCTTCTGATTTGCATAGTTTCTGATGACAAGCCTGCTATTATTCTCATCTTTGTTTCTATATATCTACATTTTTATTATTTCATCTCGGATGTCATCCACATATTTCTCTTTATCTTTAATTTCTAGTAGTTTGACTTCAGTAAGCTTGATGTTTTGAAAATTCTGCTAGAGGTTCTTAATATTTTTGGTTTTGTGGTTTGTTCCTTTTTATTAATTCTGTAAATTTCTTGTCCCCTGTATCTTCAATATTTCTTCTCCCATTTTCTCCCTCTTCTCCTTTTGAAATTCCAATTAAATGTAGATTACACCTTTGGACAGAGATTTTAGATTGTTTTTCTTACTTCTTCTTTCTCTCTCTGTTTCATTTGGAAAATTTCTACTGATTTGTCTTCAATTTCATCAGTTTTTTCCTCTGCTGTGTTTTGTTTTTCAGCATGCGTGTCAAAGAAAGTCTTTATCTCTGGCATTATCTTTTCTAGCATGTCCACCTTTTAATAGCTTCTCTCTCTCAATGCTTAAGTCCCCATCTGTACAAGAATAATTTTCCCACAGTAGACCACTGTTGCTTACTATTGCAAAGCTTCAATGGGGAAAGGATTTTGGTTTCCTTGTTTGCTTGTGTGTGTCTGTGTGTGTGTGTGTGCATGCATGTGTGTGTGGAAGTATGCTCCTGTCCATCCTTGGTCATTGTCAGGTTCGTCCTTTTGCATCTGAGCTTCAGAAGTAGGGCTTTCTCACTATTCCATCCCCTCCTCCACAAGGTTACAAAACTGTGCTTGGTGTCAGTGGGAGTTTTGAATGCAAGTTACCTTTTTGTCCCTCTCCACTCTCAGCCAGACGCTCTTCTGTTTCAATGCAGGATTGTGTTCAGAGTGGGTTTCCTCTGCTTCCCTTGGTAGCAGGTAAATTTTATTTTGTGTACTTGCAGCACAGAGATGTCAGGTTTTCCTCCCTCTTTCAGCAGCTGCCAACTATTTTTTTTTGAGACTATGAGACAGGAGCACTTCCTGGTTTTCTCCAGCAGTAAATGGTAGCTACTTGCTATGATACAGAGGTTCACATGTGTACAGTTCTGTTCTGTCTCTCAGCAGTGGCTGGTCACCATCTGTATGCATATGCAGTGGAGAGCGGGTCTTCAAGCTTTCTCACAAGCACCCAGTGGTGGCTATAGAAAAAAGCTGTCAAGTAGGTTTCCCTCCCTTTAGGTCTGGGATTCCCACAGATTCTAAACTATCACACAGGCACATTCTCAGCCTTTAGAAATTCGATAATGTTGAAGAATTTTTGTTGCCTGATATTATGGTTGCTACCACTTCCTCTCATGCTCCACAAAGATGAAACAATTTATATGTCCCTTTCATCCTCTGAGAGGCTTGTCATGTATTGGGATTAAGTTTACTTTATTGCTTTATGACTTTAGGTCTCTGATGGGTTAAAAAAGTTATAATTTTATGGTTTATCTGGTTGCTACCCATTGTTATGGTGAGGACAATATTTTATTGCAGTTTTCTACATGCTATGTAAAAGTGGAACCAGGCAATATCACTTTTATAGTGTAGAAGTACAATAATACCAAAATGGTAACTATTCTAAGGAAATTGCCTCACGTTAAAAGTGACGGCTTGACACAGTTTCACGTTTTTAGTCTCTTCAAAATAAATCTGGTATAAGAATTGTTCTGTTAGAGATACCTCAAGTTAAACTCCTTTTGAGTTTGATATCATCAACTTTTTCTAACTTCCTTTGGTTTTGTTCATTCCATACTTGGGATTGTGAGTTTTTAAATCTGTTCTCTTGACCTCTCTGTTCTTGCTTCTTTCTTAAATTTTAAATTTCAGCTACCCATTCATATCAATTTATTACTAAAATATCTTCTAATTGTCATGCTGAATTAAACCTTGGTGCTTACTAGCATGTGTATCTTAGATGAATGCCACAGTTTCTCATGAAAACAAAGCTCAGAGTAAACATAAAAAGCATATGTTCCATCTAAGCCTCTTCATTGATTCTGAAAAGTCCTGGGCATGAGATCCCATGATGATTTTCATCGCTAGTACAATATGTTAAAATAGAATAAAAATGCTTATTTCATAAAGATCTCACAAATGCCATTTCTGTACTAGAAATAGATGTTTGAAAACTAAAGAAAAAAGTTTCTGCACAACTTTAAAAATGGGAAAATGGAGTTAACTGATATTAGATTCAAAGGAACTGTAGATCATCATCTCATAGATATGCAAAAATGCATGGGGTTTTATGATGGAATTTATAATAATTAACAGAAGGACACATTTTTAAAATATATTTGCCATTTCTTTCTATTAAGAAATATTGGAATCGTAGCTTGCTGGGGCAATTTGTGTTTTGTCATGATTTTGAGAAAGGAGGTGAGTATCTTCAAAAAATGGTATTCTTCTTATATGACACTAACTTCTTACTTAGTCATGCTTAACTTGATGTCAGCTAAAAGTTATTGGAAAAATACGCAATTCTTTAATTACTGTCTTCTTCATTTTATTCCATTAGCATTCCATTGGAAATATAATTCATAAATGCATCCACTGGTACTTTTAAATACTACATGAAGATTCAACAATATTGCTTGAATTGTCAGGTATTAAACAATTTTTCCAGCTTTTTAATTTAACTTTTGTTATGGTAAGTCCTTTCCTTTATCTTATACATGTTTACAAATGTGTTTAAAAAGGAAAGACAGCATTGGGTATTCGGGAATATCTTTGAGGTGTTTATGTTTATAAAACCAATAATTTATTTGTTACACATTTAAAATTTTTTATTTACTTTTAATTTTTAGGGGTGTACTGATGTAAGAAACAATAATGATGATTTAACTAATGCTATCTTCAAACAATGAACATTTGCAGAGGGAATAAATGTGGAAATTAACTTAATTTTTTAATATATTTGCATGGAAATATTCTATTTCTGGAAATGTCTTTATTGTTTTTAATGGCAAAGTAAATTTTTGTGAACTATATGAATTAAAACAGTTTAGTCAATTCAACATTGTATGAGATTTAACTAAATATAAAGGTCTCAGAATAAAATCTCATTTGGGTCATGATGACATAAAATCTATACAATATTTGACAAATCTTGTGAACTTTTATTACTAGTGATACAGGTGTTCTATAAAACAACCTGGCCCACAAGATTAAGGAAAACAAGTAAACTGATACTACCCAAAGAGATGTACATTTTTTATTTGGCTGTCATAGTATAACATTTATTTTAATGGCAAGTGTATAAAAACATGAGTATAAGTCCTTTTTCTACAATCTGATGTATGCCCCTACCCTAAGTGTGAGTTTGCACATGAGAAGACCCATAACAGAAAACACATCGTGCTCTTGAGCACAAGAAGACTTTCTCCTGACCTCTCTTCCTACGTTAGAAATTCTGTCATTTGCAGTGTTTTGTCTCTTTTGTTTAGTTTTTATCATCATTAGCTTTTACCTTGCTCCTAAAATTGAGTATTATGACAATCCTTTGCATATCAGCAATTACTAAAGCAAGTTTTTCTCCCCTTAAAAAAGTTTATATTGCATTGCACTTAGGGATACAAACAGTTTCAAGCATTGTACAGTGATGCCTCATGTACCATCAGTCACACAGTTGAGTTCCAGTTGTTCTGCATCCTCCCCGGTATTTGATATTGGCGTTTTTGTTTTTTACTTAATAGTAAATATCCTAGTAGATGTTTAGAAGGATCTTATTTTAATTTGCATTTCCTTAGTGCTAATGCTGTAGAATATTTTTATATGATTAATCATCATTACTATACCTTCCTTGGTGAAGTATCTATTTAATTTATTTAATTAGGTTCTTTGTTTTTCTTTTGTTGAATTTGAGAGTTCTTTATATATTTTACATACAAGTCCTATATCAGAAATGTGATTTGCAAACTTTCTGTCTAATTAAATATCTTACAATAATTTAATCAAATATACTGAGAACTAAACCTTAAATCCAGTCTTTAAAACAATGAAATTTTTGCTCACTGCAAAAGTGAGAGAAACCATGGATCACATTTCCCATCTTCTCAGTAGAAATCCAGGCACTAATGAGAAAATTCAAATAGAACACACTTTATCATAGCTTCAATATCTGTTTTTCTCTGTATTTTTTTGGCAAGGGACAATTGCAAGAAAATAATAGTTTTCAGAGAGTTTCAAAGGCTTTAGTTAATTAACTTCGTCTTCCCCATTTAGAATTGAAGTCGCTACAACTGGTGCCTATATCTCATTGAAAATCAGATGGACTGAAAGATGAGCTATCTGCTGTAATATAAAAGTGCCCTGTGCATTGCACATCTAATAACTCTTTTCATTCCCTCTGAGCTACCAATATCATTGGAACAGTCCCTTATAGGACACACAAATGTTATTCCCATTCCTTCTAATATCATCATCAGTGTTTTCATTTTATTCTTCGCAATTGTGTAGTTCCTATATTTTTCAAGGTCTAATTCTGCATAAGTTTATGAATACTGGAATGATAAAATGGCAGAGAGATGTAACCTCAGAGATATTCAGATTTCCTTCTTTCCTTTGATGGGAGAGGAAACAGACCCTAGTAGGGGAATGCATTGCCTGAAATCAGAAACAGGTATCTGGCATCATTATCTGATTTTGTTTCATTCCAACATACAAAGCTTTCTAAATAATTTTCAATGATCCCCAACAGATAGAAATTGTTGGCATGACTTGTCATAAGTGGCCCCAGGAAGTGAGAATATACTAAAAACGTACAGGGTGTCAGTAGAGACTGGACCTTTAGATTTTTGTAGCTGGAAAGTTGCCAATTAAAAAGTTTCAAGCAGCTTCTGCCTTCCTGGTCATGGGTTGGCATTGTACTTTGAGGAAGCTGACTCCTTGTTTTGGGAAGACAGAATTGAGTGTTCCTTTTGGCTGTGAAGATTTAAGCATATCTTAAACTTGTCGGGGACCTGGGTTTATGAACTGTCCGTGCACATGGCAAATGGCCCTCCAACCCAACATTTGCCTCTTGTTTCACACGGGTATGTACCCGAGAGCAACAGACTCATGTGGGAGCAGAGTGACCCTGCCACTGATGTCTTCTCCTTGTGATAAAAAGATACTAGGACACACCTAAGGGCCAGTAGCTCCAATGAAGACCACATGAGAGGGAAGGAAAACCAGAGAACCGATAGGAAAAATTCCTTAAGAGAAAGAGGAAACCAGGAACAGGCCAGGGAGAGGGAAACTGGTTCTTTGCACTTTTTTGCTTTATTGATGCTGGACCCCGTCACTACTTGACCTCTCCCTGCTGTGTTTGGAAATGTTCTGGAGAAAATGCTGCGTCCAGGTATACTGAAAGTACCCTGTGCAGCACTAAAAACTGTGAAGTTTGCTTCCCATGCTGTTTTGCTGTAGGACACACCTAACTGAACATGGATTTGAGAGGAAAATGCTCTCACTCTGAGTCTGGGCGAGCTGGCAGCATCTGCAGAGGTGATCAGGTAGAGAGCAGGGCATATTGTCAGCAAGAGCCAGCTGGCAGCTGGCCAGACCCTGCCTGAGGAAGACGCCCAGCTTCAACATGGCTGTCATGACCTCACGGTCCATAGCGCAGTGTCATGTGAGTGGGAGAAATGGTAGTGGAGGCCAGCCGCGTGGTTTGCTGAGCTCAGTCATTGTGGAGCCCACCTAGCTCCTGCTTCACTGACTGACATTGGCTGGTACTCAGAAATGAATTCATGAACAAGTTTAAGCAATCCTTATGATCTGGGAAAGGAAGATCCTGGATAAACACTGGATTTCCAGCTCATTTATAAGATGAGAACGATTATCATAATAGTTTTAGTTCTTAAGAGAAAAGTGATTTTATTGTCTTTTCACCTTCGGTTATAAAGCCTGAGATGTATATTATACAGCACAATGAATCTTCTCATATAATAATTTTTCTTATGACATCTTTACCACAGGTAAACAACAGCACACACACAAGCTGCCCCCGATGCAGAAGAAGCTTTTTCTTCAGCACAGATACCTGTAAAAATTGGAAATTTGGAAACAAATCAGAAGCAGATAGCTATGGAGCCTGCCTCATGCAAGCTATGTATGTGCTTAGGGTAAATGAACGTACAGAAGACACCAGTTCCTGCTCTGGTGGAGACTGTTTTATTGTGCACAAACATTTACTGCTCTTTCTATGGGTGGATCACACTTCCCACTCCACCGTGGGTGGTTTACTGTGAACTCCTCTCCATGGCATCTGAGGTCAGGGTAGTGTGATCAGCAATGAGTCACCATTAGTTTCCATCTCTGGTTGACATTAGTGAGCACAGTCTCCTTACTTGATTTTCCTGCAGGAAAAGAAACATGGGTTGAAAGATGCTGAGGTGTTTGTGCTCCTCGTTTCCACAGCGTTTCCTGAGGCACTCTCAAAGTGGAGATGACATTTTAGCAGATATACACATGACAGTGAGGAAATGAAAAGTTAAATATGAATAAAAGAGAAGTTGATCAGGGTAATGGGGACTAAAAATGGGGCAGGAGAAAAGCGGGTTTGCAATTTCAAATAAGGG
This sequence comes from Tursiops truncatus, assembly GCF_011762595.2. Taxonomy (NCBI): domain Eukaryota; kingdom Metazoa; phylum Chordata; class Mammalia; order Artiodactyla; family Delphinidae; genus Tursiops; species Tursiops truncatus. The sequence continues at coordinate 85,155,740 of NC_047045.1, forward strand.
GCAATCATGGTAGGCCTCATAAGAAGATTAGGTTGAGTAAAACTTTTTCTTCTAGGGTTTAAGTAGAACTGTGTTACCACCATCCCTAAATTTTTGGTTATACCATCACATTTTAATAACTCAGTGTTCTATTTTTCTCCTCATATTTGCCTATCCATTTTGTCCAAATCAAATACATGTTGGACACCTACCAAGTGTCCAGCTGAGGATGCGCCAGGCTTTGGGGATGATGGATGAGACAGACAGGAATCCTGTGGTCCCAGCTGAGGGTCAGAAGCTGGCACAGCTGTTCTCAGGTGGGCTCCATTCCATGGGATGCTGAGGTCTGTTTCCAATCTCTATTCACACAGGGACTCTGACAACTGCTGGCAGTCTGTGTCCCCCATCACCATCTGGTCCTCAAGATGTAATTTTTAATTGAATAAAACAACCCCGTGGTGACTAGGCAACAGTCACCCTGGCCTTGCTCTAGTGAGTCTGAGCATAGGACCTGCTCTGCCTTTCAGTCCTGTCTCAGTCAGCCGCATCTAAAACTAGGCCTTCAACATCTGCCCTGCAATTCGTTACTAGTCACGTTCTTATTCACAGTTCACACCTACAAAACCATGTGGAAAAGAATAGCAAAGTGCTCCAATGTTCCAGAAGTAAACTTCATTTTCCTTCCTGTATGCATTCTGCTTGGTGGCAGAAGCATAATCTCAGTTTAGTCCCTTCTCTTGGGGTTTCATATAATCATTTCTCTGTCCCCCGGGCAGGCTGGGACCCTGGGAATCTCCTGAGGCTCTTTCAGGCTTGTTGACTAAGTCATTAGCCAACAGGCACAGCTGCCTCCAGGAGCAAGACAGATCACGTGGGCATGTGAGGTAGTAGGGATGGGTGATGATGATGCTGGGAGTGAGGGGACAGAGTGAGAAGGAGACTGCGAACCTGAACGGGGTCAAAATCAAGATTAAACACGATCATTGCTAGTATATAAAAACACAGTTGATATTGTAAATTGATCTTGGATCCTGCCACAATGCTGAACCCCATTATTAGTTCCAATAGTTGTTTGTGTTTGTTTATATGTATGTATTTCTTTGGATTTTCTGTATCCAAAATTATACAAATAAAAATAGTTTTATTATTTTTTACATTCCTTAAAAAAAAATCAAGATTAAACAAACAGATACTTTCAGCCCAGGGGCTGAAACCAGGAATGCTGGCCCCTCCTGACAACAAAACCATTTCTGCTTTGAGTCTTGCTATGTGTTCAGAACCCTTCTCTGAGGAAGGGCCCACAAGGTCCATCAGAGCTACAATTCCTGGACTGACCTGGGCTCCCTCCCTCTCATCCTTTCCCTCAGGGTTCAGTCCGGTTGGAGACACCAGGATGCTGGGCCATCTCTCAAGCATTTTAGGATCTGCACACTTCTAACTCCCCTTCAGACTTTCCTCCTTGTGTGTATGAGGGGGGTAGGGTACAGCAGGGAGCCTTGTGGGCAACCCTGACCTGACTATAGATCTAACTCCTAAAATGTGTACCCAAATCTGACAGTCAAAGACCAGTACTCATCTCCATAATTCTCTCTGAATTTCTGCCTATTCTTCCCTTCCCCAAGGAAATGAATGCAGAATTCCCCACTCAGATTTTACAAAGTGTGAGACAAGTATCATGTGTGATACTAAACAGCTTCAGAAGGGATTCAGACTCAAGGCATTAAGTAGCATCCAATCACATTGAGGAAAAATCATTCTTTTTAAATCCTCTATCGTTCCTGATTACATCAAAGAGAAAAATGTTCTCTCGGTACCCTTATGCTCAAAAAATCACCCTGATACACACACTACCACTCTTTTTTAACAGAGGTTAGGGGCATGCTCAGGCTTTCCCGGGGAATAGAATTTAGACAGAACTTAATAGGTTCAACTTTGTTTTCATTTTGTGTATTTTATGCTTAACTTCTCCTTACAGCAATATGAGATGTGCTTACCCTTTCAGTTTGGGTTATAAAGTTTCCTTTTTGAAATAATTTTCCATGAAATTATTTATTAAAAAATACATTGGATGTAGAAAACAAACTTATGGTTACCAGGGGATGGGGGGGAGGGATAAATTGAGAGATTGGAACTGACATGTACACACTACTATATATAAAATAGATAACTAATAAGAACCTGCTGTAGAGCACAGGGAACTCTACTCAATACTCTGTAATGGCCTATATGGGAAAATAATCTAAAAAAAGAGTGGATACATGTATATGTATAACTGATTCATTTTGCTGTATATTTGAAACTAACACAACATTGTAAATCAACTATACTCCAGTAAAAAATTTTGAAAAAACATTTAAAATAAATTAAATAAAATATTCATGGGTGTATTTACATGCTTTGCAACACCATATTATTTTCTGGGTTATAGTGTTATATTTGTTAAACATCAAAATGAACTTACAAGAAAAATATAGGGAAAAAATACATCAGTAAGAGTATAGGTTGTTCAACAAGATGGTAAAAACTAATGTATGTGAGGAGGAAATGACTAATGTTTGGGCAATGCTGCCCCAACTGCCTACCTTGGGGAAGGTAAGCAATAAAAGGAACTTCAGGAATCTATACCTCCAACAGCATTTCAGAATAGTACCTCTCCACAAGAATAAAAGCAAATTTCCTTTCTTTGAGAAGGAAATATTTTAAACTATTAAGACTTTCAAAAAATTCTTTTTTTGTTATTCAGAAAACTTTTGCTTATCCTTGGCCAGCTCCTCCACAAATTTTCTCAGAGATTGTTCCAAACCTTCAACATTTGCTTCAAACTCACCTTACAATTCATTTTAACCCAGTCCTAACCGACTCTTCCATCATTAAGGAAAACAGAGCTGGCCAGACCTGGTGTCCCCCAACTTCCCCTACTCAAAATGACAGTACATATACCTGTCCAGCCCTTCCACCAGTCTAACACAGAGATTCTTTCTTCTTTCCCTTCCCCCAGTATTTGATTTCACGGTTGCTAGGAAGTTAATTAATTAAATATTCTCTCATTCTTTTAGCTTTTTATCCTGTCTCTGCCTCTTGGTTATTTTCCATCAGTCCATGCTTATATTCCAATAACCGTTATCCTGGTGGATGCCTTCCTGTGATGGTGCAGAATAATGACCTGATTTCCCCCTCTCCTGCTCCGTCTAGCTTCCTAGAAGGTTTATCTGTATCCACTCTCTCGCCTCCCTGAAAAGGCATTTTTACAAAATTAGGGATGGTGAGAAACATTAATATAGAATCTACAGGAAGACATACATGCAGAAAGACTTCATGGGGAAAACATTGGAAAGATAATAACTATATACCTATAAACACTCACACTGGTAAACAAGAAACATGTCAGACTGATTCAGAATTGCACATTAATAGTCTCTATACACAGAATAGAGGTTAAAATAGGAGGTTTGGGTTTATCTAGAAACAGATGCAATAGCTAAAATAAATGCTCAGTATTCACAATAAAGCTCTAGAGGGTAAAGAATATAAAACAAAACAAGATAAACAAAAAGCAAACAAAACAAGGTGGGAAGAATTTGACCTTTGATAGCCAGTTCTTCTGTGAATTGAATATTGATTCACTGAAAATACCAGAAAATATTTTTTAAATGTTCCTGCTATTAGCTGTGTGACAGGAAAATCTTCCTAAATTATCTGAATCTTTTTTTGTCTTAAATAAAAAAAAATCTCCTTTATGGATAAGTTCTCAGGGATACATAAGAACATATATATCATGTCCTGTCAGAAAGCTTCACTCAAAATTAATGCTTACTGTAGTTTAATGATGGAGAGTGAAAAGAAAAATCAGAAATCTCATACTTTTCAAAACTAATTTGGCAAAAAAAACCTTTGCATTTAATACAGAGGGTAGCAAACTTTTTCTGTAAAGAGCCAGATAGAAATATTTTTGGCTTTGAAGGCTATATGGCCAGTCATAATTATACTATTCTGCCATTGTAGGACAAGAGTAGCCAGTGTGTATATGAACAGGCATGGCTGTGTTCCAATAAAACTTTTATTTACAAACCAGGCCAAGCGCCAGATTTGGCCTTCAGGCTATAGTTTTCAAACCTCTGATTTAGTAGATTAGGAGGTACAAATGTGATTCAGACTTTTTGCAAGAGATATTCTTACATTCTCTTTCTTTTGGTTTAATAAAACTTAACATCCAATTGGTAATTTTTTTTAGATAGGTTACTGCCTGTATTTTGGAAATAAAGTCACATGCTCTTTCAGTATATTTCTAGAGAGAATCATGAGTTTAAGTGACTCCTGTAAAAATCAGTTGTCTTTTGTTCCAAACGTTGTCTCTACATAAAGATTCAAAATCAATGAAAATTAAGGTCATACATGTTAGGAAAACAGAATTCTGGCCTTGACTGATCATCACTATTTTTCTCTAGGGAACTAAGAGCTGGAAAGAAAAGGAAAGGTAGGCAAATTCCAATAATTTCATAGCTTGGAAAGGCAAATAGTTTATATTGATCAATAGTTTCAAAATCCAATAAGAAACATCCAGTAAGCCTTAAGTTAACATCCAGTGGTTAACTTAACCTTACATCATCTACCACAAAGAAACATTAAGTCTGTTATGTATTTTTTTCTGCTTATTTGCCACCAAAAGGAAAAAAAAAAGTAGTTTAAAACTTCTAATCTTTGAGTTTGCTACCCTATTCTCTCATTTGTTATGTATCATCTTTCATTTAACATTTTATTTTGTTTTGTTTATCTTTTATTCTAAGAAAACATTGCTTACCTCTCTGACTCTGGAATTCAAGTCTTGTGCCTCTGACCTGTAGCACATATATGTGATGAAACACGTCATTTTTTCAGAGTAAAAAGCAGCCAAAAGGACCCTTCTATACTAGTTAGCTTTTAATAATTCCCCTTAGGACAATTCTCGTATGTTTCCTTCATACAGTTTCCTTCCACTACTCCATTTTTCCAGGAGGAAACCATCGACAATATTTTTTTTCCATCTAAGATATTTAGAGGCATTGTGCATATTATTCCCCACAAAGGACCTTCCAATTAGAATTTGTCACAATGGTTCCCTCTGAAATCTGTCAGGTTAAGGATTTCTTCTTTCTCAGAGTGAGAGTCTCAGGCTGACAGACAGTAGAACCACATCCATTGTGCATTTTTATTCCTCTTTGAGCCTTAACATTTAGGTCATCTATTTTTTCTTGTCTCTAGGGCTTTCCTTCTTAACCTCTCAGCAATAACTATATTCATGTTTTCTCTAGTACGTGTTACAACATCTCATTCCTTGAGATTTAAAGACCTTGAACCTTAATTTATTACAGAAATCCACATGAGCAAAGGAGGTCAGAGAATTTCCTCATTCATGTGAATAAATATAAGAATATTTGATGTTTATCTAAGGAGATGGAACTCCCTAAGAAAGACTAGATGATCCTGAGTCTCTTCTCCTAATAATGACACCAAACTCCTCCTTCTAATAGTAATTTTTGTTTTTAAATAACTTTAAGGTGTTTGCCCTCTTTTCAGTTATGTTTTAGGCTAGGGAAGTGGGCCAAAAATACTTTCATTCCCACAAATACACTCTTTAATGAAAATTTCCCATAGATCTAACTGTTCTCCTTTTGGATCCTGTTTCGAGGGTATTTTTTAAGGTGTGGTTTGTTCACTTAATTTTCACAAGGTGAAAAATCAACTTGGAATATAGGTTTTATGAATGTAAGTTACATTTTTTTCCATATTTCTTCAATTCATGACTCATATCTCTTATTTTCCTTTTATTGACTTCTGTAATCAAACTAGTAGGTAACATTTAAAATATTTGTCTGACTATATTTTTTCTAAATGTTTTTCCTGTTTTTTTTTTTCTGGGTCAAGCCAGATACAAATACTGGATATGAATAGCTTTTGTGATAACAATAATCATTCCTTCTAACTTTTCACTGGGTCACTAAGAAGATTGAAAACTTGAAATCACATGTAAATTTTAGTGGCCTATTTAACTGGCCACACATTGCTTAAGGACAAAATATAAAATACAAGACCCCTGGACATTAAATGCTTGAAAATTCTAGGGCCAAAATAAGAAGATTCAAGAAGGAGTGTATATTTTAATGTCTCTGAGGTAATGAGCAAAATTACACTTGCTGTTAAAGACACAAATAGATAGTTTGCTCATGTGAGTAAAATGCTTACTCTCAGGGGAGAAGATGAATTTCAGAAAGCATCCTCCACTTCCTTTTCCTATTACTGTGAGCTTAATATATGGGGAATATTATTCTAGATATGAGAAATCATGCACATCTTTATACAATAACCACAAGTGTGATCCATTTTTATTACAGGATTATTAGATCAAGATATGAGAACTTGGATTGTGTTTTAAGAAATATATGAATTAATTTTAAATTGTAGTTTTAGGCTAAAATCCCAGAAATGAACAAAATAATCTAATCCACAGCAAATGTAAAACAACAACAACAAAATGGTTTTAAAGTCAAATTGGGAAAATGCAAATGACAAAAAAAATCCATCATTTTAAATGAATATCTGACATCTTCATACATTTGAAAAAATTAGCCATACACTCATCTGGAAATTATCAATACTTTATCCAACTTACCTAAAGTGTGCCTATCACAGTGCTGATTGAAATATTAGTGGAATAAATGGGCAGAATGCTTTGTGGATTTGTGTCAGCAACCTCCTCTTCACCAAATTAACTCTTAGCTAAGAATCCCCTCCCCCAAGTTCAGTAGTCTGAACCCATTTTTGGTGACAACCGACATCCACAAGCAAAATAAAGAGCATCTCAGAAACGCAGGACGAGCACCCAAACCACATTCCGAGGCAAAAAGTAACAAACCTTTGGCATTTGCTTCCCAGAAGGTGCCATTCCAGAGCCGAAGCTGCATTGCTTTCCTGGTGTTAATTTTCCAGATCTCCAATCTTTCATGTCATAGTTGATCGAATATAAATACATTTCTATAACTAGATTGCTTGGAACTTGCTCAAGATCGACCTGTGACCTTCATTTATGAAAAATGGATATGCTTGATTTCTGCACACTGACACTGAGAATGTTCAACTGATGCTTACATTATAAAGAACGTGCAAACAACACAATGGAAATTAAACCCTTTTCACTATCTGTCTGCGTCTGAGCATTCATAAATTGAGATAAGTGTGAAAGAGCTGTCCTCAATCAATTTCAGCTCCACTCCCTGACCTGATTAAGCTATGTGTATCAATATACATTCCCTTAATTAAATGCGGTTCGGTGAGCATTAATGGTATTCAAAAGAGAGAAATAATGGGGACTCATATTACTACCCATCATTCTGTTGGGGAAAATAATAGACTGATGAAGAGGAAAGTTGACAGAAGAAAAAGCTGTTCTGTACATTATCATAATTATCTCCTATGCTGAGGGATTTCAAAGCAAGACACTAAGAATGTCACTTGTTTTTGCTCAGCCATCTCTCACGAGGTCTAAGCATTACAGGAAGAGGCAGAGGCACTGCATCATTCTGAGAAATTCCGTCCTGCTTTTGGTGTGCTCACAATTCATTCCCTGCTTATTTTGACACTGCTGCAAACATTTCCAAGCCTTTTCTGACACTCCATGTAAGCCATACAAGAAAGTGACTTTATAAGGCTCAGCTTTCTTCCTAAAGCATTAAAAATAAATGGTCTCTCACTGGGCTGTTCAGCAAGATTCAATATGCGTCTCTCCTTTCTGATTGCTGTCTCATTTTCTTCTTTCCTGTCTTCTTTGTCCTCTGCAGAGCCAGCAGAATGTCTCCCACAGAAGACAGTCGTTGATGAGACTTTAGCCTGCAGGGACTCCGTGGTTTCCTGGGTGACTTTGCCGGGTGATTCTGATAGTGGTGGCCCTACACTGACTGCTGCTTTCATCCTGTGATATGCTGAGAATGTTGCTAATTAAAGGTTCTCACAGGGATAGCTTTTTACTCATTTTACTTCGGAGCCTAAAAGATCAAGAGCTGACAGACTAGAAGACTCACAGATTGGCTCAGAGGAGGCACGAGGAGACAAGCAGAATACAGCTTCTTGGGCTGGGGTTATAGTCATTCCACAGAAGATCTTACTGCAGCACCAGCTGATGTAGCTGCCTGTGGATTAAGCTGCCTTTGATACCATTTGCAATAAAGAGCTACCGTGTATGACAGGTAAGTCTTGAAGAGTAAGGAAGACTTACAGGGGAGTGAGAATTGATTATATATTAAAGTATTGGTATCAGAAAATGAGCCAGATTGCCTGTGAATACAGGAAAAATGACAGATACCTGCTTCTCCTAACTCCTGGGAGTTAGGTCCTGAGGTAGAGAATTAGAGTCTAATGAAGCTTTAAGTTTACATCATGAATCCGCTGGCCTTGGTTGGTCCTGAATGCTGTTCTGACCAGAAAGACACTTGGGGGGTAGAGCCAAGCACCTGGTTACTCACCATACATGTCTTTTAAGAAAATGGCCCAGTGTTCCTGGAGCTCCAGAATTAGGCATTTTCTTTCCCTTAGGGAAACTCAGAACTAAAGAAAACCCAGATTTTTGGTGAATAGACCAACTGACTTTGCTTAAACTGGTTTTAATTGACTGTGGATGATTTTTATCCCATTACTTTCTATGTTTCTGATAATGTCAGCTCAGGTGAAGAACACAGGGGAATGCAAAGACCATTATCCATAGTCTCTGTCATCCTTGAATCAACTTATTTCTTTCCAGTATTTTCAGTTTCAAGTTCTCTCTCTCTATTAGTGTTCCTTTCTATCAACTTTTAAATGCGTTCGAATCTCCTCATACTTAAAAAAACAACAAAACCAATACATATCCAAAAGGAAAAGAGGAGGAAGGGAAGAAGAAAATAACCTCTGAGTTGACGTAATGCTGGTCTTTCTCCCTTTAGCTGTCTGTAGCCCTCTCCTCCTCTGCTCCACAGCGAAGCTTCTTAAGAGATCTGCCTACAATTGTCCTCTCCACATGATTACATCCCACTCATACCGAAATTTATCTTCTATGTCCACAATTCCACCAAAAGTGTTCTCACCGAATCACCCACAACACTGTGGTTAAATCCAAAAGACACTTTCAGTCTTGATCTTATTCATCCTCAGGAGCATCCGAAAGAGTCAGTCTCTCCCTCTAAGCATCTTAACTCCCATGATGCTTCACTCCCCCAGGGCTGGTCTCACTCATCTTTGGCCACTCCTCCAACTTCCCTTGCAGGCTTCTTGCCCTGGGCTGCCTCTAGCTATCAGTATTAATATCTGAGTGTTATCTCCTCTTTTTCACTCCCTGCATCCTCTCATACATATCCATGGTTCCAATGATCAATTTTATATTAATGATTCTTAAATATTACTAGCCCAGATTGCTTTTTTGAGGTCCCAATTTATTTGTCAAAATCCTCACTGGGTATCTGAATTTGGATACCTCACCTGTGCCAGAAGTTATACATGTTAGGGAATAAACATAATTTTTCCCTAAAAATAAATTCTGCTTTCCTGTGGTTGAAATGACCATCAACTCAATTTTTGCAAACCAAAGCCCCGAGACTCAGTTTTGACTTTCCTCTGTCCTCAACTGCCTACTTATCACCAAGTTCTCTGACTGTGCTTCTCTGAATTGGTCTACTCGTCTATATCCTCACTTTAGACTCCTTACATGAGCTAAGACCAATGTCGTTTTCCATTAGCATTACTGAAACTTCCTCCTTTTACACTCTCACTTTTCTGGATGCAGTCTTGCCCAATTTGTACCCTCAGCTGCTCCTCTGAAACGCTTGCTCATTTGTGTCACTCCAGACTTCCTCTTGCCTCTCCAACCCAATCTCTGGCCACTTTCCTCTGCTTTGTACTTTCCGTACATCATGAATAATTCTTTCACATTTAGGCCTTTGGATTCTGCCTAAAAGATACTCTCCCTATATGTTGCCAAAATTATTCCTTCTCATTTTTCAGAATTGTTTCTAAATTACATTTGTTTCTAAGAACATCTTAAAATCTCTGTAGCTCCACCACAAACTAATATAGTGACCTTTGCTATATACTGCTATGATTCCTTTAATATTTCTTAGTTTTATTATAAATATTTGCTTTATTGCCTATCAAATTGCTTAAAAGAAAGCAAGATCAGGATTATTAACAAGCAGAATCATGTTTAGGGTTGAATATTTAGAGCTTCTTAAGAAAAACCTCCATTATTGTTAATTAAATTGACTCAGAGTGGTCTTTTCAGGCAGACTTTTCCACAGGGCTTTGGAAAAACAATCAGCAGCAATTGTTTACCATTGTGGATGCCTGAATCTGCAATACCAGCTTGGGCAAAAAAGAGCCTGGAGAGAAAATGAAAAGAAAGATCTGTCAATTGAGATGTCCACCAAGGGCTTTGAAAAGCTGTGACTATTAGAGTTAATAAAGAATGTCAGAGTATCTCAGGATAAAGATCATTTTATAAAAATTAACTGTATTTATATACATTAGTGAACAGCATGAAAGTAAAATTAGCAAAACATTCAATTCACAACATATTAAAAAATAAAATACTTGGATAATTTTAACCAAAAAGTTCATACTTGTGTTCTAAAGACTACAAACATGGTTGAATTTAAAGAAGATCTAAATAAATAAAAAGATATCTCATATTCACGAATCAGAAGACCTCATTGTTAAATGGCAATTCTCTCTCAAATTTACCTACAGTTCAATGCTGTTCCTACTGAATTCCCAGCTTGCTTTTTTCATAGAAGTTGACAAACTAATTCTATATGGAAGTACAATCACCTAGAATAGCTAAAACAATCTCAAAAAAGACAAAATTGGAGGACTCACAATTCTTGATTTCAAAACTTATTGTAAAGAACCTGTGGTCATTTCTCCCGTTCATGAGTATATAATTACAATAAATATACCAAACTGGTGGAAATCCCATATTGACTCCTTGACCTAGGTAGCAAGGAATATTTAGAAGTGTAAGTGGGCACCTCTAGAGCTTCTAAACCTCTCAAAATAATAAATCAAAAGCAATGTATTTTAGCCCATCAAAATATGTCTTATTTCAAAAAAGTTTTGCCTAAACTACCTATAGTAGATTATACTGTCAAGAGTTGAGATTCCTAACTACTTACAAGCAACTATCTCTGAGTAGTGGAATTAAAGTAAGATTATTTTATAGTTTTAACTTCTCTTTTAAAATTAATATATGTTCATTGTGTAAGAAAGGTAGTAAAATTTTAATAGTGTTTTCCTAAGTGAGCTTTGGAAAGCCCACTATAGTTGATTAGGGTCCAGTATTGCCTTCTGGGATTGATTCTCTGGGTCTTTGATCTCTCCCTAAGAACCTTCCTTTTCTAAGCAAGTAACTGGGTAGTTTTCTTACCCTGCTTCCTACCCATAGTGATATGGGGTCTCTTATGTATTTATAGTAAGACAGCAGGTGGAGCTGGAGCAGCTGGAAGCTGGCCAAGCCTCTCTCTCCCTCTGTCTCTCTCTTCAGGGAGTCTCAGGACTTTTCTAAATGGTTTTTCTGAACGAGCATATTTGGATTATCGTGTAGCTGAGTGGGTTCAGAGGAGTCAGACTTCCTACCATGTGATTTTAGGTCACCACAATGAGAATTCCAAACACCAGGGTAAATGTTGCACCCCCTTTCCTCAGCAATACTACACCATCATTTCTACCATAAGCTATTAGTTTAAGTAAGTCATAAGCCCAGATTCAAAGATAAGTGACATAGACCCCTCCTCTTAATGGGAGGAGGGTCATGGTTACATTGTTGAATAGCTTATGGGATGGGATTTGTTATTGGGTTATTTTTTGAAAGGACAATGTACCACAGAAAGTAACATCATAGTATTGATTAATTTTTTATATATGATCTCTCAACAATTAAATTGAATTCAGTGGAGTTTTAAGTGTTATTTAAGTGGAACATTGATGTGACTGTCTCTCAGTATATAATACAATTTTCAGTTCCATATCGGAGAGGGCAAACCCTCCAAATTGGGACCATTTGTAAAACGAAAAGGATGTTTACACAAATGTAACTTCAAGTCAAATTTCTTGAAGAGATATGTTAGAACCCTTAAAAGCTGGGTTAAGGAAATTAAACTCCAGGATTTTCAGAGATGGAGGTATATGGAAACATGTCTTGTCAGGTCATTTGCCTAAATTATAATTTAATATATGCTCCTGTCCCATCAAATGATAGTCAATACTATATCATATCAGTTATTGTCATCTACAAGTTAGAATGTCAAAACCTAATTTGGTGAATCTTTGGAGATAAAGAAAACAACCTAGAAATACTGTGGAAATGTAAATAGCTATGGGAAATCTTTAAGGACAGCAAATTCTTAAAAAGAAGCTCACCAAGTAAGATTAAGGCCATAGCAGTCCTCCTGTGATAGCTAAGATTATAGGTAGTAGAGAGCATAAGTGACATGTGATTATATTAATAAAATTATTTTACTGCCAACTCAAAGTTCTTTTACTTTGCTATGAAATAATTGCTAGATGATGAACTAGTACATATTCTAACTTATTGTTTTTTTTTTGGGGGGGGGTAGTCAGAAGTAATTGCCAATGTAATGGGAAGTATCCAGTAATTGATTTCGAAATTTTCTCCTTTGCAGAATGCTCACTCTCTCCAAAAGTAGAGAATAAGGCTTTTATTGATTAAACAGTTCAGGTTTGACCTTTCTGGCTGGGATTTTAAGATTGGTGCTCACAAGATCTTGCAGCAGCCCAAGGGTATATATAGTTTGTTCATTCTGGAACCCCCTTATAATATGCCGAGGGAATTACCAGCCTATAATGACATGTAAATTAATTCCACATTCTGTGAGGTTCAAATAAAGTTCAGTGAGAAAGACTTCTCAGTACTTGTGATACTGAAATAAGCCCCACTCCATCATATAGATTCATAAATTTTTTACAATTTTTCATTATTTAAAATAAATAACACTCCCACTCTCTCCCAAGTGATTATGGGCTTAAGACACATTCCCCAAATAAACTAAGATGACAAACAAAATCAATAATCCAATAAGGCTGGAGGAGTGCCAGGGCACTCCAGTTTCTTTTCGTGCCTGTTTCCCATTTTGTTTCTATAATCATTCAAGGTGTTTCCTTTAAGTTATGGAGCTCCACCAGCTGATAGTCTTGCTAATCCATTACCAGTCACCCTTTCTGTATGCCTGGTTCACTCTGAGAGTAGATCACAGCAACCCAGCTGACATTCAAGGATGTAAGTAGACCTTGTCTTAACCATTCTTATGCATAGCACTGATGCTGGTGGGAAATGTGGTAGAGAAAACATTTTAAACACAAACCTGTCAGGTATAAAACAGATGGAAGGTAAAGAAACTTATGCAGTCTCTAGGTGTTAAAATTATCCTTCCTCCTCCAAACCAATTGATTTTAACATTCTTATTTTTCTTATTTCTTCCATCTCCTTGTCTATCTCTTTGGGGAAAACCCACATCCGTGTGCCTTCAGAAAATCCACTCAGAGTTCTCCTAAAGATACACTTTTCCTTATTTAATTTTGACGAAATCAACCTCTTTTGTAATATTCAGTTATTTTAGACCTATGGCTTCATTCCTCTGAGGAACAGAGAATGAAAGGAACTCAATTTGTACAGGATATTAAAACTACACATCTATGAATCTAATGCTTTAAGTATTGTGTGTGAACAGTGTGACTTTAAGAATATATAGCTACTGGACCATACCTGCTTCCATAAACATCATACTCAGACCTTAATTTACAAAGCTAAAGGGAATGCAGAAAAATTTAATGGAGCTCAAATAAAAGAAGTGCTACACATTTTAAAAGATTACAAAATCAGCATCTTTTTAGAAAAAATATGAGTTTCATGAATGGGTACTTATGAGGGATCCAGATGCACCAAAATGGCAATCTGTTATTACTTGAGCACATTTCCCTGATGTCTTTCTGAGCAGAAAGATACAGGCAGAAAGTTACTCTTTAGACTTTCATTTGAATCATCATGAGATGCATATTTGAGACTGCTTATTTTTGTTTCATTTGTGATTTAGTTTTGCTTTTGAAATGTAAGCAAACAGTCATTGGATAAAATGAGTGATTTGGTGTCCAGTTATCTAACATGCACCCATAGTCAAACTTAGATGCCTTTTGTTGTTTGTACTTTAATAGCACTTCAAACACTGTTTCAGGAAAACAGAACCAATAGGAGATAGATAGATACATACATAGATAGATAGATGACAGATAGATAGATAGATAGATAGATAGATAGATAGATAGATAGATGAAGTATAGACAGAGATTTATGATGAGGGATTGGCTCATGCAATATGTAGGCTGAGAAGTCCCATGGGTTCTTGACTGCGAGCTGGAGGCCCAGGAAAGCCAGTGGTGTGGCTCTAGTCCAAGCCCGAAAACCTGAGACCAAGGAGGGTGATGGTGTATGTCCCAGCCTGAGTCCAAAGGTCTAAGGACCAGGAGTACCATGTCCCAGGACAGGAGAAGACCGATGGCCCAACTAAAGCAGAGAGAACAAATTGGTCCTTCCTCTATCTTTTTTTTGTTCAAGCCCTCAGTGGATTGGATGTTGCCAACCCACTTGGTGAGGGCGATCTTTACTGAGTCTATAGATTTAAATGCTAATCTCTTCCCAAATCACTGTCACAGACACAACTAAAAAAGATATTTTACCAGCTATCCAGGCATCTCTTCACCCAGTGAAGATGACCCAGGAAAGTGACCATCACAGTACCTGTTCTTTCTCTATTTATTCCACTGTTTTTAACACAGGAACGGGAAAACTCTAGACACTAAAATGCACCTGGACAGGACCTATGTATTCAACTCTTCACTTATCCCACTGTGCTTAGCAAAGTAATAGCACATTCCAAACCATAACGTTTACCTGAGTGAGTCCAACCATCATTCAGCCATTGACATGAATGTGTTGACACAAAGTATTTTCCTCAAAGCAATCCGTTTTTTTTTTCTTGCATTCTTTAAAGAATTAAAGTGTTTTGCTTACATATCTATCAAGGTGGTTTTCTGTTCTCCAAATCTCTCTTCCTGTCCAACAATCACATGCTATAATGATTAGCACAATGACAGTTATTTTTCTGCTCAAAGACATACAATGACCCACTACTGCCTGTAATAATATAGAAATACTCAGCCTGGCTCTGAGGTGTTCTGCTATGTCCATCTCTGAACTTTTTCTTTTTACTTATTATCCATTACTTTTTTTTTTTTTGGCTGCTCCATGATGCATGCGGGATCTTAGTTCTCCAACCAGAAAGCAAACCCATGCCTCAGCATTGGGAAAATGGAGTCTTAAGCACTGGACTGCCAGGGAAATCCTTATTATCCATTACTTTAAACTTATTACCTGTATTATTATTATCATCCTGCACTTACTGAGCACCAATATATCCTCTGAGAAAATTACCAACCTGATTAGTGAGCATATGAGCTCACAGTCAATAGGGGATAGAGATATGTGAATAGATACTTCTAACACAATGAAATGGGCACTGACATAGAGGAAAAAGTCACATGAGAGCATTAAGAACGAGAAAACCTAGATGAGTAGAAGGTAAGTTCCCAGAGAACATATATTAGATGAGCTGTTAACAATGAGTAGGAGTTTATCAAACAGATAAGGAGCAAAAGTGTATTTAAGAAGGAAAGAAATAGTGAGCAAAATTTGGAAGCATTAAGCCATATGCCAAGTTCAGGAAATGATCCATAGCATGACTATAGATTAGTGTGTGTCTGGGGAAGGAGTGGTCAGAAATAAGCCTGTGGAAGAACATTACAACTAGACAGGAATCTCACATTGGGAACCATCAAAGGTCCTCAAATTGAGGAATTTTATGGTCAGATTTGTATTTTATAAAATAAAGCAGTAAGTAGAATAGAAGATTGGCCAGAAAAAGTAATAACTAAAAGTAGAGATTCTAGTTAAAAGGGATTGAAATCACTTTTTTATTTTTGCCTCTATGAGAGAGGTAATCACTGGAGTGGCTGGTTTACTAGAGAAGAGGAAAATATCCTGAGATAATTCTGAAATATTTTTATGGGACTCAATGGCTACTCAAATATGACACCTGAGGAAGAATATGGAACAATTGATTATGACTGTCACTTTCTAGACTGGGAAACAAAGTCAAAGATAATGAAATGATATAAGATAAACTCAGCAAAAAAGAATTGGCTTTGGGTTTGAAGGAAAAAAAATAATTAATTTGGTTTGGTACATTCTGTGTTTGAAATTTTTTGCCGCTGTTAGATAATTTGTCTAGCAATAAGTTAAAATTATGGCTTTAATGCTTTCTCAAATAAAGATCAAGATTTGACAAGCACTACAGTGATGGTAGTTGAAGCTGAGGGAGGGCATACTATGTCAGAAAAAGAGATGGATAATTAGAAAAAGAAAAGAGCCATAACTGCCAAAATTTGGAAGCAACCAAGATGTCCTTCAGTAGGTGAATGAATAAAAAAAACTGTGGTACATTTACACAAGGGACTATTATTCAGCAATAAAGAGAAATAAGTTGTCAAGCCATGAAAAGATGTGGAGGAACCGTGAAGGCATATTACTAAGTGAAAGAAACCAATCTGTAAAGGCTACATACTGTATGACTCCAGTACATATGAGATTCTGGAAAAGGCAAAACTATAAAGACAGTGAAAAGAACACTGGTTGCCAGGGGTTGGAGAGGGGAAGTTAGGGCAATGAAACTATGCTGTATGAAATTATAATAGTGGTATATGTCATTATCTATTTTTCCAAACCCATAACAGGTACAACACCAAGAGTGAAACCTAATATAAACTATGGAATTTAGGTGATAATGATGTATAGGTTCATCATTCATAACAAATGTCCCACTCTGGTGGGGAATGTTGATAATGGGGGAGGTTATACACTTGTGGGGTGAGGATTATAAAGGGCATCTCTGTACCTTCCCCTCAATTTTTCTATGAACCCAAAACTGCTCAAAATAAGTGGTGTCTTTAAAAAAGGAAAGGTAAAAAGAGAGAGCCTATGGAAGACCAACATTTAGGGCAAAGTGTAGCCCACTATGGATAAAAACCCAGAGAAGAGAGAATTCTAAAAATACTGAGTTTTCAATGACACTGAATAATTCAAAGTCATTAAATAAGAGAGTGAATGAAACATATCTAATGGATTTACCAAGAATGTCGCTGATGCTGTTTGCCAGAATTCCATATATTATCAGTAGAGTTACCAGGATATAGGTTTGATTGTAGTAATTTAGAAGGAAAGGAGAAGTGAAAAAATTGAGACTGCAAAGATAGATTCATCTTTCACAAAATTAACAATGAACTTAGCAACAGACACACAACCTTAAGTGTGCAACGACACGTAGTTGACCAAAGACGTGGCCGAAGACCAAAAGATACCATTTACCATTCACAATACTAGAATACAATATGAATGATACCTCTGGGTGTTGTGTAATGTAGTGGCTAGTGCAACAGGGTGCATTGTAATAAAATATACTGAGATAAAAATTTGGGAAGGAAAAGATTGGCACAGGTTTAGTAATTCTACTTTGAACATATTAAATCCAAAGAAGCTATAAGATGGAAATGAAATTCAGTTGTTTCTCCTGATCTGACTCTGGACATCAATTCAGATTGATTTTATTTAAAGTTAATGGAATAGGTAAGATCGCTCAGTGAAAAGATGCAGAAGGAAAAAGAAGTGGTCCCATGACTGCATGCAAAAGAACTCCAAAATTTAGAGATAAAATAGAGAAGAAGAATCCAGAAAAGAAAGATGAGAAGGAATAACCAGGAAGGTACAAGGACAATGCGGGGAATATTCCACCATAAAAGCCCAAAGATGAAAGGATTTCAGTAAGTCAATGGTTAACTAATTTTAAAGACATTGATATGTTGAATAGATGAGGAGAGAAAGTATTCATTGCCCTTGCTAATGTGAAGGATGAATGATGGAAGGCAACTATGGTGAGAATTTAAATCTTCTATGTGGCTAACTGCGTACATTAACATGATTTTAATATATCACTCTCTTCAACAACATGGCTTGGCTATTCCAGGAAACTTTTCCCAGGAAGATAAAAGTTGCAAATAACTTCACTGGTTATTCCATAAATTTCTTGACAGATCCATCGACCTTCAAGAAAACATAGAATGAATCATACCCCAAGACTCTTTGAACTCCTTACGCCCAAAACTTGCCTTGCTCTGTTCACCGATCCTATTATATCATGATGCTTAGTTGATCTTAACTAAGATTCTACACTGAAAGACTACCACACAGCAAAGTGTCCATGAATGTCCCAACTGTGGTCACCCCTCTCCCAGGGAGGTTAGTAAGTCTGAAGACAGTGTTCTTCCTTACCGTGGTTAGAAAAAGATTCAGCTTTGTTTGAGCAGTAGGTTGCTTTGGTGATATTTTGGGGACCCAGCAATTGACAATGGTAAACACAACAGGAAGAAAACAAAACCGTACAGATGCCTTGCAGAATAATGGGAGGTGAAAAGTAGAATCACTATGTATATACAACAATTTTGAATCACTTAACTATAAGAAGGTAGGTAGCTGGACAAAGATATAAGGTCAAGAAACGGGTTGTTTTATTTGATATTTTGAGGATGGGAAAACTACAGCATATATGTTTACTGAAAGGAATAATCTTGAGGAGAGGTTAAAAATTGAAGATGCATAGAACAGAGGGCATTAAATAGGTACAGGGATGGAATCTGGGGCACATGAGTGAAGATAAGTTTTGATGAGAGAAAGGCACTTCCTTCATTACCCCAAGAGAAAGAGGACCAATGCAGATGAATTATAGATTTGTTGGCTTAAAGGTAAAGAAATCTTTTGTTACTGTTTCTTCAACTGAGTGTAGGTCAAGGAATTCATGAGGAGAGTATGGGGGAAGTTTTGAAAAGCCAAGAAGTATAAAAAAAACACTTCTAAAATATAAATGCAAGTGGGGCACTGTGGAGAACGTATATGAGGTCTGCAGTCAAGGTGGTGAAATAAATAAAGGCTAATAAAGCTGATGAGTGGTTTTTCAAAATGAACGGAAAACATTCTCATTGTTGACAGGAATAGAAAGTCTTCTGAGAGAAATGGAATATTTGGGCCACGATGTCAGGGAGAGCCTGACCAGAGGGACAGCTACAGATTCCTAGGACAGCTGTGGCAGCACAATGCCCCCAATTCATTTTTTAACAGATTTCACTGAAAAATTACGAGTAAGGAATAGAGATTTCCCATATACCCTCCACCTAATAAATGCACAGCCTCCCCAGTTATCAACATCCCCCATCAGAGGGTGCATTTGTTAGGGCTGATGAAACCTATACTGACATGTCATTAACACCCAAAGTCCATAGTTTACATTAGCGTTCACTGTAGGTGTTGGACATTCTGTGGGTTTGGACAAATGCATAATGGCCTGTATCCACCATTATAATTATCATACAGAATAGTTCCATTGCCTTAAAATTCTTCTGTGCTTTGTCTATTTACTCCTCCCTCCTTCATCGTCCCTGGCAACAACTGATCTTTTCGACGTCTCCTTTTCCAGAATGTCATATAGTTGGAATTCTATACCATACAGCCCTTTCCTACTGGCTTGTTTCACTTACCCCTGATTAATTTCGAAGTAGCTGAAACAGACCAATTTATGTCCATCTTGAAAGCTTAAAATCAGTGAAAAACAATACATCTTTTTTTGTTTTTTGAGAACTCAGAAAAATTTCAGGTATGTGTTTATGTTGATTATGATACCAGCATTCCTCTTTCTGTCCATATAATGATCTATATCTTCCATTGATTGTGGGGAGTTCATCTTTGGGACCTGCCAGGGGAATACTGCATAGCAAATATTTCAGAAATATTCTTTTACACTTTCCATTGGCTGCTTAAATTATACCCTCCATTGTAAAGTTCACTTTACTCACATTTGCCAAAGCTGATGCAGTGTTTATGTTCAGGAGAAAAAAATGGTAACCTGCTTTCTAAGCTATTGTTCCAAATATTCTACAATTTAAGTATAGAACCTCGATATTAAAAAGCAGTGGTGATGTTTCATTTTGTGGGGCAGAAACATAGACTTGAAGCAATGATTTGAAGAACACGGTAAATTTAGACTTTTTAGTTGTCTTTTTTGGCATCCTTTTCCTATAATTTACTACCAATTAGATGATTCACTTCCTTCTGCATGGTTCCATGTCCCTTTAGAAATTTCTATAAAGAGTTCAATGCTTTTTAATTGTATTATATGAACCACCTTATGTCAGTGAAGCCTGTTTTGGTGGGTATTTCAGCTGTGAGGATATGGTCATTTGAATTCTACACTTGAAATATTTAATTTGGTGTGAACCAATTAAGTGTGACTGTTAAATATTTTATATCTTCTCTTTCTTTCTAGTTATTTTAAATACTGTATTCTAAAAGCACAATTTTGGGTATCTCTTGTTTGTAGTAACTCAAGAGGTCCTATCTTAAATCTCCCTGACATATCCTGTATATGAAAAAAGTTTGGCATTGCACACACATATATGTCATCACTCCACCAAACTGACACAGTCAAGAAATCCATCTGAGAGGCAGATTTGAAGAAAATTAACACATGCCCATAGAATGTCAATTAGCAGGGGAATAATAATTAGAATGATATAATTTTTAAGTTATAGTGCATAAGAAAATAAAAGGAAATAAAAATTTTAGTTATCGAGGGTCATAAATATTAATTACAGCAAACTCTATACTTCACTGTGGAACGAATTTTTCCAACTTTATTAACGCACTGCCTGAGGTTTTTGTGTTTGCTTTACACTCTTTTGCATAAGATTTAGTTCAGTAAGATGTTCACATTCCATAAATAAAGCCTATGTGCATAACATTTCAAGTATAACATTACACAGGGCATTTATTCAGTTCTAGTGTAGTACAATTAAGACTTGTGGATATAGTAATTTTCATCACAATCACAGTGAGCCATTCCATTAACTTAGGAAAACAGAACTCTGCTAAACATTCTGATTATTAACATGGAACAGAAGGTCCAGGATGATTGGATTCATCCTCTCAATTTTCTCACTTTTATTCTTTCCTATATTCTTTGTGTGACAGCTGTTGAACTTTGGCCAAAGTTTACCAGGTCTTCCTTTACAGCATATGCTGTTTTTAGTCACGGTGTTGGTTGAGGGAGATCAGGCGAACTCATTTTCGCAACCTTTATGAGAATTCATAGAGTCACAGTCAGATTTTATATAAGTTTTTTTTCAGATCTACCAGGGAAAAACAAAATGACCTTGTCCTCTGATACGATACAATGAAAGGGTAAATCTGAAAAGCAAGAGTTTGTAGGAATGCCAACACTGAGAAACGACTTAAATGTTGGTATCTCACCCAAGGTCTGAGGATGGTTTTCCCTGAAATTTCCTGTTGCAAGTGACCACATTTTTTGCTAAAATCTTTTTGTTTTCTTTTTTTTTAATGGAGACTTAAATTTCAATCTCAGTTGTATATTACAAAAGGAGAGTTCATTGGCTTATAAAAATATGACCACATATTTTAAACTCTTATGGGTACTAAATACTGTGGAACTCAAAAGATGCAGTCACTAATATTATGAAGTTTAAAACCTGGGTTTCAAAAAAGATGTACATATGATGAAAATTAATAAAAATATTAGATGAGGCAGTATTATATAAAAGAAACATACCATATTTGAAAGAAATCAGAGGCAGAGGAGACCCTCTTGACTGGAGTATTCAAAAAAGGTTTCAAGGGGCTTCCCTGGTGGCGCAGTGGTTGAGAGTCCGCCTGCCGATGCAGGGGACACGGGTTTGTGCCCCGGTCCGGGAAGATCCCACATGCTGCGGAGTTGCTGGGCCCGTGAGCCATGGCCACTGAGCCTGCGCGTCCGGAGGCTGTGCTCCGCAACGGGAGAGATCACAACAGTGAGAGGCCCGCGTACCGCAAAAAACAAAACAAAACAAAAAAAGGTTTGCGTCAATAGGGAAGAGACCCAGAGAGGTCATTCTGCTGGTGGAAAGCATGCAAGCAGAGGTGAAAAAACAAAGCAAAACATAGAGCATGCTCTGTGGATAGGAAAGCAGGCCTGAGCAGATCTGAGAGTTCTTTGTGGAACTCACAGGCCATCAGTTTGAAAATGAGAATAGGACAGACCTGCTTTTCTAATCTAAAAAGATTTGGCTCTCCCCTGTGGACAGTTAGAGATATCCTGAAGGTTTCTGAGACACAGGAGTCACCTGATGAAATTCAAGTTTGAGAAATAATGCCAGTGTGGGTAGAGAGGATAATATGGAAACAACGGGATTGTTAGGAGACATGAATTAAAAATCTGGCAATAGGAGTGAAAAAAATGGTGAATTTGAAAAAAAAAAAAAAAGAAAGACAGAAAGGATTACTGCAATGTTGGAGTGATCTTCTGGGAGAGCAGTGCCGGGCATAATTCTAATATCTGAAAGTTGTGCCTTTGGGAGGCTTGGAGAAAGGTGGTACCGATGACAGTAAATGTGAAATCAGGAAGAAGTGACTGGAAGAAGGTGTGGAGGGAGCACATCATTTGGTTTTAGATTCATTCTTGAGGTGAGAGCAACGCACTTAAGTGGAAAGGGCCATTAGGCATATGTAAGGTTTGACTGGAGTGGATTCAACTCTCACACATTTGAAGAATTTCTTCTCAGTTCACGGCACAGTACAAGTAATTATTCAACTCCCTGGTCCCTGCTGATTAGTCAGTGGGTCAAATCAGTCACTGCAGACATTCCTAATCAGTTACCTTTAGGTCTCATATCTAAAAGCCACAGACTTCCTCTTCCTTTCCTTGAAGTAGAATTTAGAGGCATGAAGAGCAGGGGAGACTTCAGCTCCAGAGATCATTCAGAATAAACACGGTGCGTAAAATCTCCCCACATCTCTTCTGTTCACCCAGTGGAAAGAAACTATCAAACTTAGCACCTCACTGCTATTCCAGCTATTGCTATTTCAGCTCAATTTATGAGGAGAAAGATGAATTTACATGAGACCTGTCAGGAAAAAAGAAAATCAAACTTGCAGCTAAGCGCTAGTCCAGTCCATAAGGAAGGCCCCTTTTTTACCCTACTTCCATCACATTAGGAAACAACTACTTTTTTGACCTGTCATTGTCTGATGAGAAAATGCCTCAAGTTTTCTATTCTTTTCCCCTCTCAGTGTCCTCAGCCAATTTTGAATATTTTGTTTTCCATCAACAACTTAATGGGAAGCATGTTCTACCCCTGTCTCTGTGATACTTCCTTTACAGATAAGACACTGCCACACCACCCGCCATGAGCACTGCCCCGGAAGCAGGATAACAAGCCGGGCTCTAGCTTCACATCCGCCACTCACAGATGTAGGATCCTCCACAAAAGACTTAGTGAAATCTCGATTTTATTCGTTTCTGCAGAATGTGCGCTTTAATTTTTCAGGAAATCACAGGATTTCTATCACAACTTTTTTTTTTTTCAAGATTCTCTCTTCTTGGTAAGACCAAACTATTCACTTTCTTGGGATCTGCAGCATTGCAGAGAAAACTACAGATTTATGCACATGAATGGGGCTGTAATTTATGATTTACATCTGAAATGGGAACTCAACTCTGCTTGGCAAACTTTCCGTATGTTTCAATTATTTTGTGCTCCCACAGGCTGCAAGGACTCCTCAAGCCTCAGAGTTTACACTCAACACAGCCCAACACGCTCAGCAGAGAAATAGGAATAGCAGCCCCCAGAGGATAGCAGCCAACACCCATATGTTTCCACCCACAAACACACACTCCCCCTGCACATACACCAAGAAGCTCCTTTCTGCTTCTTGTTAAATGGAGCATCGCTCCTCCTGGAAAGATCAAACCCTTCAAGTACGCCCCATCCTCCATCCTCCCCAACCTCTTCTCGCCTTTAAATGGCTCCCATATTTATGACATCAGCAGTTTCTACATCTCTGGAGGATCCTATTGTCATTATGCAAAATGTTACGGTTATGCCGCATCTTAAATGAAATTCTTCCTCTGCTCCAATCCATGTACAGCCACCACCGATTTTTCTGCTTGCTTTCACAGCCAAATATCCACACACAAATACAGATATACCACACACCACACACATGCATACACACATACAAACACAGGCACGCACACAAGCACACTTCTGCCAAGATCACCACATTGTCCGTGGGACCAGGTCTAGAGGGTACTTTGACTGGCCTCACTTTGTTCTCTTGGCAGGACTGAGCTGAGCCCTCTTCTGCCCTGACACCCAATCTTTCCTTGGTGCTTATAAGAAATCACAGTCATCTATTTTCCTCTCCTTCCCTCTCTGGGTATTTTCTTCTCACCCTTTTCTGCCAATTCTTATCCTTCAAATGATGGCATTTCTTGGAGTTTAATTATGGACCCATTTCTCTGCTATTTTTATATTTAATCTCTTGGAGGATACTTATGGGTTCATAGGATTTTATTAGCATCTGTATGCTGGTGATTCCAGATTTGTATATTCAGTTGTCTACTTGACATCCCCCCCTTGACCGTGTCACTGACAACTCACACTTTACGAAGTGCTGTCTCTCAGAGAAGCTGCCAAAACTACGAAACTGTGTGTATATTTCTCTCTGTCTCCAGGCCCCTGGTGTTTCTTTATTATGCTTTACCAGCAGTTCTCATACATTCTGGGCACTATTCTTAGGGGGTCTGATTGTTCGTTTTGTTTATGTTGGTCTGTCTCCATTACAAAGCAAAGGTGATTCCAGTGAACAAAGAACACATCTCTTTGCCTAAAAATGACGCATGTCCAGTGCCTAGGAGATTGGATAACACACACTGGACCCTCGACGGATATGTGTGCGTCCTGTGGATGTCAGTAACGAGACACTACCCGTTCGGGGGCCCTCTCTGTTCCCTAGATCAATGTAAAACATGTGTGATGTCCAATATGAGCTTCCCATGGCAGAGAGTTTCCCGTATAGTCACTACAGATAAGTGCAGTGAGAATAATGTGAGAAGAATTGATATCCAGGTAAATCAACCAAGTGCAGCCACAGCTCCTAATCTCCCATCAACCGCACCTCTGAGGAAGTCTCCCTGGTACAGGTGACACTCCTCCCCTGCGGGCAATTGCTGGCCACCTTGGTGCTAATGCTATCCATTTTCTCCCATTTCAGAAAGCTTATCAGAATGTTTTTGAGATCACTTAAAAATCTGAATCTGTTCTAATGTATAACTTCATGCATCAATCATTCCCAAATATCTGCGTCTATGACAACAGATCACTTGTGACACACTTCACAGCAGAGCTACACATGGAGGCTGAAACCATCTTTTAAAATACCGAGCAGAGTTATCAGTATCTTAACTTATGAGTATTAACTTTAAAAACATATAAATACCTCAGTGCAGCAATCCTTAGCAAGTCTGTTTTGATGCAACTCTTGAGCTGTTTTTATCATAGTAAATGTTGAGGCAAAATAACCCTTTCTTATTTATTCTTTTATTTTTAGTCTTTATTTTTTCCCTCTGTGGGAGGCCCCATGTCATTGAAACAGCCCCATTTTTAATCTTAGAAACTCTATTTTTAGGTAATCAAGTAATGAATACAATATTAGATTGAATTTTTTCCAAAATCTTTTCACTGACTTAACTGGCCCATGAGTAATAAGAGCTGGCAGTGGCCTCTCTCCCTGATTATATTAATTAACTCACTTTCTCTGCACATTTAATGTAGAACAAGCATTTTCTCTAAACTTGAAAATTTTACTAGAGGTTCAAAAGTTACACAATTTTAATAAAACAGGAGTAACATAATTAGCCTTCCTTATTTCTTATTAGGAATGTTAATTTTAGAACAATTTCCCAGATCTCGTTTCTATTGTCAGGCAAAGAATTGCTTCCTCTATGCCCTTTTCTTTTCCTATTACCATCCAGGAGTGAATAAGGCAGAGGAAGAGGGGATGACACAGAAAAGGGATGGGAAATATCCTTTCCTGCCTTACACCTCTGCGTACGGCACTATTTTTTAATGAAAAGAGACTTTCCATTTGAAGTCGGCCTCCTTACCCTCACAATCAGTCCCCCTCCGTTTGAAACCTGCCACAGGGTTGGCAGCTGCAGTCAAATGGGCTAAATATTACTGCCGCGTGAGCGCTCAGAAGCTCCTTCTGCAAGGAGGCCCCGGGGTGATGCGTCCTCTGCACTGGATGCCCAGGTCAGCCTGGGGCGCCTTAGCTCTGGGCCTCCCTGTGCCCATAATGGGAAGAACTCAGCAGGATCTTGGCGGAGATGAAGACGCTATTTGCATCTGCAGCTTATGGGGATGTGCAAAAGAGCCCCCAAGTTAATCTTGTCCAGTAGAAAATTGACCTAACAGACTCCCATATTTCTAGCAGTAATCTCAACCCTTGGCCTAATGTGATCCAATTACCAGACCAGGCAAAAAGACATCTAACCTGAGAGGAAGAGGGAGATGATCTTAATAAAAGGTAGGGGAAGGCACATTTTAAACTAAGCTCAGAGAGGCAACACCCTGTGGCATCTATAACCTTGTCCCTGTTGTTTGAAGGTGGATCTTACAGTGTCTGTGTACCAAGGTAACTAAAAAGATTTTTTCTTTTTTTTTGGCATGTGGGAACATAGCATTTAAACATGTGCTAATTGCTTTATGAATCTCATTGTTATTGTCTCTGCTTGCTTGTGAGCAACTTGTTCAGAGGAAATATCTACATCTTCCTTTTGTTACTGCAGTCCCTGGCACAGGGCCCAATGCGCAGTGGTGCCTGGGATATATTTCTGTAAAGCATTTACATACATCATCTCCAACAGTCTCCAAGTCCTCTATTTGAAGTGTCAGCTCACACAGAGGCAGGCAAATCCCCTGCCTGTTCTCACAGAGTTCCCAGATGGGGTGAGGGAAGTCTTCCTGACATTTGTCGGACTCCAGGCAGGGGCTGAGGGCCAAGGTGGGAGTGGGCAAACTTGTTTCTCCCAGCCGTCGTATTTCTCTTTATCTTTTTCTACAGAATTTTCCCCTTTTGCAGTTCATCTTCTGCAAGTACTGACCATTTTACATGAGTCGTCAGGCATTGAACACCTATGGGGTCGCTCAAGTGCCACCACCTCGATTTTGAGGGGTGAGGTGGCTGGGGGTTGGGCCGCAGGCCTTGCAGCTCAGCAGAATCATGCCCTGAGTCAGGGGCACTGCCTCTCAGTGGCCCTTTCTTGCTTGCCGCTCCAGGAGCTGCTCACTGGTCCTGCTACCGTGCCCGGCTGCCACCATGTTGCCAAGCTCTCATTTTTCCCTTCTTGGACCTCCCCTTGTTAGTTTGCAAGACCCCTAAACCCCCAGTCCCCAGCGTGGTTACCATTTTCCACCAGGAGCAGTTTAACTGTCTCTTCCTCTCACTTCCAGCCCATCCAGCTCTTGGTGAATCAGGTGCTTTACTAAAGGGACACATTGCTCTCTCCTGGCAGGTGCCCTGAGGCTCACTCTTAAGCACATTATTTTTCTGCTTCTGCATTTTATTAACTACAAGACACAGAGGAAGGCCATAAAAATTACATCACTGATAGTAAACAAGCACAAGTGCATTAGGGAAAATATACAAAATAAAGGCAAGAGTGAACGGGAAGATCAAGAGTTCCCACAGTCCTGGGGCTTCCCTGGTGGCGCAGTGGTTGAGAGTCCACCTGCTGATGCAGGGGACACGGGTTCGCGCCCCCGTCTGGGAAGATCTCACATGCCGCGGAGCGGCTGGGCCCGTGAGCCATGGCCGCTGAGCCTGCGCGTCCGGACGCTGGGCTCTGCAACGGGAGAGGCCACAACAGCGAGAGGCCTGCGTACCGCAAAAAAAAAAAAAAAAAAAAAAAGAGTTCCCACAATCCTATCACGTACCCCCAATCCTTTTTACTATTTTGGTGTGTTGTCTTCCAATCATACAAATTGCTTGTAATATGTATGTATAATTCTGCTAGTAAGTAAGGATTATAAGAAATATATCGTTTTATTTGGAGTTTTCCCTTAATATTATATTGACCCTTTATCTTATTTTTAAAAATTAAAAATCTCAATTTCTTAAATTTTATTCTATGGAAACAAAACAATTTTTAAATATTCTCTTGTAATTTGACTCAGTTTCTCCCTGCCCCACCATTTTTTCTGTTATAGTAATGTTTGCGTCAATATTTTTTATTAATACTCTATTTTTCCTTACAATATATCTTCTAGGATGTTGTATTAGGGTACTGACTAAACTTGTGTAAAAAAACCTCCCCAAAGTACAGTGCCTTAAACGAGATAAAAGTTTACTTCTCTCTCAGCTGAGTGCAGAGATGGTGGTTCTAGAGTGGCAGGCAGATCTGTCAGCACAGTTTTCCTGTTCTGTGTCCTCACTGGCTGTTCCGTTTGTCATCACATCACATGGTAAGCGGGCATGGAGGACCCAGGTCTTCCTTTCCTAAGAATGTGTCCCGTAATTTTCATATGCCATTTCTGCTTCCATCCAATGAGCCAGAATTTAGTTTTATGGCCACACCACCCAAGTGAGGTTGGGGAATGCAGTCTATGGGTGGTGGCTGTGTGTCCTGTTGAAACTAGCCCTGCTGGTGGGTGATTCTGCTATAAAAAGGGAGTTGGGACTGTGGACCTGAGACCCATTAGCAGACTCTCATGTGGCAGGATGGCTGGGTCAGTGTATAGGATGATTTTTCTAATTCTTGAAATCTACTTGGAAATTATACTTCATACATTTCCCTGGATCCTTATTGTTTTGTTTTACATTTTTATTAAGAAGTAAGATTGAACCTATTTTCACATTTATTAGTCATCTGTATCTCTTCTTTTGTTTGTGTCATTTGTTCATTTTTCCGTTAAGCTATGTTGTCTTTTCCTGAGTCCTATATAAGTTTTTCTCTGGTTCTCTTTTCCTATGCATGTATTACATATTAAGAAATGAATCATTTCACTGTGAAATGTCTTGAAAAAAATTTCAGTGAGTTATTTGTCCTTTAAATTGGTAAAAGCATTTTAACATTTGGAATTTTAAAACTATTATGTATTGTATATTCCTTTTTTATATATTATTCCATAATTTTTATCATTAGAAAGCCCTCCATTCTTAAATACAAATTACTGATATCTTTTAATTGTTATAAGGTGTTTTTTAAGTACATCCTTTTTGAATGTATTTTAATCTCTTTTGCAACTTAAGTATTAATTATACTTCAGATACAACATAATTTTGACTGAAGTATTTACTGAATAAGACCTCTATTTTTCCAGTGATTTATCATCACACCTTTATCATGTTGTAAATTCTTAAACTGTTACTGGATTTCTGTTACATTTCTTGACTATTTTATCAAGACTATTTGCATGTAATCAAAACTATAATATTTTTTTTGTCTGAAAAGAAATGTCCCCATACCTTGTTCTTCATTAAAAAGAATAAGAGAAAGAAAAGGCTATTATTAACTTTTTATTCTTTTCAATTAACTTTAAATTTTTCATCAAGCTCCAAAACTAAACAACAAAACAGTCTTCATAGAGATTTTGACTGAAATTGCAGCAAAACTGTTATCTTCAGAATTAAACAGATTATATTAATCTCTATCTTTTTATAGCCCACTCTACAGTTTTATAATTTTTTAAAAAACTACACATTTTATATAGGTGTCTCTGCATTTATCCTCAATTTTTGTACATATGTCTTTCTTTCCCTCCTTCCTTCTCTGTTTTTAATAAAACAAAAGTCTTTCTTTCTGACTTCCTCATATCTTCCTTACTAGTGTTTTCCCTGTTTTCCTTCTATCTCCTCTCTCTCCCCTCCATTTTTTACTACTATAGATTAATAAGTAGTTTTTACTTTATTTAATTTGGTTTTATGTTGTTCTGTTCTACCACCTTCAAGGGGTAATATGTATCATTTCCTTCTTTGAAAGTCTGTAAAGTGACTAGGTTTTCATTTGCTTGGTTTGGTCTATTGCATCGTTTTGAACCACTTTATCCTGCTTCTCCTATGGCCTTTATTCTAATAATGTGTCTACGTGTCTATCCCTTAATGAATGAGTCATTGAACGTTTATTTGAAAAGCCTCAATAATAACAGAAGTTCATAAAAAATTAGTCTATTGTTTTAAATAAGTGCTAAGTGTGTAGCAAGGTATGTGTTATGGATCATTGTGATAAAAAAGGATTCTAGGTTCAAAAAGTATTTGGGAAACATTATAAATATTCTCCTTTTCTTGAAGATATACAGAGCATATTAGCATAGTAATATATTGCAAACACTAAAAAGTCTTGTATTAAATTATTATTACCTCTTTATTTAGAATTCTAAAAGATTTTTTACTTTATATATATTTGTATGTGAATATATATGTATACACACACACACACACACACACACACACACTTGCATGTTGTTAGACTGCACACCACAGGCCTGCAAGCCCTGTACTTGCCCAGCCTCAAGACCTAAGAAAGAGGCTGTAGTCAGCAACAGAGACACTAATGGTTTAATGGATGGGGGAACTTAAACGTCTGAAGCCAGTTCCTGGAGCAACACCCTTTACATGTCTAAAAATCAGAATAATTACAGATGGGACCAGGAGCAAGTTATGTAGGCAGTTACTGATTAGGTGCTATGACTAAGAGGGAAGGTCAATCATGTGAGCAGGTGTAGGTGAAGCAGGGACTGGTTGGGCAGGGGATGTACAGAAAGCCAGAGAACAGCCATCTTGGGTGGCCTGATCATAGGTATGTGAAATATATATATACTTACATACAAATATCTGATGTGTCTGAGTAATCTTTGGAACTGCATGTCTCCAGAAATGTGTTCTCCTCTTCCACCACCTTTGTTTTTGCTCTGCATGTCCGTGTGCCTAGATTTCTGACTGATACCTACTGACACAAACCAGGAGATCTGCTTTGCAGTAGAGTCCACTTGACCATGGCTCCAACATTCCATGTCTGACTCTCCTCCTTTTATTTAGTACTGGCTGGGATCTACCCAAACAGATGGATGACTTAAGATCACTTGGAGATGCCATTTTTCTTCCACCTTGAGATGCCTGTTCAGTGAAAAAGATCAGACATCTTAAGGAGTAAATCTGTAACAAATCAGGAAGAGTTTGTGGCTTCCAGTTGGAAAGCCAAGTTGTATTGCCAGATAACTACCTTGGGAATCTATACTCCAGCTAGTCCTGTAATTTGCTAGAGTAATGGCTACCTGTTTCTAGCTTCCTCTTCTTCATCACTGATTATCATTTAGGATACTTAAGTATACTTAAGTCTTCCTGAGAATCCTATGAAGTAGGCAGGGCAGATAATATTAATTCCTTAGACAGAATTGAGGCTCAGACAAGTTAAGGGACTTTTTCACGTGGGAGATATTGACTTGAAACCTGTTCTTCTGCTTCCATACCTTTTCACTGAATAATGCAGTTGGTAAGCTTTAGCTAAAGAGAACTCTATCTCCAATGGCAAGGATTCCATTCATTCTTTTTACAATTAAAATAAATAATAAGATGGGAATAAGGTCCATTAATTTCTACATACCAAGAAGTATTCTGGACCAGTGTTGTACAATAGAACTTTCCATGGTGATATAAATATTATTTTCAATAAATAGCTGCTATTCACATGTGGATACTGGGAAACTGAACTTTAAAATTTATTTAATCCTAATTAAGTTAAATTTAAATATCACAGGTAGATACTGGCTACTGTATTGAACAGCACAGTTCCAGATTCTTAAGATTATGAAGATATAGCTGATGAATTAACAAAAAAAATCAGTCTTAGTACCCAGGAATATTTGGAACAATTTAGTTGAAGCAAATGACTTTGGATTATCACTTAAAAATAAACTTAAGCCCAAAGAATAAAGTTGTGTATATATAAAAGTTTCTGGGAATACACACAGTTGTTCATGTGATGGTAGAACCCAGTATTAATACGACATGATGTCAACCCTAAAGGCTGGTAAGATCTACCACTTCTGGTTACTGCACTTGCAAAGTACCAGAGAATGATTAAATCTGACACATAAAATAACAAGAGAACAAAGTCAAATGCCAGCTGCAAATATCACATTTTATTGTACACTCTTTACTTTGTGCCAGAGCTATTTTTCAGCGATAGTTGAATCTAGGGCAAATGCCACTCATGTCACACATTCTCTGATGACACAGTGGAGAGTCCATGGGGTGAGGAGGAGATGTCTGCAGGAATTTGTCTCCTTTGAATGGCTTCCATCTTTAGACCTTGGTCACTCTCTTCTTCCCAACTCTTTTCCTGGCCTCAGCTGTGACTGAGACATTGATTTTCACAGAAATCCAGTTGGCTGACACTTTCCAGTAAACCCCAAGAATGATGACTTGAGACCCAGACTCTATATGAAATAATAGAACAAGAATTTGGAACAAGAGGCAAAGCAAGGGTGAAACCAGTTAAAAGGTTGATCACACAGCAATTAACATCTTCCTAAGAAGTGTTAAAGGCAGCTATTTCAACTTCATAACAAAATTAAAATGGAAAGAAAATCGTTCTGTATTTGTCTAACATGCATATAACTGAACACTGGTGAATTTCAACTCATTCCAAGCTATATCATTAGACAATTTTAGTGCCTTTGGAATGGTCCATAACAAGTGAGGGGAATTTCCCAAATTTTTCAGAAGCTGGCAAAGAGAAATACACTTATTATTTATAACATGAAATTCACCATGGAAATACCAAAATAACTATTAGCAGATGCGTATTTTTGGAAAGAATTGTTTATGTAGCTTATACAGTTCCCAACTGTGGCTATTATGGTTTATCTTAATTGTACTAAGCCATTTAGCACCGTGCCTCATGATGTATTTGTATATCAAATTGAATATATATATATATAACTGGTTGAACAGCTATATTCAAAGTGTGTAGATTGATGAATCATTTCTAACTTAGAAGGAAATCACTTCCATTTTTCTCAAACTTGGCATAGAATAAACAGGATAGTGTTGGTAGGGATAGCTATTACAGATATGAGGCTATAATGCAAAATACATTGATCAAGTATAACAATACTCTCATATAGCAGGATAAAATTTAATAGGCTCTAAGTTTCAAAAGATCAAAATCAAAAGCTCTTTTGATTGGAGGTATCTTGGCTTCAAAACAAAGATCTAGAAGTTCTTTTAAAACTAATATTGAATGATGTGAGCAGATCTGTTAAAACCGCTAATGCATGTGCTTGCCAAGGACATTAATACAACATGTGGAGATTGCTCCTCTTGTATTTGTACTCTTCAGCCCATACAGAATTATGTTCAGCTCACATCCAGGAGGAGGGGGCTAAGATCATGAAGGCTCTGGAAGTGAAGGCCTTTCCCTGAACAAACTCCCAGTGTTGAAGGGTTATAGAGGGCCCATACTAATGGCTGAAACAGTCATGGATGGGGGGAAACAAAATTAAGGGAGTTCACCAAAATTCAGTTTTCTAATCCACAATGTTTTGCTAAGTAGCAATTAGATTTAGCAGTATGAATTCGAGGTTGAATATTTAATTTTCACTTGAGGTAAATTTTAGTTCTCTATTCAACTTCCTTTGATGTATCTAGGATAGATAATGTTAATGTTAGATGGCCCCAAGCTGAACTTGGAATGATGTATGATCTTATAATAAATAACAGGAATCAATTTGCTCATATCTTACTAAGGATCTTTTGTCTACATTTATAAAAATTCAGATTTGTAGTCTCTCTGTATATTTATAGTTTTAGAATAATACTGACCTCAAAACCTTCTATTTTCTGAAAGATTTTCTGTAGCTATCATTTTATTTTCCCTTTAAACATTTGGTAGAAAAAAACAGTGAAGCCATGGGGCCCTGAAATTTTCTTTATCACAAGGTTTTTGATTATTTTTATTGTTTTAAATATATATAAAGATATTCCACTTTTCTTTTTCTTCTTGAGTTGTTCTGATAAACTGTTGTTAAGGAATCTGTCCATTTCACCTGTCTTCAAATTTGCTGCATAAAGTTTTTAAAATAATATTATTTTATTGCTCTATTAATGGCTATAATATTCTCTGATTACTCCATTAATTCTTATTATTCTATTAATATTCTCTTATTATTCTACTAATGAATGCATTATTCTATTCATCTCTTATCCCTAATATTGGTAATTTTTTTCTTATTTTTGCTCTTAATGTTCTTGCTAAAGTTTTATTTCTATATTGGTATTCTATAAGAATTCATTTTTCGTTTGGTAGTGTATATATGTCCATGCCTCTTTATCGCTTTGTCACCGTTTACACTTCCCCCTCCCCATAGCCTCAAGTCCATTCTCTAGTAAGTCTGTGTCTTTATTCCTGTTTCACCCCTAGGTTTTTCATGACATTTTTTTTTAAATTCCATATATATGTGTTAGCATACGGTATTTGTCTCTCTCTTTCTGACTTACTTCACTCTGTATGACAGACTCTAGGTCTATCCACCTCATTACAAATAGCTCAATTTCGTCTCTTTTTATGGCTGAGTAATATTCCATTGTAAGGTAGATAGCTAGTGGGAAGCAGCCGCATAGCACAGGGAGATCAGCTCGGTGCTTTGTGACCGCCTGGAGGGGTGGGATAGGGAGGGTGGGAGCGAGGGAGACGCAAGCGGGAAGAGATATGGGAATATATGTATATATATAACTGATTCATTTTGTTGTGAAGCTGAAACTAACATACCATTGTAAAGCAATTATACTCCAATAAAGATGTTAAAAAAAAAAAAGTTTATGAGCAAAAAAAAAAGAATTCATTTTTCATTTCATTAATTTTCTGTTATTATCTATTTACTGTTTCAATATTTTCAGCTGTTATATCTAAACTTCTATTTACTTTAGTTTCAATTTGCTGCTCTTTCTTAGCTTCTAACTGTGGAAGATTGTATCGTTGCTTCAAAATATGTTTTCAGGGCTTCCCTGATGGCGCAGTGGTTGAGAGTCCTCCTGACGATGCAGGGGACAGGGGTTCGTGCCCCAGTCCAGGAAGATCCCACATGCCGCAGAGCAGCTGGGTCCGTGAGCCATGGCCGCTGAGCCTGCGCGTCCGGAGCCTGTGCTCTGCAATGGGAGAGGCCACAACAGGGAGAGACCACAACAGTGAGAGGCCCGCGTACCACACACACACACACACACACACACACACACACACACACACACACACTATATATATATATATATATATATATATATATGTTTTCATTCTTGATATAAGCTTGTAAAGCAGTAAATTAACCTTAAAACATATCTCAAGTTTTTGGTATGATATGCTTTATTTTTATTCAATTCCAAAATGTTCTAATTTTCCTTATTTCTTTTTAATTCCTGGCTTATTCAGAGTGGTTGTTATTTTTTACTGTAATTTTCAAATATTTGAGGATCTTTCAAATGTATTCATATTATTGATAACTGACTAAATTCTGTTGTGGTCAGAGAATACGCTTGGATAATATTGATATTTTACATGTCTTGAAGGTGTTTTATTGTATAGCATTTAGTCTACCTTGGTGAATGTCCCATGTATCCTTGGAAAGAATGACTATAACGTTCTGTGTTTCTTGGCTAGTTCTACATATATAAATTAAGTCAGATTTGTTGATAATTTTCTCTAAACCTTGTAGACATTTCCTGATTTTTTTACCTGCTTGTTTTATCAAGTATGAACAAGTGCCGACAGCCTCCAAATATAGTTGTGGATTTGTTTCTATTTTCAAGTCTATGAGATTTTTGCTTCATGTGATTTGAAGCTTTTTAGTTAGGTTCATATAATTTTAGGATATATATTTCCTTTAAATAATATGGATCCAGTTCTAGATACAGATGTGGATCTAGATCTAATTCTAGATATGGATATAGATGTATTCTTTAGTTTTTGAAAGAATACATATTTGATACAGTAAGGGTACTTGCTAAAATGGCCACAGTGTACACGTCAAAGGGTCAAGTCTGAGACATAAAAGAAATAATAATTCTGAATCTGGGTGATAAATACATTTTAATATTTTTGCATATCCTTACAATATTCTTCACAGGGAAAAAGGAAATTGGAAATTCTTTTGAAAGAGAAAGATAGTGTACACGTAAAACACACTGCATTTCATATTATGGTAAAACAACTGCTTATAAATAACCATCCCCGACTATCACTTACTTTCACAGTTTGAGGGTGAGGTACAATTAAGATTAATGGTTCTCAATGACAGCTTTCTTGGAAAAAGTCATTCTCCAGTGCTTTTATTCAGTGTACTGGTACACAAAGACAGAAAATTTACTGATACCATGCTGCAAAATAAATAAAACTAAACACACAATAGCGTAAACACAGAGGATATTTACCACCTCCACTGGGAATTATTGTAAAAACACTTGAGCATGTCCTTACATAATATGTTAAATTACAGACATCTGACACAATGTGTCATTCAAAGGCTTCACCTCTCTCAGTTATCAAGTATTTCTCTAAGTGCCGTTTATGTAGGGTTACAAAGTACTGTCTAATATTTCTGTATGTATAAGCTTTATTGGACTTACTTGACTGTAATCTCTTTTGTGGCTGGATAATGCTCTATTCAATTTTTTTCCTAACCACACTGCTTGCTAAAGGGCCTTGCACATAGGACATGCTTGATTTGGGTTTCCTAGATTTTATTAATTTTGTGTGACAACTAGCACCATCATGATAAAATCAGTTCTAACACTTTTCTCTAAGCAGTTGTGTTCATCATTCTTTTTTCACACAACATTTCTTGGCTAATATGTCATGCATTCCATCCTGTGAGCAGCTGGCATGATATCCAGAATAGATGTAATGCATTGATTCTTGACTCTTGGGAGTTACCAGTTGGCATAGATAAATGGGCAACTAATAATTATAGCAGATAAAGTTGTCTCTGCCTCATCCCAAAGGAGACCCTCATAATTTTCCTTTATGAATTTATCCAGATTCTAACATATTTTAAAAGAATTCCTGGAAATACTCTCTATAACTAATAAAACCATTGAGAATTTGTCTTTTTGTAACTTCCTGCTTAACCCATTCAAAAACATCTGTGGTATATAGATGAATAATGAAAGATTAAGTAACACTTGCAGATTTAAGATCAACTTATATAACATAGCATCTTTCCAAAATCAGTGAGGTGTCAGACTTATGATCAAGGCAGATTCTGCTGAATCGAGCATCCTGAGAGCAGATCATAATGAAGCCCTGGACATCACACCGAATGATCACAGATGGTAAAGATGGCACTGAAACCTTTGACTGTGATTAGATTAAATACTTTTTTTTTTTTTTCGGTACGCGGGCCTCTCACTGTTGTGGCCTCTCCCGTTGCAGAACACAGGCTCCGGATGCGCAGGCTCAGCGGCCATGGCTCACGGGCCCAGCTGCTCCGCGGCATGTGGGATCTTCCCGGACTGGGACACGAACCTGTGTCCCCTGCATTGGCAGGCGGACTCTCAAACACTGCGCCACCAGGGAAGCCACGATTAAATACTATTTTTGATAAACTTTGCTAACCTTATTTTCAGGAAGAGTTAGGTATATATAGAATATGCTCTAGTAAACCAGACAGCTTTTGTTGCTTTAGAAATAAAAGAACATTTTGAATTAAAGATAATGAATCTAAATCTCTACTGCATATGTATTTTAATAGGCTTATCTATTTGAATACATAATATTATATTCTCAACAATCAGAGTGCCTTAGTAAAGAAAATTATATACAATCTGGCACTGCAGAAGCACATCTGCAAAAGAATTACTTTAAAAAAAGAGAAAATTAATGATTAGCTGTATGAAACACAATCATAGAATAATATTATTTTAGAGATCATCTAGTTTAATACCCTTAATTTACACATGAGATAATCAAGGCTTAAGCTCACAAAGATAATTTAATGACAGGGCTAAGAATTTGAGTCCTCTACATTTCAGATCAGATGTCTTTTCTTTCAAGTCATCTTGGAAAACCACTGTAGACCAATATGCATGTAACCCTCCTATGATGACTGCACCAAAAACCAGGAATAAACAATATATGTGGCTCTGCAACTTTATGTATTGACATTATTGCAGCCTTAAATCTACTCAAGTTGAATTTGAAGATTTTCTATCCTGATAATAGGGTACAACAAAATAAAAGTAACCAAGGGCAAAATATCAATAGTAAAGGACATACACCTGAAGGAAATGTATGCCAAAATGTGTTGCAACGCTCTCTAAAGAAAATACAAATAGTTGCATGTGAACCTACACTAATATATGTCCAAAAGAAGCTTCGAGGTGAAAGGAAAAACAAAAGCAGCACACATACCAACCCTCCTCCCCCAAAACAACAAAATGCAACAGGTTGCAGTACAGAATCTATCTCATTGATGCACAAAATGTTGGATGGATAGACTGTCATGAAATTAGAAGGATATACACCAAGTGTTTACCTGTAATTACTACTGTGAAGCGGGATTAATGAGGTGGGGAGGTACTTTTCTGTAATTATTTTTATTTCACATTTCTGTTTTTTTAATATTATTAATGTCTGCACATTACTTTTCTAAAACTGTTTATTCCAAAATGGAGCTGCAATTTAAATATTTAATCTAAGGAAGTCAATTTCATAAGGAAATATTTTTGTGTACATCTGTTTCAAGCATTACCTGAATGTCATAAAATGTGTCAGAAAGATCAGAAAAACAAGTGATAGGCTTCTAATAAGGAGCAACATACCAACAATTATCCCAAAAGAAGCACAGGCTCAAAGCAATTACTTTGGAATGAGGGGAAATTTTTACCCTCTGTTATTAAAATATTTAATATTAATGATTATGTGTTACCACTTGTCTGTGTAAACTTCATTAAACAGTCTGTCCTAGACAACTATAAATTCACCCCAATATACGTAACCAAATGTCTGAGGAGGCATTGTCTTATTTACATGAATATTGTGAAAACATTAATTTGTAAGCACACTCCTCTGATCTCCCTGGTGACAAATGCTTTGTCTCCCTGGGTCTCAAGTGAGCACTAAATAGTGAGATTAGGATAACCTTATTTTCTTGGTTTGCATAACAAATTTTTTAATGTCTTCTTACCTAAGTCTTCTGAAACTCTAACATATAACTACACTGTGGATTTCAATGACTTCTAGAGGCATTGACTTCAACAGGGCCACCAATTAATTACAAAGATCAGGAATAACTGTTATTAGTTGTAATATATTTTCCTTCAATTAGATAAAAATGTTCCTAAGGACTGATTATTAAGAGCACTGAGTTAGAAATCAGCTAATCTGAATTCCATTTCTATCTTGGTCCTTATTAAATGTATGGACTTGGATTAGAAACTTAATATTCCTTTGCTTTAGTAACTGATTTTGGAGAAACCATGATAAGAAACCTGAAATAAAATGAATTTAGCTTTCAACTTCCATTTCCAACACAACCATCAGTAAATTCTATACATTCAAAGATTGTTTTTGAGAAATTGGCCTGAATGATTATTGAAGTGATTAAATATGATTAAAATAGGATCTAATAAAGTCACTTACCCGAATCTAATGTTTTCCCAAATATTTATTGTATAGTGAATCTTTAGATAGAAGTCATCAATAGGTTAATTTAAATTAGAAAAACAGTAATTCATTCCTAACACATACAAAAAAATAAAAAACAACCCTTTTTTTCTAAAATATCTAAAACTCTCCAAGGAGTGTATAACTGTTAATTAAAATGTTTTTTATTTCTTTATAAAAAATAAAATATAAGGATTTAGAGTAATAATTATCCAATGAGTATTTGTGATTTTCATTTTTCCCTATTTTCTGAGCAATGATAAGATGCCAAGTTTAAAGAGCTACTTGAGAGTATATTCTTTGCTGTATAATGCTTAAATTTGTTCATTTTTATTGTGCACTTCAAGAGAGCTGCCCTTACAATACTGTTTGTGTTTTATTATTCACTTCCTCAGAAGTTTGGAAGTCAGGACAAAAATGGAGGTCCAGTTTATTCCACATTCTATTTACTGTTATAATACTTTATTTTCAGGGACATCCCTGGTGGTCCAGTGATTAAGACTTCGCCTCCCAGTGCTGGAGGTGCAGGTTTGATCCCTGGTCGGGGAGCTAAGATCCCACATCCCTTGCGGCCAAGAAAACCAAACCAAAACAAAACAAAAAACAAAATATAAAACAGAAGCAACATTGTAACAAATTCAATAAAGACTTTAAAAAATGGTCCACATCAAACAAATTTTTTAAAAGTACTTTATTTTCAAAACTGAATAATGAAGAAAATGATTTCTTGATGTCAAAGATTTTCTATAAATCCATCATCAAAGGAATGCAATCTGCTTTAGCACCCCAAGAGGGTCTAACTGCACCAACAACTGCCCAGACAATGTCTGGAAGTCATTGGTATATCTTAGGTTCTATGGGCACCAGCAATGAGGTGGGGTTGAGGAGTGCAAAGATCACTCATCGACTTTAGGTTTCTGGCTTTGATAAACCAAGAAAGTATTCAACAGAAACATCATCCCCATAATGCCCATCTGTACACAATATTAGCTGACTCTTGAATGCCTTATATCCTGGTTCTTTTTTTAAAAGTGAAAGTACTATATAGCACTTATTTAGAAAAAGACCCAACATCTTTCAGATTAAAGTTTTGCCTTGCAGCAAAACCATTTTGTCAACAGACTATTGCAACTCACCAAAGAAGACTGCTGCAAATTAATTACAAGTGATCTTCAAGTTATTCATTTTTACACAGTTTTAAGATTTCTCCACATACCCTAGCTTTGCTTAAAATACATTTTTTTAACCAAATCATCTTCTTTTCCCATTGGCATCTTCATCAAATCTTTGACAATGATCAGTGCTTTCCATTGTATCTTATGGTCTCAAAGATATCCATGCTGATTGGAGCCAACATTCCACAGTGGAAGGTATTCCTCCATTTATTCAAAGGTTACATGTCCTCTGGAAGCTTTCCAGAATCCACAAAACTTACATAATTCACTTAAATTTTTTTGATCCTCAGAAATCCTCTACATGAATTATGGTGAAATATGCATGGCAAGGCTATGACTTTCCGTCATTCACCTCTTTCAATCACTCTATCACTTTCAAATCCTTTTGATGCATAGCCTTTGCTAAGCCTATGAACTTGCCTGCTTTCCTAAGAGACCATGCCACTATTTTAGAAGATATGTTCTTTTAATAATGTGGGGAAGACATTATAGGTAATGCAGAACATGTCCAAAAATGAGGAGAACTAACTGTATTTTAATAAAACAAATGCAGAGATATGACTTGATTCACTGTATATCTTCCCACCAAGGCTCGTACACATCTGAAAGTTCCCCTGATCTGTGTATGCATATTTGTCATATGGGTTTTCAATTCAAATGGTAAATCCTGGGGAAAAATGTACATTGTTATAGTGTAATTCAGATTATGAGTTCAAATAATACAGGAATCTTGTATTATACATTCTGTTAAGATGGTCCTCTTAGTCTTTACACTAACTATGGATTGGGTTCACTTATTTCACATAGATATTTTTAACAGTACTTGAATGGAAATTACGAAAATAAACAGAACAGAATTCTATATCCATCACAAAGATTACCTATAGTTTAATAAACAGTTAATTTAGACATGTAAACATCTGTATGTGCATATAAAAGTTGAATTATAGATCATACATAATCAGAATCTGAGATGAAGAATGAAATTATCAAATTGAGACCATGTTTAAAAATATTAATAAGAAGCATAATTTATATAGAGATATAACTATCATGATTCCACAAGACAGACTGGTATTCTTTCTTTTTTTAATATTTTATTTTACTTTTATTTATTTATGTTTGGTTGCATTGGGTCTTTGTTGCTGTGCGCGGGCTTCCTCTAGTTGCAGCAAGTGGGGACTACTCTTCGTTGCGGTACGCAGGTTTCTCATTGCAGTGGCTTCTCTTGTTGCGGAGCATGGGCTCTAGGTGCGCGGGCTTCAGTAGTTGTGGCACGTGGGCTTAGTTACTCTGCGGCATGTAGGATCTTCCCCCGACCAGGGATCGAACCCATTTCCCTTGCATCGGCAGGTGGATTCTCAACCATTGCTCCACCAGGGAAGTCCCCAGACTGGTATTCTCTTAACTAAAAGTGACCAAGACAAGTATAGTCCAGGTTGCCCTTTTCCTTGCCATTTTCTTTGACCAGCTCATTCTGTTATCCGTGTAACATTCACATACCTGTCACATGCCTTCATGCCCTACTGACCCATGTCCTAGGTTCAAGGGTGATAAATAACTGAAATTCAAGGTGCAAACTAGAGAGTCTTTATTTTCCATCTGCAAAATTCAAGTTATTTCTTCCTATTTAAAAAGTTACATATATAACTGGATCACTTTGCTGTATACCTGAAATTAACCCAACGTTTTTAGTTAGCTATGCTCCAATATAAATTGAAAAATTTTTTTAAAGTTATATAAAATAGTGATTAAAAACAAGGCTTTGAATCTCAACCCCATGACTTACATTGCTGTGACTTTGGCTGAATGCGTCAACTCACTCTGTCCAGATTACCAACTGTAGAATGGGCTTTACATCTACTCTCAAGGTCAAATGAGATATATATTACACTTAAAATGTTTTGCACAAATCCTGGCTCATAGAAAGTAACAAATATACAGGAGTTCTTGTAAGGGTTGCTGTATTCTATATAAGGAGTTTTGCCTGTGATTTCACTTGGGTTGTGTTCGATATTGATGCATACATTTCAAAGCTGTCTGATGCATCTGGCTGCTAATACCATAGAGTGACTGCTCCTCTCTGCTCCCTTGGGAAGCAATGCTCTATAGAAAGCCCTGAATAGTAAGGCAGAAACAACTTCAATATATCTTTCCAGTATGGTATAGGTGCTCCTTATATCACACCACAGAAAACAATTTTGCTTTTTCAAATAAAATTATGGCCAATGTGTGCATCTAAGATGAGGAATTTAGGTTAGTAGATTAATAGGCCAACTGAAATAGATTCATGATATTAAGATAAAAATATGAAATCCCATTATATAGAAAATAAGGTAAAACTCAGAAAAAGTAAGGTCAGCTTTGCAGCAGATTTTAAGGTGACTTCGATATGGGACTTCCACACGACAGGTACAAAAATATGTACATTACAAACTGTGCTTCAAGTGATTATTAAATCAATGTGATTTTTTAACGGTGTGTTTCGACAATATTCAGTCATAATTCAATATAATATTGCCAAATGTATTGTGTGTGATTGCAAACTATGCTGGTCATGCTGAGAACATGAAATAAAAGTGGCATAGCCACTTGCCCGGACTCAGTCTCAGGAGAAACTTAAAGCTGAGCTGGCACAAGGGAGCATCGGGGTGCGCTAGTGGGAGGTCAACAGGGACAAAAGTTTTGCTTGCAAATCTTTTTCCTTATTTTACTCAAAAATATGACAGTGCAGAAACCTCAGACCACTTATCTCAATTGGGTTTCTAAAGAATGCATGATTGTACGATGTTTACATCAAATGATACTGAGGCTGGAAATTCCAAACTCTTTCTGGAGTGAGTGATGATTTGACACTGTCATCTGAGCAGAGTTCCTGTGCCTGGGGAGAGAAGCCCCAGGCAGTGGGGAGGGTGTAGGAGCCTCTCCCTATACCCATGAAGGGATCAATATGGGTGCTTCCATTCTCCCCTGCACCACTAGACTTCTGTTCTCACAGGATTCAAATAAGTGCATGTACCCAAGAAAACTGAAACCATACGTTCACTCAAGAACTTGTACACATGATCATAACAATGCTATTCACTGTTCATAAAAGTGGAAATACCCAAATGTCTATCAACTGATGAATACATAAACAAAATATGGTAATCCATACAGTGAAATATTACTTATATTCCCCATAAATATTCCCCATAAAAGGGAATGAAATACTGATACATGCTACAAAATGGGTAAACCTTGAAAACACTAAGTGAAAAGCCAGACACAAGTTGTATGATTCCATTTGAATTAAATGTACAGAACAGGCAAATTCACAGAGACAGAAGGGAAATTAGTGGCTTCCAGGGACTGGAAAAATGAGGGAATGGGAAGTGGCTGCTTAATGGATATACTTTCTTTTCAGGGTGATAAAAATATTTTGAAATTAGGTGGTGGTGATGGTCACTTAACATTGGGAATATACTAAAAAACAATTGTACACTTTTAAATGGTTAAATTGGTGAAT
Source organism: Tursiops truncatus (assembly GCF_011762595.2). Classification (NCBI taxonomy): domain Eukaryota; kingdom Metazoa; phylum Chordata; class Mammalia; order Artiodactyla; family Delphinidae; genus Tursiops; species Tursiops truncatus. The sequence continues at coordinate 85,200,112 of NC_047045.1, forward strand.
TCTATGTTATGAGAATTTTATCTCAATTAAAAAAATTTATACATGGTATCAACTATGTATAGAATAGACAACTGATGAGAACGTATGGTATAGCACAGGGAACTCTACCTAACACACTGTGGTAACCTAAATGGGAGGGAAGTCCAAAAGGGAGGGGATATCTGTATGTGCATGGCTGATTCATTTTGTTGTTCAGTGAAGGCTAACACAACATTGTAAAGCAACCATACTCCAATAAAAATTAATAAAAAATAAAAATAAATTTATGCTCTCAAAAAACAAACAAATAAATAAAGTGCCTTGGGATGCTAAGCAATTTCCAGGAATCTGTGTGCAAACACTCCTCCCTACAATTCTAAAGAAAGTCAAGCTACCATCCTTTTTCTTAAGGGGTTATATTCTGTTATGCATGTGAAAAAAGTTTCCATCTGGAAAAAAGTCTTTCAATTGATTTCTTATTGGCAATTTCAACTATTTAATATTTCATTAACATATCATGTTAAGTTTATCTGTAATTTAATTACAAATAGATGATTAGGAGAAATATTCATTCTGTGTCCTTGTGCTGTTTGTATTAAAATTTCTGAACAATTTAGGAGATAATTCTTTCTAAAGCAATTTCCTTGTTTAAATCAGGCCATAAAATTGGATTACTTAATAGCAATGCAATAAAGCTGGACTGCTTTACAATCTTCCAGGTACTTTCACCTCTAATATTGCATCTGATTCCCATGTTAAGTCTGTAAGATAAGTATGCCAGGTATTGTTACCACAGATCTGCAAAAGTAGACACTGAAGGAGAGAAATCAAGCCATTTCATTTTTAACTCAGTGGCATACCAGTGACTAGAACTTGAATTTTGAGATTCTTGCTGAAGAAAGACTCTGTCTATACCAGCACGTATGCTTACTTTAGCTATACCACACTTGATAACAAATATTCTGCTGGTGTTCTCAAACCTGATTGCGTAGTCAAGTCACCAGGGAGTTTTTAAATCATGCTTGGGTTACACACATCCACACACATGCACACACACACATACATATAAATGCATACACACCTGCATACATGGATAACATGAAGAGATTTTTAAATATTGGAAAATCATCATAAATAAATATTTACATAAATTATTATATACATGCTTACTTTATTCTTGACAGTATTTGTTGTAAAAATTTTAAATATGTGTAACCAGTGGAATTTAGAAATTTCACAATGAAATATGCCCCCCTTGTTGAGGTGACCAACACTATTTATATGATACATTTATGAGATAACAGCCATGTAGAGATGTTTCTACTCATTTATGCTCTTACAATTACATATACAATAAGAATTCTCAAATATGAAATTAAAGTCTTCTGTATTTGTGTCCTTTTTCCCTGCATGGTTTTCTAATTTCTGAAAGATCTGTGTTGTAAATTTACACCATAATAAAGGATTCATTTTCTCCTTGAATTCTATCAGTTTTTATCTTACATAAATCAAAGCTATATTTTAGGAGCCTAAATTCATGACTGTTGAATCTTGAAGAATTATACCTTTCAGCAAAGTAAATTTCCCTCATTTTACACAATTTTCACCTTGAATGTTATTTTATTGTTTATTACCATTGTCAATGTGCTAGCATGTAGCCCGTATCTTTTACATTCCTTTATTTATTTAGTTATTTATTATATTATCCCTATATTTATTTACAGATTCTTATGTCATTGAGATTTCGGTGTGCTTCACTGAAGAAGATTCTTCTGAGAATCTGTCTTTAATAAGTGACTTTAATCCTTTCATATTTATTGTTGTGACATATATATTTCTAGTTTTTCCTTCCATTTGTTTTCCTATGATCTATTGGCCATGCTTTCTAGTCATTTACTTTGTTTTCTTTTATCTGATATTTGTTGAAGGTGTCAAGATTTCTATGATCCATTTTTTTAAGTAAATATTTATCATTGTACAATCTACCTAAATTTTTTGGTGGTTACTCTGAAAACTTTAGCTTTTATTTTAAATTTCTAACAATATCTGATGCTAATCAAGAGATACAGCTTAACATATTTATTTATACCTTTCTAGTTTCTCTCCTCACTTCTGAGATGATATGATCTGTAATTTTGATCAATAATATAATTTATTAATTTTTATTCAATTTTTATTTTATTATTTTCTTTCCCATTATTGATGCCATTATTGATGCCTGTTCTTTCTGACTCATTTATTTTTTCTTGCAAAAATATATCCTCCAGAGATTTTTTGAAAAAGAATCTACATAAATACGTAAAGCAAAATTATCTTTACATTTCTAAAACTTATATCACTCTCATGCTTGAATGATAGTTTGACATGGATAGGAGTCTAGATAAGGCTTATTTTCTCTTATATTTTAAAGATATTTCTCTTTCTATATTTATATGTATTTTTACTGACAAGATGCCTGATGACAATCTGGCTGACATTTATTCATAGGTGATCTCTACTTTTATCTTTGGAGACCTTAAGGTTTTGTGGGGGTTTTTTTGTTTTTATTATTTAATGCATAAAATTTTTTACTGTGGTGTGTCTAGGCAAAATTGTGTATAAGTGTGTGTGTGTGTGTGTGTGTGTGTGTGTGTTCACTTAGGTAGTTCCTTGACTTATTTTTTATACTCCCTATTCAATAGGCTCTTTTAATCTTATCCTTATGTTATCTTTAATTTCTAATAAGTTTTCTTAACTTTTTCTTTCAGTCTTTCTTCTTCATTGTGACAATTATCAGTTTATTAATTCTCAGCTCCAAATCCATCCCAATTACCGCCTTGGGAAAATATAGCTGGGTTCTTTAAAAATTTTTCCTTTGCTAGTTTGCAGATGGTATCCTTGGTCAGTCGAGAGCAGGGACATTGAAGGAGGAAGGGTTTTTCTCCTCCTGGTTCTGGGCTGCCTCTCTGTCAACTCCTGCAGTATGTGTGGAGTTTCCTTTTGTACTGGGAAGCCAGCAGCACCTGGCCTCTTCCCATTGCAGCTGCTGCCAGCATCCCTTCAGGCAGCCTGGTAGCAGTGTGCCATTTTCAGTGGACCTCCTGTGACCACTCTCAGCACACGGCCCTCAAGTCCCTGTGCGGTAAGTGCTGGATTGGACACTTCCTCATGACTCATTTTCCTGGCAGCCCCTCTCCAGTGTTGTGCCACTGTCTGCATGCCCTCCTTTGGACACCTCACCAGGGACTTCCTTGACAGTTTTCAGTAAATTTCAGGGTGTGAACCCTCCTGTGGGTGGGTCCATAGGATTCCAGAAAGCAAGTCCACAGTCCCAACAGAGCAGGACCTAGAGAACTTCTCCAGTATCTATTCTCTATGACCGCACCCTCCCAGTAAGTTCTGGGTCTCAGCCCTGGTGGAAGCATCTCATTTCTAGTGCTCTATCAGCCTTAGGCATGGTTAATCCATATGCCTCCTAGTCCTATATTCCTTATTGGGCAATCCTCTGTTATTTTAGTTTCCTGTTAATAATTATTTATATTAAGATTTCCATATTCATATTACTCTATGGTTTTTCTCTCCTTACTGGATCCTAACTAATGCAGAATAGGCATCAGGGACAGTCCCGTGAGATTGATCATAAAGATGGAATTTCAGAATTGGTTTGGCCATGCTCTGAGGATGAATGCAGAGCTGAACTCTTTGGGAAATTGGAAGCTAGTAGTTCATGGTGCACGCTGGCATCATAATTAATCAAGTTATCACCTAAGGTTAATTGTGATGAAGTGACAGCTGCAGAAAATGCCCTGGGACTCCAAGTGGCTATTATACTTGACTGTTATGGCAGTAGTGGTGACTATAAAGAGTGTGGGATGGATTCTTTTGAGTGCACTTGGGCGATTACAAATAGAATATGACAAATTCAGACTTCTAAGTATCAGCTTGCGTCAAGGTCTGAAAGCCAGAGTTCCCATCACAGCCCTGTAAGAATCTCTTATTTATTTTATCCAAATGGTTGATGCTGCTAAAATCAAACACAAAAGTTAATAACGTGGGTGGCTGAAGTGCAATAGCAGTTGAATGCAGTCTTGCCCATGTTCTCCTGTGAAAAACCTTTGAGGAAGAATGGGATCCTGAAATTTAGACTCGGAATACATGTCTGAACCTGATTAAATGGACAACACTGCATTTTCAAGTCACTCTGTCTCTTTTGTTGGTGGAAGAAGTTGGCCCTTTGTATCTGAAAGTCCTATGATCACCTCCCTTGGGCAAGTGACTTAAGAGGATGCTACCCAGTAGCACTGCCTCCTAGCAGGTGTTGGGATTGTACAGGTGGTAGGCTAAGTGGGGAGGAAGATAACACTAGATAAGGCTGTATTCATTGGTGTGGGCACACTTGCAGGATGTTCTGGACATGTCACATTACTTCATTCAGCTGGAGATGCTTCACTGGAACTTGTACTCAACAATGACCTCCATTTAATGAGGCTGAGATGGCCAGAGCTTCCTGGTGTGATATAGAAGAGGGAACCCAAAGGGAGACAGAAATGTTGTACTGGATTTACAAAATTAGAGCTCAACCTCATACTGCTTTAAGAGATAAACCTTAAATATAAGGACACAAAATGGTTGAAAGTTAAAAAATGGAAAATAAAAGATATACTATGCAAACACTAAACAAAGTTTAGATAGTTACCCTGATGTCAGTCACAGTAAACTTTAAAGCAAGAAGCTTCACTAGCAATAAAAAGGATCTTGCAAAATGATGCAATGGTCATTTGACTAGGAAAATATAACCAATATAAAATAAAACTAATTTATATAATTATAATGCAACCTGAAAATAGATAAAGCTAGGAAATTATTGAATTAAAAGAAGTACACAATTCATAGCAGAAAAACTTGTGCTCATTAGACATTGATTTGATTGCTTGTATATAGAACATTCCACAGATATTTAATATTATTAACACAAATGATCATTTGTAGAGTCTATATCAAACCAGAAACATTTAAAATTACTGGCATTCAAAATTACATGTTCATTCAGATGTAGAAAATAGAAAGCTATGAACAGTGACTTAACAAAAGATTTTGGTCACCTCACTTCTTTTTGGTGTCACCACAGGAATCTGGGTTCACGTTTTTGTTACTTTCTTTGCACTCCCCTGACCTCAAGTCATGGTCACAAAATGGCTGCCTCAACTCTAAACATTGCTTCTGTAGTCAGTTCAAGAAAAAGAAAAAAGATTCATTAAGATCTGTTTTCCTTGAAAAAAAAGTTAAAGCATTTCTTGAATCCCCAGAATATGTTTCCCTTTATAAAGGCTGGTAAGCAAGCATGACTTTTCAGCCTCTATAATGGGAGGCAGCAGGGGAGGTGGAGTTAGGAGTAGCTATTCCATTAGAAAATTGACAGCACCAGGTATAGTATATGTGTTTATTTATATGATAGTATATTTTCTACCAACGAATTGCACCTAACATACCTACTTATGGAATTTCAAATTGCTGGTAGGTAGGGGCCATGCCATATAGTTCATTTGTTTTTCTCCAGAACATGTAAAGAAAAAACTATCTTCCTACATATTTGATTAACTAATCCTCATTGAGACATTTTCTCACATGACTGAGAACCTAATTAAAGACCTATCAGCCACACTCTGAGCCCAAATGAGTCTACAAAGCCCTAAGAACAGCACTGCTTTATGCAGTGAAGTATTCCAGGGGGTGCTGGTACCCAGCCTTGCAGTGCTCAAGCATAGCTATTATCAAAGAACATTTAAACACAGATTTCACAATTAGATGACATCTGAGCTTCATTCCAACACTTAGTTTTTATGAAAAAAAAAATTTGAATTTTCCCTTGAAAAAGAAAAATGTAATCTGTAGTCTGACACTTTAGCATTCTCATTTTTCAATTATGGAGCCCTGACTTCAAGAAATATAAAGTCTTATGTCAAATAAAAAATGGATTCTGAACTTCTATTTTCTGCAATAAGAAATGGACTGACTGAAGAGAAAATTAAATGTGGCGTACTTAGGAAGGGAACAGGAAAGTTTTACTGAAGTAGGAACATGGTCTGTCTCCAACTTACTACATGGCATTGAATTGAGAGTTCTTTGGATTCCACCCTCTGTGTGTTGCAGATTTTAATACTGATTGTGTTTCTTCATTAAATATATCGGAAATTTAGCATACTATCAATTTAAGTTATGCATCATAATTACTGGGGATGAATTGTTAGTGTGAGCTAGGCAAGTTCCCACAGTATTAAAATATTCCATAGCTGCCAGTCTTTGCCATCAATAACTGCACAGTCCTTTTTTATTCTTGTCAGTCATCTTCACCCTAGGCTATACTTAGGATACATAGGCAAAGTAGCTCATAATGTCGTCAATCTATTTATTTCAGTTTTATTCATTAACTCTATTTATCATGATGTGTGGGACTTTGGAGATGGCTCACAGTGATTCTGAAGATGAGGGTCATGCAGAAGATACCTCTATATTTCACATGAGCAGACTTGGCCTCATGTCATAACATTTTCAGGAGATGGCCCAAGAGAGTTACATTCACGCAAACTGTCTTCCATTTGTGTCCTATTTTGAAATATATATTATTCTACTAGGGTTGCTAGTCTGAATGTAATACAATGGAGTTATTTTTTCAATTAATGATCATCTCACTCTTTGATTGCTATAATTGCTCTTAATAAAGTTATCTGAGTTACTTTCTCCAAAGGTGTTATGATGTAATTTTTTGTGTGTTACAAGTTCTACTCATCTTGTGTGAAACTCATAGGCATTCAGGGATATCAAGTAATTCAAGATGGAGTCACAGTGGCCAATGTGAACTTCCATATTAGTTGTTTTGAAATGTTGGATATAGGATGGCCAATCTCAGCATGATAAATCAAGAATGGTACTTTAGATAAGAAATTTGTTTTGGTAACATCCTTGGAAAGACTTTGCTGGAATTGAAAGAGCAATTGATAGAGGAAAGAACCCCTGGGACATAACCCTTATATCTTACTGACAGCCTCCTTTGAAATGAGACCACTGAGCCAGGAGACTTGGAGGCGCCTTGCTGGAGGATCCAACTCCAGGCTGGCAAGAGCTGTTCCAGAAGAGATGCTGCCAGAGACCCTGTAGGAGTAGAGGATGACTTCCTGCTCATGCCTGTCCTGAGACCTCTGTTGCTGGACCAGAGATACAGCTTCTGCTAAGAAGTCTCCTTCCTGGACTGCTTGGAGTGGTTTGTTACTACCTATTCTGGTTCTACAAGTTTGACTACCTTGTGGGCTAATTGTGTGCAATAAACTGAGTAATTCCTGAATCGGATTTTGGCTACATTTCGTACACCTCCAATCTTGGGATTCTTACCTGGCCCCACCGTTGGCCCTGCGACAGAACAAAATCGATGCAGAGCAAAAAACTTGCATCACCAACCTCAAAAGTTCTCAACAAATATAACAGAGAGTTATATTTGTAAATGCCTAATGCTTATGTATAATAAATTGCTACAGAGAGTAATACTTTTGTATTGGTTTAGCCAAACACTCCTATAACAATGTCACAAAAATAGTCTCATTTTTTTTCTGATACATGTATAAATTTAAAGAACATTTATATCTTTTAAACAATAAGAATTAAATTTTGTACATGATAAAAGAAAGCATCTAATTTTTTTAAGTTGTGGAGAACTATCTTTTCTCTACTGATTTGAAATGCCACCTTTATCATAGATTAAATACATATATATATGGATCTATTTCCACACTTATTTTTTCTAAGTTATTGACCAATATTTTGAGTCAATACCACCATTATTGTAATAAGTTATAGTATATTTTAAGATATACATGTACAAAAATATTTGTAACAGATGATATTTTTGCTTAAACTTCCTATTCTTTCTTGAATAATTTTTGATAATTTATATTTTTCAACATTTTCAATTTTTTATACAATATGTGATATTTTCTTACAATTTTCAGTCACTTTTGTGTCTTTTTTTTCTCATTCCTCATGCAATGTGTGTAGCTATATTATCACACTTAAGTTTTTTCTATTGATTATTTTCAAAGGTCCAGTTTTTAGATTCATTAATTAGGCTAACTACTGTGTTTTGCATTTAATTAACTTCTTTGATTTTTATTAATTCCTTCACTGTATAATTAAATTTATTATGTTTTTATCTTCATGATTTGAATATATAGTTTGATTATTTTCAAACATTTTATTTTATAATAAATGTATGTCAAACTATAAATTTTTCTTTTTAATTTGTAATGAATTATATTATTATATTGTGTTATTTATAACTTTTTGATTACTGAGACTCCTTGCAGCCTAATATACAATACATTTTTTATAATTTCCAGGTTTCTTGTAAAATATTTTTATTCTTTGTTTATTGAATACCCTGTGTTTTGTGTGTGTGTGTGTGTGTGTGTGTGTGTGTGTGTGTGTGTGTGGCGGGGTATGTGTATAACCTCAAGGATACTTATTGTATATACCAATACCTCACATTCTTGCTTATTTTTGCCCAATTTATTATTAAATTAGAGGCAATAATTTGTTATTGTCTCTAAGGATAAATAACTGAATATTAATATGCAGCTATATACTCTCTTCCCTTTCTTCTTTCTCTGCTCTCTTTTCTGCATCTAGAAATACTTCAAGCTTCACTCTGTTACGTTTTTTCCCAAGCTCTAATCTCTCTCCAGCCAACCACCTAACTCAGTTTACACAGCTATGTGGGGAAATGGCTCTGCTGCCTGCTGCCCTTTGCAAGTTCAAGGACAAAGATCACTGTCCTTGTTGAACTAAATGTGGTTTTTAAAGTAAGTAAACCCAGGTAATTCCCCAAATGCTTCCCTCCCCCGTTGGAGCTTTTACTGATTCATCCTTCACTTAGGTCCCCTGGCCTTTACTGTAGCATTTTCCCAAGAATTTTTGGAGCTGTAGCTTCTCAGCTTCCATTTCTCCTCCAGCCTGGTTATTTAGCTTTCCATCTTTGAGACATTACTCAGAATTTCTTGTTTGCTAATTATACGCTTTCTTTTTTCCAGGTTTACAACATATTTTCAATTATTTCAGAAGATTTGGGATAGAAAGTTGTCAAAGTATGTTGAAACATGATATCTTAATAAAATATACCCTTCAATCAGATGCCTAAATATTTAAAATTTTAATTATCTGAATCTATTTTCTATATTAGAAGCTAGTAAGGTTTAATTTTCTGTATTTTTTTTTAATTATTTATTTATTTTTGGCTGTGTTGGGTCTTCGTTTCTGTGTGAGGGCTTTCTCTAGTTGCGGCGAGCGGTGGCCACTCTTCATCGCAGTGCGCGGGCCTCTCACTGTCGTGGCCTCTCTTGTTGCGGAGCACAGGCTCCAGATGCGCAGGCTCAGTAGCTGTGGCTCACGGGCCTAGTTGCTCCGCGGCATGTGGGATCTTCCCAGACCAGGGCTTGAACCCATGTCCCCTGCATTGGCAGGCAGATTCTCAACCACTGCGCCACCAGGGAAGCCCTAATTTTCTGTATTTTTGATAACTGTCTAGTATAATTTAAATTATTAAAATAACATGCAGAAAATTGAAATAGAAGACATTGTAATCCTTTTTATGTTGAAAAGGCAATCTTGTTTTCAGGTGTTGAAACTCCAGATGTGATGGCAAAGAAATTCAAATGTATCCACTCCTTTTCTTAAGTTAGCAAAAATATTTTAGGTAACATTTTTGTTGTTATTTCTGACTTCAGGAATTTGATTTTAACTGGATTTTGGATGGTGAAAGTACAACTCTTATAAGATCAAACCACTAAATTAAAATTATAGAGTAATGTTAGTTACTCTTAGAAAAGAAGATTGTTGAAAATAATTAAAAGTCTTACCTCAAAAAAAAAATGAGGTCCTCCAATAACCTTACAGTTGTTCTGGGCTCTAGAATATACTATGGAAAAAATAGCAAATATTAAGGACACCTAAAAATTCTCCATATCTAAAACATCAAATTCCTCCCCGCCTACTGCACTGTCACCATTTCAGTCAAAGCCAGCATCTACTCTAGACTGCGAACTGCAAGATTCTCCTTCCTGATTTGACCAGGCCACTTCTACCCCTTTCCAATATATTTTCTATTGATACATTACAGCCAAGATGATCTTTTCAAAACACAAATCTGATTCTGTCATTCAAGGGCATGGAACCCATCAATGGCTCCCTGAAACCCTCAGGAAAAACATCACAGTTCTCAAGTAGGTGTAAGACCCTGCCCATCAGGTTTGGGAATGCAACATCACTTAGCTGCAGCTCTGTGCTTGCCTCTCGAGGTAGCTTGTCCAAGGTACACGGGTTCTGTTTATTGCCCTGAACATAGCCTTCTATTTCTGCCAATATGATAAGTTTTACTTGAATAAATCTACCCCTTTAAAATCAGATGGATAAATATTTTGAAACAGTTTTCAAATAGCACTGGCAAAGTCTGGCAAAATAATGAGTCGTAACAATGGTTTAAGTGAAGGTCGGAGGCCACAGAGGTAGGTGGCACTCTGCAGTTACCTCTACCAGGAGTGCCCCTGCTGCCCTGGGTAAGTATGCAGGTAACTTTAACAGTTTTAGAGGGTCATAGCTCAGCTTATGCTCAGATCCTCAGGCTGGGGAGTCTACCAGGCCAGTTCCACTGTTTCGCTTTCTGATGGAGTCCTTTATTTCTCTTTTGCAACACCAGTCACATGCATAATTAAATAATTCCTTGCACAATTACTGAGATATCTCCCTTATCCCGTAAGATCAGCTTCCTTGCTTGTTTTATTACCCTATTCCCTTCCCTAGAATTTTTTCTTGCAAATGTAGAATTCTGGTAAGTAGTTGTTGAACAAATGCAAATTAATGTGGGAATTAATTACTTCACCTCTAAATTCAGTCAGTGGTAGTTATCCTTCAAAACTACCCAAAGAAATGTATACCTGGAACTTCATTTATTTTTATGTTGCCCTACAGTAACTTGATATTTCAATGACAGGTTATCTTGACTAAGGGTCCCACTCATGGCTGGTTTGCCTTGCTTAGATTAGAAAAACACCCTGCACGGAGAAGTGATTTTTAGGTGCCTTTTAGGCTCAACTCAGAACTCCAGGTACACGTGAGCAGAGATCACTTAAGTGAGATGCTTCAGACAGAGCAACAGGCAGGCAGGGGTTGACGTTTCCATGAAAAGAAAGGAAGAGTTCATATGGCATTTTACTAGGGTAGCTCCAAGAAACCCTCTATCTTTTGTAGGTACAGTAATTATACATCAGTCATTAACACTAGGTATTGCCCCTCCCCCTTCAGGAACATTGCAGCTTCAGTGTTATATACGTGAGGGTTGCTTACAGTCATTCCTGCACAGGGATATTACACTAATGTAAATTTGAGTTCCAAAAATAAAATAAAACCTAGAAACTTGACACAAGCATCAATTTATTACAAGTTTCTACAAACATTTATTTATGTGTCTGTCATAGCTAAAAGTCTGATTATCTGTTATGGTCATGGAAAGGGAATAGCTGTGGCTAAATAGGAAATCTCTATCTATGCACAATTACGTTCAAGTCAAGACAGGTTTACACTTAAGTTCTTTATTGTTCTCTGGTGAAAAATCATCCTTTTTTTGGCTAGAAAATACAATTGGGTGTTCGTGATATTTTAGAAATCCACATATATCTTCTTTTAATTTAGACAAACATTTTGAACAGGTTCTGTGTACCAACACTGTGTTATTGTTAATTCAGAAATGAACGAGATGGGGGCTTCCCTGGTGGTGCAGTGGTTGCGAGTCCGCCTGCCGATGCAGGGGATACAGGTTCGTGCCCCGGTCCGGGAAGATCCCACGTGCCGTGGAGCAGCTGAGCCCGTGAGCCATGGCCGCTGAGCCTGCGCGTCCGGAGCCTGTGCTCTGCAGTGGGAGAGGCCACAACAGTGAGAGGCCCGCGCACAGCAAAAAAAAAAAGAAAAAAAAAAAAAAAGAAATGAGTGAGACCCACTCTTAGTCCTTAAGAAGTTCCTAAATTTGTCTCTTCCACAGATGGTAAATCCCTTTACTTATTCATTCCTTTGATAATAATCAATCACGGTGTATTTAAGACACTTCAGCTCTCCAATATATGAGGATGAAGTCCAAACTCCTTACCGCAGCTCACAAGGTATTTTTCACATAAAGTTCGCTGCTGTCTCTCTTCCACTGCAGCATCTCATCTCTCCAGACATCCTGCAGAATTACGAGTTGTTCCTCCCTAACTTGCTATCCAACACTCATGTTGGCCTTTATGTCTCTCAAACAAGTCAACCTTGTTTCTGCCTCAATGTTTCTGCCCTTGCCATTCTCTTTGCACAGAATGCCCTTCTCTGTCACCTGGGCACAGCTTGTTCACTCTCATCATTCAACTCTTAGAGTAATATCACCTCCTCAGAAAAGCCCTCCCTGAATGACCTGTATCACACACCAATCCAGCCTCTTCCTCCATGACCTAGTCACATCATCACATTTACCATCATCATTATCACCATCTGGGATCATGTTTTGCCTACTAGTTTCTATTATTATTTTCTGTCATTCTCAACTCAAAGATAAGTTTCAGGAGAGCAGGTTCTGCATCTGCTCTTTTCACTGTTATAGCCACAAAATCCAGAACAGTGCCAGACACATAATAGCTGCTCAATACACATTTGTTGAAGTTATAAGTTAATGTTTTGACAGTTTTTTCCTCTTTCCATTCTGCTAATGATCTAAGTGGGCAGGTTTCCTTAGAAGATTTTAAAGAAAAGAAAACTGCTAAAATATTCCTGCCTATTAGTAATCTCAATATTGCAAAAAATGCAGGTCCCCAGGCTACGCTAACTCAAATCAGGAGTGCTGTGTCTTTGATTTTTCCAGGTTTCTCTAGTCTGGCTCTAAGAAAACACAGGGTTATTGCCCGTCATTCCCCAGAGTGTGAGAAGCCCCACACACAGCACACAAGTTTGCACCTTTCTTACATTTGGATGCCTTTCTTTATAGGCTGTGATGGCAGACATTGGTTCCAGGAGAATGGGCACCAGTCCTCATCATGCCTCAGCCTGTTGACCTAAACAATTCTCCTCCCGGTACTATTCTCTGCTTGAAACACACCATGGTGAAAGCATATTAGGTTTTCTGATACAACCTCTCAATTTTGAGGTTCACAACCCCTGAAAACACCCCTGATCTGATAATGTGCTCTTGTATGTAGTGGACTATGGAGTGACATACTGCTGATTCATCTTATGCTGATTTGAAATGTGAGATTATTCTTTGAGATCAGAATATTTGAACATTCTTGGAATTGCCCATGTATAGTTGCTCCCCTTCCTACCTATTTCACACATTCTGCCTTCTTGGTGATTACAAATGATTCAGATAAACTTTCACTATTTCAGAAATTATAGCCCAAATAAAACATTTTCTGCCACCCATAGGACAGCAAAGGGCGCTCTTCATTTCTAGGCAGAGCATTTTGTAAATTGGAAACATATCAGTGACAATTATCAAGGAACAGTTTTCAAAATGCACTCCTTTCCACAGAGCCTAGCAATTCTTCTTTCAAAAAGACATTAAGCAAAAGCAATGCTCTGAAAATGTCATTTGGAGCATGCAATTGAACTAATTTATTTGTTTTATGATATTTTACAGTTAGTCATGTAAAAGACTTTCACTTTATTTGTTTCGTCTGCTCGTTTAGATAATGCTTTAAATGCCATACATCCCAGTGATGGTTATAAAGAGACTGCATGAGAATACCCATATCTTCTAAATATAGCATGGCCATAACAAGCTGGGCTGACTATTCACTTTATCTTTCATGCAGGCACTTGGCTGCCACTTCAAATATGAAGTCTTCTCCTTTTTCAGATAAAATTATTATTGTGTAATTAATATTACACATGAAATAATAAAGGAAAACCTGTTATAAACTTGCTAGGAGAAAGTATATAAAGACCTTCTCAATAAAGGTGCATTTGAAAGTTCTTAACTGAAAAACCCAAAAGTCAACCTAAAATCTTAATTATCTCTACTGTAGGAGATAGGGTGCATGAATTTATATTGAGTATTGTTCACAGTGTCTTGATTTGGGGGGCAGAGGAATATATGAACATTTTTTCTTAATACTTAAAACTTGGGCTATAGGTACATGGGTATATTGAGACTTTTCCCCACAAAGTGATAGCATCAAGTATAGATGCTTTCTACTTAGCATTTTCCACAGGCAGTAGGTTCCAAACTTTCTTCTAAATATTACTTCCATCAGTGTGAATAATCAAACGTTAAGGAAGTGTAGATTACTCTAGAAATTATTAGCCAGATGTCTGGAAGCCTGGTGATGAGTCCTGTCCTCACTTTCGGGAGTATCCTTCAAGTGGCTACTTGGTGAAATTATCTTGTCTAGGAAAGACTGTGTTCCCAGACTCATGGGTTTAATATTGTAGCTCACTGCAGAGATTCTTCTTAGGAAAATAAAGATAACTTCTAACTACGATTTAATAAAAAGTGTATGCCTTTGTTTCTTAGTTTATTTTTTCTCTCAAGGTCAATCTAACTTTTATATTAACTGGAATCTAATCATAGAGCTTATTTATATTTAGATCGACAGTTCTGAAATATAATATGAATTATGTCACTTCAGTGTTCTCTTAACTATTTTACTAATTATTATACATATACAAATATCAAAATTTGTGTAGAATTCCAAAGAAATTTTGATATGAAAAATATCTGCTTGTTCTTTTTCTATTTTTATTTATTTAGTTACTACATCTTGGAACCTAGGGTTCGAGGTCTGGATATTCTTTAAAAATCACATTTAATTTTTTAAAGACTATGTCTCATGGAAAGAGTCTGATTTGTGGCTTAACTGGAGATATCATTTCCTTACCCATAATTTTTCTCTGAGTTTCATGCCATGATGCCCATCCAGAGCCTTCCCTATGCTAAATGGTAAAGGAAGAAAGATTCACTCATAGTGTCCATCCACTGTTTACAAGTGCCAATCTCAGAGGACACAGCAGGTTAATTTCTCCTTTTATGAGAACTCATTGCACTCTGTACTTCTCTTTCTATAGAACTCACTAAATTTATCTAACCGTTTGCTGTGTAAAGTTGGTATCTTTGTGGTCTATAATCTCCATGGAGTCAGGGACTATTCATTGTCACTTCTATGTTCCCAAGACCTAGTGCAATCTATCATTACACCAGTAGCACGCTGTTTCACTCATGCAACAAGTATTTGTTGACTGTCTGTTATGTGCCTGCTATTGATGGACGTGATTGTAAATAATAGAGATTTAGCAGTGAACAAAAAAGGCAAGAAAACCGCCTGCATAAAACTGACATTTTAATGATGAGTGTTATTACTGATATTTTAACAATTTCCATGTTTTTTAGCTGTCTTTGGATCTTTATTTTCCTGTATACATTTCAGAATAAGATTCTTGAGATCCTCAAAAAAATTCAGCTGAAATTTTAACTAACATAGCATCAAATTTCTAAATTAATTTGGAGTAAACCGATATTTATGTCATCTCACTGATTTATTTAGATCTTTCCTGATCCTTTACTCAGATCATCTTTTATGTCTTAGTGCATATTTAATCATTATTAGGCATTTTCTTGTATGTTCATCATAAATATTTTATTTTCTATTATTTCACTACAGGCAAATTGTTAGGCATTTTGTAATTTATTCATTTATTCAATAAATATGTTGAACTTTCTCAATTATCATAGTCTGATGATTATGTTTGTTGCATACATAGAGGAGGAAATCAAAGACAAATCATAGAGTTTGTTTTTCTCTTGCCTGAAAATCACTACCTTGCTTCTTGTTTCATTCCTTTTTTCTTTCTTTTTTTTTCTTACAGCATTGGCTAGGAACTCTATTCTCTGTTGAACAGTAGTGTTGAAAATACACATGCCTGTCTTGTTCTGCCTTTTGGAGGAAACGAGTCTATAATTTTTCCATTAAGAATGATGTTTGGTGTAGATTTTTGATATGCAACATTTAGCAAGTTAAGGAAAT
Source organism: Tursiops truncatus (assembly GCF_011762595.2). Classification (NCBI taxonomy): domain Eukaryota; kingdom Metazoa; phylum Chordata; class Mammalia; order Artiodactyla; family Delphinidae; genus Tursiops; species Tursiops truncatus. The sequence continues at coordinate 85,216,152 of NC_047045.1, forward strand.
TCTCTTTTATTTCTAATGTGCTGAGGGCTTTTGAAAGTCATAGATATTGAACATTATCAAATGTTTTTTCAGAATTTACTGAGATAATTTATAATTTTCTCCCTTAAATCTGTTGAATTGCATTGATAGATTATTTATTGCTTAACTTTTTCCATTCTTGGATAAACATTACTTGGTCATGATTTATGAATTTCATACACTGTTGGATTTGAACAGACAATATTTTACATATATCTGCATAGGTGAGTTAAATAGACCTGTAATTTTTTTCTTCTACTCTTCTTACCTGTTTTGAAATAAGATTCTATCATTCTCATAAAATAAGCTGATTAAAAATTTTGAGGATTGTTACAATTCATTGTTCAACCAGTTTTTCAGTTGGCAAATTGGTCAGTTGACCTATATTTTGCTCTTACAAACTAAATGAAACTTCCATATTAATATATATAGAGAGAGAGATAGATAGATATAGATATAGATATATGTAAGTGACTATTGAGGAATAATTTATTGGCAATAAAACCCCTGGGATAAAATTATATAAATACAACCAAATACAACGAAAATAACCTCCAAAAAGCTTCACACTCCCACCAGCATATTTTGAGAGTTTCTGCTTCTCCCCTTGTGTCCAAGTATGAAGTATCAAAAATGCTCTTAATTTTCACAGCAAATTTGTGAAGAGTGGACCCTGGAGCCAGTCCTGTTTGCATCTGAACCACGACTCTTAACGCTTATTCACTTTGGGAAGCTGGCCATTTTCCTTATCTCATAGGGCTGATTAAATGAGTTAATAATGTAAAATGCTACAGTGTGTGGGACATAATATTTATCATTAATTTGAAAATATTATTATTCCTAATATTTTTTCAGTGTGAAATATTTTTCATTTTGACCAGCATTTATTTTATTTCAAGTAAGATAAGATCAAAAATCGATTTATTTTTGACCTGTGTTTTTTTTCTGTAAATTGTCTATTCATATAATTAGCTTTTCCTACTGAGTAATACATCACCTAATCATGATATATATGGACTTTTTATAAATTGAGAAATGTGGTGCTTGCTATCACATTTAGGTTATGAACTATATTCTTAGTTAACCAATGGATAGTTAACTTAAATTATCACATTTATTTTAAATTTAGTAACTTTAAATATTTATAAAATCAAACCTATCAATTTGTCTCTATAGCTTTTGACTTTTGTTTATACTTTTGCACATTACAATTATAAAAAATTCACATGCCTTTTTCTTAAATTGTCACCGTTTTATTGTTTACATTGAAACTCTTAATCAAACTGGAATGCTATTTGATTTAGTGGTAAGGTAGACATCTAGCTTTATTTTTTCCAAATAATGACTTATCCCAAACTAATTAATTTATGAAACATAATTCCCTCTCTCATACAAAATGAGACTTCATCATAAGCTGAATTTCTGCATTTTTTGTGCTTATATGCTCTGTATTATTTGATAAACTATGTGTTTCTTTTTTCATACCAAATGATGTTATTTTTTGTAGCTTTATACTAAGTTTAACCTTGGGAAGTGTTGGCCCACCATTGTTATGCTATATATTTTCAAAAATTTTCAGATGAGATTTAGTATCATTTTGCTAAGCTCCCCTGTAAAATGTTTTTTAGTATTTTAGTGGGATCTGCACACTGTATTTAACCATTGTTTTACTTTTTATGATCACTGATGAATGGCTGATTTGGCTGAAAAGTACTGACAACTGGATATAAACACCTAGCCCTACAAAAGCTCCAGAGGCTTTGATTCCTCTACGTGTCTGTTTACACTTCATGTGAAACGGACACGACCACAGGCACTGGGGAGGGGCCTTGAATGGAGGTTGAAGGGTCTGTGTGAAAGGCCCACATCGCCCACTAGTCCCTACCTGGCCTCTCTGTGCTCACTCCACCCTGCTTTGATCAATTCTATACTAACGTTAAGAATTCTCTTCCGCTGCCCTGGATTAATCATCACTGCCTCTGTAAGAGCCCTTGAGAGCTCACAATAGCCACTTATATTAAATTGAAACTTCTTACATTAAGACCCAGAACAGTTTTGTACTTTACCGTAGTCAACTGGTCTCTTCTCTCGCTACATTCCAACGGCTGTTCTCTGTTTCTGCTAAACAAATTCACTTATTCATATTAACCTTTTATTCCTATTTTAAAGCAATTCTCTCTATCCTTTATTATCCTCTCATTCAAATCTCTCTTCGTCTCACTTAACCTCTGAAATATTTCTTATTTCGACTTTCCTTTGCTGTCCATTTCTGCAGATTCACTCTGAATGCATCTATTCATTCCTACTTTTTCATTTATTTACTAAATATTATTTGGCGATATTGGATCCTAGGAAAAAGACTGTCTTTAGGCAGCCATGACACAAAGTGATAACAAAAATATTAACTAAACAATTTACTTCTCTTTCTAATCTTCTGCAAAAAGAGAAATAACTTTGTCCTCCTCATGCTATTTGAGGACAATATGAGTTATATGCATGTATATACATATACATAAAGTATTTAGAACATCTCTATCTATCTATCCACCTACTTTCTCATTGTTCATTCATTTTATTTGCTTTGTCACCATTACTCCAAAATCCAGCCCAAATCTTGGTAAATAGTATGTGCTCAATTAGCATTTGTCAAGTGAGCCTTTACTCATGAACGATTGGTAATATATCTATGTGACTCCTATGGTGGTGTACTTTATATACAGAGAATTTGATAAATGCATAGAATACAACTGAATATATTTGAAAACACCTATTACTACAGATTAAAACTTTTTCAACTGTGTCAACTGTTCAAACTAGTTGTTTTCCAGTTCCAATAAAATGAATAAATGTTTCCATTAATAATTAGTGAGAAAATTAAAAACACTTAAATTGCTTACATGTTATAGCATCACCACAATTTAAAAACCAAGATCTTTGTTTCAACTACAATTGTATCCTGATTTTAATATACATATCCCTGAAAATTTTAAGAATGAAATCATTTGATAAATAAAAAATTATCTATTATGCTCAAACTTTAATCTTAGAAAATGGCATTTACAATTATATTAATTATTTAATTAATTCTTCTGAAGGATAATTATATGGACATAATTTCAAAATATTTATTTTTCCCAGCTTTATTGAGATATAATCGGCATATAACATTGTGTAAATTTAAGATGTACATCCTGTTGATTTGATACACTTACATATTGTAAAATGATTACGACTTTAGGTTAGCGAACCCCTCCATCATGTCACATAATTACACTTTCTTTTTTGTGGTGAAGACACTTAAGATCTATTTATTCTCTTAGCAACTTCCAAGTGTATAATACAGTATTATTATCTACAGTCAACATGCTGTTCATATGATTTTCAAACCTTATTCATCTTATAAGTGGAAGTGTGTATCTTTTGACTACATCTCCCCATTTCCCACAGGCCCCAGACCCTGGTAATCACAGTGCTATTCACTGTTTCTCTGAGTTCAGATAAAGAAGATGCAGTATATATAAATATACAGTAGAATATTATTCAGCCATGGGAAAGAGGCAAATTTGCCATTTGTAACAGCATGGATGAAACTTGAGGGCATTATGCTAAGTAAACATTTCTAATTTAAGTTTTTTAAGTTATGTCAATATAAAGGTCATATGTCATATTAAAATACACATATGTTTTTTTAATATGGCTACTTCTGCCAAGAATTTGATGCTGGTTATGCTTTTTTTTCCTAAATTAAAGCAAACTACCAGATAATTATAAAACAAAAATAGGTAATACAGTCAAATGTGTCAAAAAATATACATTTTATAACATATAAACACAGACTTTTATAAGTTTTTCATTTAATGAAAAAAGTTGGCTTCTTGTACCTTGTCAATGATAGAAATGTAACATTTCTGAAAAACAGGAAGACAATGTCTTCTTAGTACTCCTTTCACCCTAGAAAATCTGCTCGGGTATAATCACACTGTGAAATAACTCATCTGCTTCATTTCTACAAATTTTAGTGGTATATTTGTTTTATTTTGATAATTTTTACATAACACTAATAAGTTTCTAAACAGGAAAGAAGGGTATGTTGGTAATATTCTAAACTGAATTTACCTTTATAGTGAAGAAGTCTTTAAAAGCACCAGAAATTACTTATCCTCTTCCAGTATCCCAAGAAAGTGTCTTTTATAATAAATTGTAAAAATTCAGATAAATTATGACAAAATTACTTTTCAGGTGAATCAAGTCTAGAAGTTACTTCTCTGTACGTTCTTTTAGAAGTCATAAATTTCTCTCAACTCAAAGGTAAAACATCATTTGAAAACATACACACATTATCATATTTTATATGGACTTTTTTTTTTACTAAGCAATAAATTTCAACATTTGAAAATGTAGCAACACCCTGGTCCTATTCCTAGGTACTGGTGATCTTTCAATATTACCTCATACTCTGGATTTTTTCAAGACAATCAATATCAAAGGGCATCCATTAGCTGATCTTCACATATCTTAAAATATCCTTAGTTGTAGGCATCCGTGTAGTCCCACTTTAACCAGCAATCAATCTAGATGATCACCGAGTCTTCAGTGCCTCTCTCAATTGACAGTGAATAAAAGTCACCTGGGGCTTAGTAAAAATAAAACAGAACAAGCAAATAAGCAAACAAAAATCAAACTCAATTTCACTTGCTCTATAACAAAGATTCTGATTTGGTAACTAAGGGGTGGGTCAATGCTCACTTCTAATGTGTATTTTCGATCATTTCTACTGCAGTTGTTCTGTGGACCACGTTTCCAGAAACATTTGTTTACATTTACCTGAGAAATTTTCTTTTCAATTTTGCCATCAATCTTCCTCACAGAACAAACTTATGTATGTTTTGTGGTCATTTCCTGTTTCATTTTACTGATGCCCTAATGAGGAGTATAGAAAGCTTTTTTTTTTTTAAACCACCTGACATGCTCCATGATGTCAGGGATTCTTTTGAAAGAAATTCCTCTTCTTTTTGGTACATTTACTGCATACTTTTAAAAGTTTCCTTAATGTTGATGGCAACTATTTTAATAGCTGTTTCTAGTGGTGGTTTCATCAGTGTTGAGCATATTTTAAAGACAAATTTAAAATGTTTAATGCACAGATGAATTATGAAAATGTACTGTGAAGTATGAGTTACGATTATTCAAATTCTGTGTACCTGAGATACAATTAAAAAAAAAAAAGAGGCAGAAGTCTTAATTTACATCATTTAAGAAAATCAGCCTGGCTAAAATTTATGTAGCTAAATGTGAAGTAAACAACAAATGCTTTTTTTGCATGTTATTTTCTAAGCAGCTGGCAGCGTTTTGCACACTCTTCTTGGTGTATGTCTCTGTCAGTGGTTGGTGAAAATAAGAACATTTCCCAGTTGCTTATCCACTCTTTCCAGGAGGGGAGATGAAAGATCAGAGCAGCGAATTGTTGACTCCTGGAGAGTTGGTGTAATGGTGGCTCTCAGCTAATCTTAGCACCAGAGATTTCCAGTCAGGAGAAAGTTCATTTCTAAAAGAAGGCAAAGTCCTTGGAGACTGGCCAGGTTTGTAGAAAATAATACCATTGTTCCTATGGTCCTTTCTTTATACTGAAGTCTAGTTTACAGATTGCTTAAAGGTGATAATAGAGCCATTGGTTTCCATTTAGTGAAATACCAATATTTTGAAGCACTGTAGAGAAAGGTGAAATAATTAACAACAAATAAGCAGGAAGCATTAACCATGTGCATATAAAAAGAATACAAAGCACTAAAATCCCCAAATAGCAGTTTTCATTTACTTAATGTAAAGTATATTCAAGTTATTTTGTACACATTATTTAAACTAGCTTCAAAACATGAAATATGTGTAGTTACTCCATTTCATTGACATGAAGACTGAAACTTAAATAGATGAAGTAACTTTCTCCTATTACGTGGACAGAAAATGTTAATTCTACCCATCAGTTCTGTGGCTCCCAAGCTTCTGCTCTTCCTAATAGGAAACACTTATATTGTACTTCCTATGTTCTGTATACTTGTCTTAGTGATGGAAATATTACCACCATCCCCATTTCACAGGTGATACACTGAAACTCAGAGAAACTTAGTGACTGATCTAAGGTCACTGGGTGAGAGGTAAAGCCAGGATCCCTGCCCTGGGCTCATGAAACCCACAGTCTGAATCAGGGTGTGACAATGACTATGAACCGCTATACTACACAGAGCCTTTTGGGGAAGCTGGAAAGGAGAAAGCCGAGTATGACAAACACAGGTCTCTGGGTGTACTCCCTGGTCATTGGCATAGTTCATGTTGATGCCCTGTGCCTGTTTGGTTATTAGGGCTGGCATCTTACCATGAAATAAAATATTTTCCCATCATTAACTAATTAGGGTGCTAATTAAATAAAAGATCCATGGCTGGTAGAAATCCCAATACAAACTGACCACCTTGGAGAAGGAAATCATCTTACAAATTTCCAATTCTAGGATAATGAGCTTCTTGATGCAGCCTAGAATAGTTGAATGTTACAGAGAAAGCACAATACCAACCACAAACTGCATGCATAGAGGGAAGCGGATAATTAATTCAGATTTTTGTTGGCTGGCCTTTTGAAAGCCCAGTAGTAATCTCTGTGTACCCTTAGAGAGTGCGATTGTAAACTTGGTTTTAATTACATGTGTTATATGCTGGTTTAAGAAAGAATCCACTAAATTATTCACAAGTGATAAATTATGGAAAGGCATGCTGGCATGCATGAATGGTGTATTTTTGCCAGAGACATTAGGCAACAGGTCATTAGTGAGAAGCAGTTTCCAAGAACCTGAACGTTGGTCTTCTGCAGGAGTTAGTGCTTCTTCTGTGAGACCTGTATTTATACCAGTGGGCTGTTGGATATTCACATGACTCCATGTGTCTGTTTGTGATCTGCTACATGGAAACCTGGGCTGGAGGCCAGGTTTTGAGGTGACTTTAACCAATGAGGGTGGTGATTATTTATTCACTAACCACAAATATTTTTGAATACTCATCTTATGGTGAACACTCACTAGAGGATGAATCTGCAAAGCTGGAGAAGATACACACATCCCTGTGCACCCAGACTCTCCAGTGAAGAGTAATTCTCCTGGCAGTTAACAAGTGATCATTAGTTTAGCTGGGATCAGGAAAAAGGCAGATCTAGAAGGGGACAAAACATGGGCTAGCCTTTAAGTTTTGTATACATTGGAACAGATCTTTTGGTCTGATTTTACCTCTGCAATATTACATTAAGCATAGTGCCCTGTACTACCTAGCTGGGGATCAATAAATGTAGATTTGTGTAAGTTATATACACTCATGTTTGCCTGTATAATGCTCCTCTTCAAAAGTGCAAGATGCACAAAGAGTAAAACTAAAACATCTGTCCTTGTTTGCATGACAATTTTGTTTCAAGTGAAAATACTAGTGAAAATTTAAAGAATTTTGGGTCAAACCATTTTGACCCAAACACAGTGAGGCATGTCTATTCCATGTCCAACTTTTTCTTCCTGAATCTTCAATAAAATGTATTTGGCTGAAAGAACACAAACGCCACTCAACTGATTGAAGGAGGAAAGGATTTATGTTTCCAACCAAGAAGCTCAGAGATGATGCAGGATCAATGGTGTCTCAAGGACCCAAGTTCTCTTCGTTGCTCCAATGAGCCATCCTCAGGGTGGGCTTGTCTTCAGGCTGTTAGCAGGAGGGCTGCATCCATGCCTGGGGTCACTGGATGTGATATGCACAGAGAGAACACAAAGGCCATCTCATCTTGTAAACCTCTCTTAGGCATGGAGAATCTTTTTCAAGAATTCCCCAGCAGAGTTCTTCTCAGGTATCCTTGTCTAGAATCTAGTCCTCTATAACTGTGTGAGCCAATTGCTATCAAGGATATGATTATCCTTAAACCAATTCAGTCAGTTCCTGAAGGGGGGTGGATCAGATTCTCCTGAGGCACATGGAAAGGAAAAGAGGTAGATACATGGAAAAAAACAGAGTTCTCTTAGGAAGGAAAAGGAGTTTAGGTAACTAATGAGGGTGTGATGCAAAGTGTTAGAAATATGTGATTGTATCTTGGTTTGTGTTGGCTGTTAAAAAATATAAGCAATTCACTCCTGGCTGCAATGGTTGTGAAGCAAGAGAACAGCAAGTTATTCTCTGGGCAACTGGAAACCACTGAATTGTGCACAAGTGTGCAATGCTCAGCTGGAGCTTCTTTCTGGCATTCTGATTACTGTGCCACGCGACAGTAACCGTATATGTTTCTGAGGTCAAATTGCAATTGACTTCCTCTCTAAGGCTGTCCTTCAATCCATGATTATTAATTCTTATTGAACTTCCCAGTGCACAAACTGCTCAAGCAATCTGCCCTCCTGAATTTCTACAGTAGATTTTGCACATCATTAAATCTTCGTGTGAACTCTATGCCCATCCACATCTTTGCTGGAATAAAACAGTTATACAGAAATGTGGCACAATGCAAACTCACTTCAGTGCTTTTAACTAATGTCATTTCTTTTCTATATAATTTCTTGATTTTATTTATCTAAAATTGGTCTCAGTTTGGGCTCTGCAGACTCTTAATCTGCCACATCATTTCCCCCAGCGTCAACAAAGTTTCTGATTTGGTTCAGAGCTACTTCTGCTCCCCAGAAGCCACACTTCTTGTCCTGAGTGAATTCCACAATATCTTTATTTCCTGTGGGAAATGAGAAACTGTCCAGCAACAAGGTCAAGAAACAGAAAAATGTTCTGGAAAGGCCACGGTTTGGCTGACAGGTTCACAAAAACAGAACTCATTGAATAAGGGAGTAAATCATATATTATGTGAGGCAGTATTTATAAAACTACTTTTGAGATTATTGGACTAAGGGAGCACCTCCAGCAAACATTTTCTCCTAGTTTCTTATTTTAATTAAACTGTTGTTCGTTTTTATGTTGTGTTTGTATTTTTGTTGTTTTGTTTTGTTTTGCTTTGTTACTCTTAAGTAGTGGTAGTTACTATTTTCCTACTGGCTCACCATTGATTATTCAGTCATATTCCAGGTTAAATGTAAAGACAAAAATAAACTGATAAGGTAAAATTATCCTTTAAGTTTTTAGAAATATTTATGGATTTACAAGTGTTCACATCCTTGCTGATTCTGACTACAAATTATTATGACAGTTTTCCAAATGTCGTACATGAAAATCTGTATCATTTTTAGAGTCAGCATTACTCAAGTTTACCCAGACTGTCACCAGCACCTCTCTTTATGAGAAAGAGAAAGCTCTGATTCCTGCCTTTGGTAAAATAGAAGCCCCTTGTCTTGGTCTTTAAATAAATTTTGGTGTCAGGGTTTCCTCCCTCAATGGCCCAGGTGTCTTGATGGCATCCTTCTGCATCTAGTGAATGGTTAACCCAACACAGATCAGGGAATACACATCGACTGTGGTGATGGTTCCCTTTTCAGGGAGTCTCTGTGTTCATAGGATTTTATCCTTAGGCTCAACATTTTCTAAACAATACCCCTCAAGAAAATTAATAATCACCCCCTTTGGTTTTAGAAAAACACATCCTGAGATTTTAGCTAATATGATGATAAGGGATTTGTTGGTTACTACGTGCTAGAGAACTTCAGGACCTCACATATTTTTCCATGAGAAAAATAACTTGAAGTTTCTTTCTCTTCACTAGAATTTGAATTTTCTCAAGTCTGCCTTTAAAATAGCTGCACTCTGTGCTGAATCTTTGTTTTTCTTAATACAGTGAAATATTATTCAGACCGCTGGCTGGTAAACGTTCTGGGAGCATGATGTAAAGTTCTTCCTGGAAACAACCAATCCATTTCTGCAAAACTTTAAATTACACTTTCAATCCCTTCTCCTTTCTCATTTGATAATGTATCTTTTCTCACTTCCTTCCACTCATTAATTTTTTCCTCTCCTATTATTTGTCATTATGGTCTATAGCTATTGTTTAACTATCTAAGGCAATTTATACCATCTGCATGAATAATGCTACATAAAATAACGTAGTACCACAGCATGGATTAAGGAAACCCACTTTATAATATCTGAGTAATTGTGACTACTCTTTCCATAACAAATTAATACAACATGTGCTTTATCATATGTTATGGAGATGTGTAATGCATGAAAAAGTTTCTGTCCTTCACTTTAATCAGCATTTTATACCAACTCCCATTATCATCTATAAAATGCTTAAAAATTGCTCCTGGGCAATCCAGACGGCATAATACTTACTTCAAGGAAAACAATTTAATATTTTAAGCTTAAACATTACATCTATGTGGCAGTAAATAAAAATTTGTGGGATGTAGTTTCCAATTATTTTGATCAATTACAGGCAAGCAATTCTTTTAAAAAAATCAAAGCATATCTTTAATTAGGAAAAGTTGGTATAAATTATTAAATGAAGTGACAAACTTAGAAATTTTAAAACCCCAATTTAAGTAACAGTTCAGTGTGTGGATGTCAAAAGTTACTTCACATCTAAGCATCTCAGTGACATCATTGATAGAATGGGAATAACACCAGTATCTCTCTTGCCTGTATTGCAGGCTGTCGTAAGCATCAAATATGATAGTGACCTTGAGAGCACTTTATACATGTTAAAACACCATGCACATGCAAGACTTGATTCTAAGTCTCTGAAAAAAAAATGCATGTTCATTAACATTTCCCTCCTCTCACCACATCACTAGGAAGCTCATGCTGCTCTTTGCAAAACGGTTAAACAGTTATGGCCCTTTCTGATATAATCAGTGAAGGTCCAAGTCTGTGGAGTTTGTTTTCAGTGCCATTTTCCTCCCTTTGCGAGACCCCTGTTCTCTCTGCTGCCAGCAGTAGGCTCTGCACACTGCAAATATTTGCCAACCTGGTTTAATTTGTGTTGGTTCCTGCAGATCCTTTGTCCTCGTGTTTTTCTAAGGCACCCAGGCATTGGAACTCCCTGTCTGCCTGTGTGATCTCAGCTGCTTCCAGCTCAGTCTACCGGCCCATCAGTAGTAAAACTGAGAAAACAAACCTCTAAGTCATTGAGGTTCACACCGTGATTGCTGCAACATAAATGTGCAGGCAACACTCAATGTTTCCAAGGTCGTATTTTCACATTATTGTAAACCTCTCTCATGGATTGAATTTGATCTTTCACATTAACTGATGATGATTTCAAGTAATCCTACTGGATTGGTGGAAACCATCAGCCAGGGGCCCAAGACAGGGTTCCCCAGAGGGCAGGCATGCTTGTCTGTGAGTGTTTGTACCCTGGGCCCCCATCTCAGTAGGAGGAAAGACTTTATTCTCATCACTTGTGTTCATCGGGAAAGGCTATGTGTATGCAATGGTGGGGAACAGCCCGCGGTTCTGTGTCTTTCCCCACAGCACTTAATTTCTCACTCTGGGAATCCAGGTTTCTGTGGAGAAGGGGAGATGGGAGGTGGTCATTCGGGACACAGCGCGATGGACGCCCCATCACCCAGAGCATCACCATGTGCTGTGGCAGAGGACAGAGAGGTGAGGGAATCACACTGAGCCTTTTCTGCCTCAGAAGAGAACAGCCAACATCACCTCCACTTATTATTCTTGGCAAGAGTTAATAACATCCCCCGTCCAAATGCAAGGGAACTGGTAGTCTTCTCTTTTCCCAGTAAAAAAAAGGAGAACCAGTTATAGCTAAACACTGGTGAGGTTTACCCATCTCTTTCACCAAATCCCACCCCCTGCAGAGGGGCTAGGATGAAGCCCTGTAGTGCTGGGATGTGCTTACTCAGCATAACCTCTTAGCAGGAGGTTTCCCCCAATTCATGGCCACATCCTTTCTTGCCCTCCCTCCAACCTTTAGGCCCTCCTTGGAGGAGTGGGGAAGGGGCTGGCAGAGCAGCCAACAGTGCCATGTACAGCACCCACATCAGGGGCCTCACCCAGGAGATCACAGACACTAGTGGGCTGTCACTCATTCAACAGGGTTTTTGAAGCAACAAAGACCATTTCTTCCACTTTTGTTTCTGGCAGAAACAATTGCTTTTTGCATGGGGGCTGCAGAATAGAGCTGGCCAGCTTTCTGCTGGAAACCCTGAAAAGGGTTTTGAGCAGGCAGACAAATGGAAAGGGGAATTGCCTAAATGGAGTTTCCCAATCTTCAGGGCCGTGGGGAGTTTGGATGGTGATCCACCCACCCTGGACTCCCGGAGGGTAAGAATTCCCACCCACTCACCTTGCTGCCGAAGCTGGAGAGAGGTAGTGGTCACCGTCACTGTCACCTGTTTCCCATGTCTGAGGATGATGCCTTCTGATTTTGTGTTTTGAACCTATGATTTTCAAACACCTTTTCAAAAAGACACTCTTTAGAAAGTATACACATGAGCAATTTTTAACTTTTTGTCCCCCGAGATTTTCTCAATTTTAAAACTTCATAGGGTTCTGACTCTTGAACTAAGCAAAAAAAAAAAAAAATTGTTTCAGCATCAGTTTAGCTGGATTGAGAGGGAACAGGAAAATACAGAGAAAATTCACAGGAAAAGGTATTAATATTGCCTTGCCTCTGATGAGGTCTTTTCAGAACATGTTCTCTCATGAACCATTTCTACATATATTTAACTGTGTCACCCCCTCCTTGTATTTCATGTATTTCATTTTAAATTTCAAAACCCCAGGACTACCCTGATTCGTTCATACAGGTAAAAAATACTTTCCTTTTTAATTCTAAATTGTATTCATTACTGAGTAGGAATTTGTAGCAAAGGGTTTAATTCTGCATGGGGATTATGTCTCCAATAAAGTAGAGAGTCACAGCCCAAAGAAGGGGCGCACCATATAAACAAAGAGGGGGGCAGGTGGAAGACCAATGCTGTAGGAATTTGTGACTTGAATATTATTGATTTTTTTCATTCTAAAGTAGTTTCACGTTTTTAAAATGAATGCTTTTGTCTTTTTAAATTCAAACTTTTAACAGCCATATGAAATAGTGACTAATGCAAATACAATAGAAAGACATTTAAAATAAAATTTTAAATCATTTTTACTTTTCAAAGAAAATGCCTAGAAATTGGGATCTGTGAGAACTAAAATGTTAAAATGTTGACAGCAAGTCAAGCTTCTGTGATCCTTACTAACTGACTAATGCAAGAACCTGGTAAACTGTGTGGGCATAGCCTGCCTGCAAGTCACAGATTGCTCTATTAGAGAAGACAATTTCCCAGGATAACACACATATCTATTTTTAACACAATATGAATTTTAAAAATGATTTGCAAATAGCTACAGGATTTACTGCAGAAATCTCTCCTTTCAAGAAGAATTTATTTTATTTGTTAAAGTTCCACACTCTTTTTTATAATTTCCTGCAAGAAATTTAACCTTTTTTTTTTCTTTTTGCTTAGTCAAACCTGCTCTAACATCTGATCTTCTATCCCATCACTTGCTTCCAGGGGACTCACACAAGACGTTCTGCTTTCAGCAGTCCATGCCCAAGGAGTGAATGAAAGCATGAGTAGATCAGTGTCTAAAGGTGAACCCAGCCTGCAGAGCCCTAAGCCCTGACTATGGAGCCCAGGGCACAACTGCAGCCTTAACAAGTGTGATGATAAGAGACCAAGCAGATTTCTTGAGGTGGTCTATTTGCTTTGAGCATCAAAAAACCTGCTTTCCTTTCCTGCAAATGCTTGTTTTGATGATGGTTCAACTATGAGTACTTTCTTGAAATGAGTGGAAGAGGACCTGTGATTAACAGAGCCCATTAAACAGCTAAGCTTCAAAATTTTAGAGTTTCTTTATGTTAATTCAGTTACTTTCTAAATTAAGTAAATTTCTAAACTAACATTCCTTTACAATATTCAGCTATCCCTTATAAAGTTCTTACTATAGATACTGGACACTTTTACAAGCCCTTTGCATCTATTAGCTTATCTATTCCTTATAATAACTATGAAGTCAATTCTTATATTGTTCCCATTTTACTCATGACAAAACAATGCAGAGAAATCAAGGAAGTTGCCTAAAGTCACCTGACTAGTAAGACATGAAACCAGGATTCAAACCACAGTGTGACTTCAAACCACTGTGACAAACCACTGTGACTTCAAGTCTATGTTTACAACCAAAACACCACACTTCATGGATGTCATTAGAAGTCACTGTTCTTGGTCTAGGTTGATGCCTAGAAACATGCCAAATCTGCAGAAACGTGTGCAGTGAATGTTCTCTCTGCCACTTCGGCACCAGGGAAGCCCCTCTTGCACCATTTTTAAAGGATATCTTCTCTGGGCATAGAATTCTCAGTTGACAGTGTTTTTTGTTTGTTTGTTTGTTAGCATTTGAAAGATACCCTTCAAGTTGTCTTTCTTGTGTAGTTTCCACCACAAGTCTGCTTGTCTTGTGTAGATTGTGTGCCCCCTCCTGCTGCTCCAACCCTCTGGCTGCCTTGAAGGTTGTTTCCTTTTCCTTGTTTTTCAGCAGTGTGAATGTTATGCCTATTTGTGAGTCTTTTGCTATTTACCCTGCTTTGTGTTCCCTTAATTTCTTCGATCTACGGTTTGTGGTTTGTCACTAACTTTAGAAAACTCTGGCCGTTACACCTTCACATATTTTCTCCCTTTATCTTCTTCTGCTTGGATTCTTATAACAGTTGACCCTTGAAAAACATGGGTTTAAACCACATGGGTCCACTTATCTGTGGATTTTTTTTTCAGTATGCACATACTGCAGTATATGATCTGAGGTTGGTTAATCTGTGGATCCAGAACTGAGAATGTGGAGGGCCAATGGTAAAGTTATATGCAAGTTTTCAACTGCGGGGGGGGGTGTCGGTACCCCTAACCCCTGTTGTTCAAGGGTCAACTGTACATGTGTATGAGTCTGTTTTTCCTTCACAGTCCTGAGAGGTTATGTCTTTTTCTTTTTTTTTTCTCTGTGAATTTCAGTTTAGGTAATTTCTATTCGCCTGTGTTCAGGTTCACTCATGCTCTCCTAGGCCGTGTGGAATCTACTGAAGAGCCAACTGAGGACAGTCTTCATCTCTGCTCCTCTGGTTTTGATCTCCAGAATTTCAATTTAATTTTATTTTTAGTTTCTATCTCTGCTGAACTTACCCACCTGATCCTGCATTTTGCCTACTTTTTCCATTAGTCTTTAATGTAACAATCATAATTATTTTTAAAATTTCTATTTCTAACTTTGTGCCACTTTTTTTTGGTTGTTGTTGTTGTTTTTTGGGTGGTACGTGGGCCTCGGACGCACAGGCTCAGCGGCCATGGCTCATGGGCCCAGCCGCTCCGCAGCATGTGGGATCTTCCCGGACCGGGACACGAACCCGTGTCCCCTGTATCAGCAGGTGGACTCTCAACCACTGCGCCACCAGGGAAGGCCTTGTACCACTTTTGAGCATGCTTCTGGTAACTTTTTTTTCTGATTCTGATCTATTACTTTTTTGTATTCCACATAATAACTTATTAAAAATTAAGCATGTTGTATATGACAGATGATAATTAATTTTTTTTTAATGCACAAGCATGTCTTTCTTTCTACCATTTTAAAGTCAACAAACATTAATCCTTTTAGCCTTATCCTTATGGTTGTATACTTCATGTACTCCATATTGTAATTCTTTTTATTCAGCCTAAATAATTCCCTTTGGTATTTATTGCAGCATAGTTCTGCTATCAGTAAATTCTTCCAGCTTTTGTTTGTCTGATAGTGCCTTTTATTCTTTCAGTTTTGAAAAATACTTTCTCTGGATGTAAAATATTTACATATACAGTTGATCCTCAGTATTTGTAGATTCAATATTTACAAACTCACCTACTTGCTAAAGTTTGTAACTCAAAATTAATACATATGGTGCTTTCAAGGTCACCCACAAACACGTGTAGGATGGCAAAAACTTCGAGTCACTTGGCATACATAGCTGAAGATGTACAAGACAACGGTCTACTTTTTTGTTTCTAGCTCACATACTGTAAACAAGTGGCCTTTTTGTGGTCTATTTAGTCCCTCTTTTTTTTTGCATTTTGTGCACTTTTTTGATGATTTCATTGTTTAAAATACTGCTGGAGTGCTGGCTAGTAAGCACAATAAGACTGTGGTGTGCCTTATAGAGAAAATACATGTTAGAGAAGCTTCTTTCAGAAATGAGCTATAGTTATAGTTGTAATGCTGTTTACCATGAGCTCAGTGCTAATACATCAACAATACCTATTAAATAAGGTGTATTTAAGCAGAAATATACATACAACAAGGTTATGCATTGATCAGCTACCAAAATATTATGATCAGAGGTTTGAAGGAAACAAACTCTGTGTTTCCCATAGGAGAAATGGTTTAGTAGTCACTATTTCAGCACTCATGATGACTTTCTAGAACCTGACTACCATGAATAATGAAAATCAACTGCATATATTAGTGTGTGTGTGTGTGTGTGTGTGTGTGTGTGCATGTTCCAAGCTTTTTTTGTTATTCTCAGTAGCTGTATTGATCTACTTTTCTCTGTTCTTTTACAATCAGAAGCAGAAATTTCCTGTTTAATTTATTTTTGGTTTTTAATGGTTTTTAAGTGAAATAAAGCAGCATAGTATGTTTGTGAAAAGAAGGTGACCAGCATCTGTTACATACCAGTTACTAAGTATTAATTAAGAACATTAATTAAAAAAATAATATTTTAAAAGATATTTCTGTCTACAGATAGTCTTTATTAATGACTAAATTATGGCTCAAAGATATTAAATAACTTGCTTAAGCCTAGATTTTAACTTAAGTCTGTTGGCTTCACAGCCAATACTCTTACATGATTGTCACTTCACTCATTGATTCAATTTTCTTATCTAAAAAATAATTGCTAATAATCCTCCATGCACAAGAATGTCATGAGCATGAATTAGAGAATGTCACTGTCAGAGACACACAGTAATTGCAAAACAGCGCTTGTCACATCAGATCTGTCACAGCTCCTCTCTAAAATACATTTAACCTAGGAAAATGGCACGGGATTTCAGAAAAAGCATCTACAATGTGTGTTAATGAAGATCCAGTGGTAGCTAAAAAAAAAAAAATCAATATATGACACACTTATTCATTATGATGTGTTGTGATGGTTCTATTTGAAATGTTTCACGGAGGACAGTTATTTTAGTGCTTACCAGACTTGTTGGAAAGGCCCTTTGGGAGTGTTAATGCTTAAGATTCTTCATTAACTAGAAAGATGAAAATCTGCCACTGGGCAGTAAACATATTTTAACAAATCACTCAAGAGGATAAGGTCACTTCTCCAATTTTATTCTCTAACACTTGGATGTTTCAGTGTGATGACAGAGGGAAACATCTACTCCACTCATCAAAACTAGGGACTTGCTGATACAAGTTAGCCCAACAGTCCATCAGAAAATAATAATAATAATAATAAAAGCCTTACCATTTATCCACAGCCAAAACATGCATGGATTATTGTACATGGTCCTGAAATGCTTCAAGTCAACCTGTCAAAGTGGCTTGCTATATATTAAACTAATGATCTACCCTCTAAACCAATGCTTTCTCCTGCTTTTCTGTCATAGCTAGGATTACTAACCCCTTAATCACCCACACTAGAATCTTGGGAGCGACTTTTAATTTCACCCTTTGCCTCACCTACATTACTAAACAATAAATCTGTATATCTTATTTTCTGTTTCCCAAGTGCAGTTAACTCCACTAAATCCATATTAAGGATGCCATTACTTAGCTGGACCATCATGCCTTCCTTGGATAGCTATGTGAGCCATTTAATGGATCATCACACCTTTGGCTTGGCCCTTAAATTCAACCTCCACAAAGGTATTGAGTGATCTTTCATAGCACAAGTGGCCGTGGCACTCCATTGTTAGGACATGTTATTGCCCACAACAGATTACCTGACACATGCAGTCACAGAGTAAAGATCTGGACAATAGTGTGTTGAACTGATTGATGTAAATAGATTTCAACCATGCCAACTTTCACAACTTCATTTAGTAATGAAAGTACATATCTACTCCTGAACTTAAGGGAAAACTCAGGGATGGAGATCTGGATTTGACTGTCATCAGTTTAAACGTGGAAGGTAAGGCCATGGTAGTGAGTGTGTTTGGTTAAGGATCTAGAAGTATTTCTATTAAAAGGAGACATTCACCACCAGACACCAAATTATTTCCTACTTGATTTGGGATATTATATTATAAGCTTATAATGTTATAATGCTTTATAATTCACAGAGAAATAGTTATATATATATATATTCACAATTATTACAATTGAGACTTGTAGTAACCTTGTGAGGTAGAGTTCATGTTATAGTTAAGTGCAAGGTTGTTCCAGAAAGATTTAGTGAGTTGTCTAGGATATTATGACTAGGAATTGGTAGACCTTATAGTTGATTTCTAGGGTGAAGGACTCTTCCCAGTAAACTGCATTGCCTTTTCTGTAAGAGTGCTAACAGTCTTGACTTTTATACCAGTTAGCCACACCTGGAGACCCTACTGTGTACCTGGCATTGTGCTTGGCTGTGCACTAAAAAGTGAGCATGGCCCTAATCTTCCAGAATTAATGTGAAAAGAGAATACAAAGCTAAATATAGGGCTTCCCTGTTGGCGCAGTGGTTGAGAGTCCGCCTGCCGATGCAGGGGACATGGTTTCGTGCCCCGGTCCAGGAAGATCCCACATGCCGCAGAGCGGCTGGGACCGTGATCCATGGCCGCTGAGCCTGCATGTCCGGAGCCTGTGCCGGGAATCTGGAAATGGGAGAGGCCACAACAGCGAGAGGCCTGCGTACCGCAAAAAAAAAAAAAAAAAGAAAGCTAAATATAAAATGATGTGCCAAGTGCCATTATAAAAGTACAGATAGAAAGTTGCAGAGCCCAGAAGGGTACCAGTGGTGATAAAGAGAGGGAACAGCAAAGAAGAATGTCTCTCCACTTGATGAACTTATGGTCCACGATTTCTTTCTCCTTCCATATTCATGCAAGTGCGAGTCTGGTACTGTCCTAGGTGCTGACAAAATAGCAATAAATAAATAGCATTTCTGCTCTCATGGATACATAAATTTTAGTGGGATGAGGGAATAAGGGAATAAACAAAATGTCAGAGAGTGATAAGAGAAAAATAAGGCATGAAAATAAGGTGCAGAAGGTAAGAAGAAACACTTGTAATTTTAAATGGCGTAGTCACAAAATTTGACTGAAGTTTATGTCTTTTCAACAAATAATTTGTGTTAGTTTCCTATTGCTGCTGGAAGAAGTTAAGACAAACTTTTAGCCTAAAAGGACACAAATTGATTATCTCACAATCTTAAAGTCAGCAGTCCAAAATCAGTTTCACTAGGATAAAATCTCAAGGCCTCAGCAGGCTGGGTCTCTTCTGGAAGCTCCAAGAAAGAAGCCATTTCCTTGCATTTTCCCGATTCCAGAGGCTGCCTGCATTCCTTGGCACTAGGCCTCTTCTTCCATCTTCAAGACCAATAACAGCATCTTCAAACCTCTCTCTGATATCTGTTTCCGTAGTCACACAGCCTCCTCTGATTCCAGCTGCCTCCCGCCTGAAGGATCCTTGTGATTAAGTTAGGACCATCTAGGCCATCCGGGATAACTTCCCCGTTTCTAAATGTTTAACTTAATCATATCTGCAAAGTCCCTTTGCCATGTACAGTTACATATTCACAAATTCCAGCAAGTAGGAAATAGACATCTTTAGGGCAACTGATTTATCTTTATTTAATTCAAATAAAGTAAAATAAGATGGGACAACTATAGTAGATTTTAAGTAGTCATCATATGTCATGCTTAAATGTATGTTTTCTGTTTTAAATTAATTTTTTAGAGCAGTTTAAAGTTCACAGCAAAATTAAGAGAAAAGTGGAGAGATTTGCCATATATCCATAGACTCCTCCATGATCAACACCACCCACCAGAGTGACACATTTGTTACAACTGATGATTCTGCATTGACATATCATCATTACTGAAAGTCTACAGTTTACATTAAGGTTCACTCTAGGTGTTTTACATTACATGGGTTTGGACAAATGTATAATGATAGACATCCATCATTATGATGTCATAAAAACTACTTTCAGTGTCCTAAAATCTTCTGTGTTCTGCCTATTCATCATTTCTCCCAACCTTTCAGCTCCTGGTGACCAGTGATCTTTTTACTGTCTATATAGTTTTGCCTTTTCCAGAATGTCATGTAGTTGGAATCACAGAGTATGTAACCTTTACAGATTGGCTTCTTTTACTTAGGAATATACATTTAAGTTATCTCCATGTCTATTCATGACTTGATGGCCCATTTCTTTTTAATGCTGAATAATATTCCATTGTCTGGATGTACCAATTCACCTGTGGAAGGACATCTTAGTTGCTTCAAATTTGGGCAGTTATAAACATCTACGTACAGATTTTTGTATGGACATGAGTATTCAACTCCTTTAAATAAATACCAATGCGAATGATTGCCAGGTTGTACAATGAGAGTATGTTTAGTTTTGTAAGAAGCCACCAAACTGTCTTCCAGGGAGGCTGTGCCATTTTGTATTCTCACCAGCAATGAAAGAGGAGCCCCCGTTGCTACACATCTTCACCATCATTTGGTGGTGTCAATGTTCCAGATGTAATCCATCCTAATAGATATTAGTGGTATCCCATTGTTGTTTTATTTGCATTTCCCTGGTGACATAGGACATGAAGCATCTTTTCATATGCTTATTTGCCATCTGTCTATATTCTTTGGTGAGGTGTCTGTTAAGGTCTTTGGCCCCTTTTTAAAGAAAGTTGTTTGTTTTTTGTTTCCTATTGCATTTCAAGTGTTCTTTGCACATTTTCAATGAGTGTAGTTATCAGATGTGTCTTTTGAAAATATTTTCTCCCAGTCTATGACTTTTCTTCTCATTCTCTTGACATTGTCTTTCACAGAGCAAACACTTTTAATTTTAATGAAGTTCAACTTATCAATTATTTCTTTTATGGATCATGCCTTTGGCATTATATCTAAAGCATCATTACCTTACCCAAAATCATATAGGTTTTGTCTTATGTTATATCCTAGGAGTGCCATAGTTTTGCCTTTTACATTTTAAATCTGTGATCCATTGTGAGTTAATTTTTGTAAAGGATGTAAGGTCTGTATTCAGGTTTATTTTATTTTATTTTTTGCATGTAGATGCCTGGCTGTTCCAGCACCATTTGTTGAAAAGACTCCTTGCTTTATTGTATTGCCTTTGCTCCTTGGTCAAAGATCAGCTGACGATATAAATGTGGGTCTATTTATAGGACTCTATCCTGTTCCATTGGCCTATTTGTCCATTCTTTCACCAACACCACACTGCCCTGTTTACTACTGCTTTACAGTAGTAAGTCTTGAAGTTGGAGAATGTCAGTCCTCTAACATTGTTCTTCTCCTTCAATACTGTGTTGACTATTCTGGGCCATTATCTTGCCATACACTTTAAAATTAATTTGTCAATATCCAAAAAATAACTTGCTGGGATTTTTATTAGAACTGCAGTGAAGCTATAGATCAGGCTGGGAAGAACTGACATGTTGACAATATTGAGCCTTCCTAGCTATGAAAATGGAATCTCTCTCTATTTCTTTAGTTCTTTGATTTCGTTTGAGTTTTACAGTTTTCCTCATATAGATCTCATACATAGTTTTTAGGTTTATTCCTAAGTAGTTCACTTTTGGGGGGTGCTAATGTAAATGGTATTGGATTTTTCATTTCAAATTCCAGTTATTCATTTCTTGTACTATAAGGAAACAATTGACTCTTGTAGATTTATCGTGCTTCATGCAACCTTGTTATAATCACTTATTAGATCTAGAAGGGTTTTTTTGGTCAGTTCTTTCAGATTTTCTGCATAGATGATCATGTCATCTCTATGTGAAGATAGTTTAATTTCTTCCTTCCCAAACTGCATACATTTTATTTCTTTAACTTTTCTTATCCTATTAGCTAGAAACTCCAGTACAATGTTGAAAAGGAAGGGTGACAAGGGAATTTTTGCCTTGCACCTGACCTTAGTGGGAAAGCTTTGAGTTTCTCACCACTAAGGATGAATTAGCTCTAGATATTTTGTGGATAGTCTTTATCAAATTGAGGAAATGCTCCTCTCTTCTTAGTTTACTGAAAGTTTTTACCATAAAGAAGTGTTGGATTTTTTCAAATGCTTTTTCTGCATCTATTTATATGGTCATATTTTTTCTGTTGACGTGATGAATTACATTATCTGATGGTCAAATGTTGAACTAGGTTTGAATATCTGGGATAAATCTTCCTTGTTCATTGTGTATAATTCTTTTTACCATTGTTGGATTCAATTTCTTCCTATTTTGGGGACTTTTGCATTTATGTTCATGACAGATATTGGACTGTAGTCTTCTTTCTTGTAATGTCTTTGTCTGGTTTTGGTATTTGCCTAAAGCTGGCCTCACAAGTGAGCTGGGGAGTATTTCCTCTTCTTCTATCCTCTGAAAGAGATTGTAGAAAATTGGTATAATTACTTCCTTAAATATTTGGTAGAATTTACTAGTGAATCCATTTGGGTATGATGCTTTTTAAAAAACTTATTAATTCAAATTCCTTAATAATTATAGACATATTTAGATTATTTACTGTGTGTGTCTTTCAAAGAATTTGTCATTTGGTTCTCAAATTTGGAGGCAGAAAGTAGTTTATAGTATTCCTTTATTATCCCTTCAACATCCATAGGGTCTGTACAAACTTATGTTTTAAAATGATAATCTGGGTGATGTCATGAAAATAAATGATAAAGGAGCAAGTGGGAAAGCCCAGCAGCCAGCTAGGAGATTATTTCTGTAATCTAACTGAGAAATGATGGCAGTTCAGACCAGTGTGCTAATATTGGTGGTGGTAAGAGAAAGACATCAGTAAATTATTACTAAGGTGTATAGTCCAAAAATACTGGCAGAATATGCAGAAGCCTGAGGAAGAAATATGTTTTGATATAGGGTATATTAATAGTTCAGTTTTTGATTTGCTAAATTTGAAAATTGTATTCATATTTCAAGTAGAAATTTTGAAAAGGTAGCTGGAGTTTGGATTTCAATAGAGAGATCCAGATTGGAAACAGAAATTTGGGTGGTATTCACAGATATGAGATTAGATTAAATCATCGCATTTTGGTAGAGAAGAGATGGTTATACCAAGCAAGCCCTGGATAACTCCAATGACATAGTTAGAAAGATGAGGCAAAACCTGCAAAGTAGCTGAAAGAGAATAGCCATTGAGGTAAGGATAAAACCGGGAGAAGTTGGTGTCATGAAAGTCAAGTGCAGAAGGAGCTAAAGAAGATGAAGATTGAACACTAGATTCAAATAATGTCAAATACTATTTGGAACATTAAAATGTCAAATATTAAAAGATCAATATTATATATACATATATATATATATAAATGTGGCTTCTAAAGATAGATATTAAATATAGGTAGGGTTATGCTATTGCTGTAAAAAAAATTAACAAATATACAAGGCATCAGTTGATGGAGTACTTTGGCAAAAGTTGGATCAGAGTAGATTCATGGATTAAGAGAGGTGTAGAATCAGAGGGTAGCACATATATGCACCCCTTTAGAGGAGCTTAACTGTAAAGCAAAAGGAAGAAATGAAATAATTACTAAGGTAACGGAGTTAAGTATGGATTCTGTTTATTTGTTTTCAACTTGAGGGAAATAATGTTTGAATGCTATGGGAAACATCCAATGAACCTAGGAAAACTGACCATGCAGGAGAAGATGAGAATATTAGCTGAAGTAATGGCCTCGAGTAAGTGAGAGGGAATGCCCTCAAGGGCACAATCCGAGAATTTGACTGTAGCTTGGAGCACGGATAGTTCAATCACAGCAAAAGGAGAAAAGGTGGGATATACAGGCAAAGGTTGTGGAAGTCATCTTCTTCCTTTTTTCTTTTTTCTTCAGTGAATCAGAAAGTAAAGTCATTAGCCGAGGATGAGAGGGTGACAATGTTGACTTTGAAGAGAAGGTACGGAATATTGACTGGAGAGAAGTGAAGAGCGAATTAACTAAAGAAATATGTGTAAATAAGAGTCTAGGGCTTCCCTGGTGGCGCAGTGGTTGAGAGTCTGGCTGCTGATACAGGGGACGTGGGTTCGTGCCCCGGTCCGGGAAGATCCCACATGCTGCAGAGCAGCTGGGCCCGTGAGGCATGGCCACTGAGCCTGCACATCCGGAGCCTGTGCTCTGCAACGGGAGAGGCCACAACAGTGAGAGGTCTGCGTATCACAAAAAAAAAAAAAAAAAAGTCTAGATTAAGGATGCTGTTAGGTCATTGTCTCTTTTTTATTATTATTATTATTTTACTTTTTTAACATCTTTATTGGAGTATAATTGCTTTACAATGGTGTAATGGTGTGTTAGTTTCTGCTTTATAACAAAGTGAATCAGTTATGCATATACATATATCCCCATATCTCCTCTCTCTTGCGTCTCCCTCCCACCCTCCCTATCCCATCCCTCTAGGTGGTCACAAAGCACCGAGCTGATCTCCCTGTGCTATGCGGCTGCTTCCCATTAGCTATCTATTTTACATTTGGTAGTGTATATATGTACATGCCACTCTCTCACTTCGTCCCAGCTTACCCTTCCCCCTCCTTGTGTCCTCAAGTTCATTCTCTACGTCTGCGTCTTTATTTCTGTCCTGCTCCTAGGTTCTTCAGAACCTTTTTTTTTTTTTTTAGATTCCATATATGTATTAGCATATGGTATTTTTTTTCCTCTTTCTGACTTACTTCACTCTGTATGACAGTCTCTAGGTCCATCTACCTCATTACAAATAATTCAATTTTGTTTCTTTTTATGGGTGAGTAATATTCCATTGTATATATGTGCCACATCTTCTTTATGTATTCATCTGTCAATGGACACTTAGGTTGCTTCCATGTCCTAGCTATTGTAAATAGAGCTGCAATGAACATTGTGGTACACGACTCTTTTTGAATTATGGTTTTCTCAGGGCATATGCCCAGTAGTGGGATTGCTGGGTCGTATGGTAGCTCTATTTGTAGTTTTTTAAGGAACCTCCACACTGTTCTCCAGAGTGGCTGTATCAATTTACACTCCCACCAACAGTGCAAGAGGGTTCCCTTTTCTCCACACCCTCTCCAGCATTTATTGTTTGTAGATTTTTTGATGATGGCCATTCTGACCAGAGTGAGGTGATACCTCATTATAGTTTTGATTTCCATTTCTATAATGATTAGTGATGTTGAGCATTCTTTCATGTGTTTGTTGGCCATCTGTATATCTTCTTTGGAGAAATGTCTATTTAGGTCTTCTGCCCATTTTTGGATTGGATTGTTTGTTTTTTTAATATTGAGCTACATGGGCTTCTTGTATATTTTGGAGATTAATCCTTTGTCAGTTGCTTCATTTGCAAATATTTTCTCCCGTTCTGAGGCTTGTCTTTTCGTCTTGTTTATGCTTTCCTTTGCTGTGCAAAGGCTTTTAAGTTTCATTAGGTCCCATTTGTTTATTTTTGTTTTTAATTTCCATTTCTCTAGGAGGTGGGTCAAAAAATATCTTGCTGTGATGTATGTCATAGAGTGTTCTGCCTATGTTTTCCTCTAAGAGTTTTATAGTGGCTGGCCTTACATTTAGGTCTTTAATCCATTTTGAGTTTATATTTGTGTATGGTGTTAGGGAGTGTTCTAATTTCATTCTTCTACATGTAGCTGCCCAGTTTTCTGAGCACCACTTTTTGAAGAAGCTGTCTTTTCTCCATTGTTTCTTAACTTAAAATGGCACAAGTTATCAGGGCTGTAAGGGGTTCCCCAAACCAATCATCTCCACATGTACAGGCACAGGAGGCAGTTGCATTTAAGTGGGTTGGGGTTTGTTGAGTGAGTACAATGCACACTTTCACTCTGGGTCTTTGCACATTTCCTTCTGCCTAATAAAGTATACAATCCCCCAACTTATATTTGTCACAATCTAGAGGTAGTTTAGGGTAAAAAAATGTCAAGACTATTCAAAATATAGAAAAGCTGATTCTAGAATACCTTGAAACATTTTCATAAAACCCTTGTTAATTTTTAGAACTCAATATCATAGGAAAGGTCTGCACAGATATGATGGGCTATACCTGGAGTGATGGATGAATGATAGGAGAAAATACTGAATAGCAGGCAGAGTGAAGAAGTGGATTCATTTTCTGGATTTTTTATTTTTTTGAGGTATGCGGGCCTCTCACTGTTGTGGCCTCATTACAAATGAGCTCTATAAGCATGTAAGTGACTTACCAATAATAAGGTATATAAACACTTACCAGTAATAAGGTATATAAACAATGATATGCTAAGGCACATTTTACCAAAACAAGGTGAACGATAATTAGAAACGATGTCTTTAAAAGGAGAGAGAGAGTTCTTGTTGATACACTTGAAGGCAATAGAAATGCATAAATATATCTCCTGTTACCCACACCTGCATCTTCCTTGACAATTATGCTGAAAACAATAAGACATTGATTCATGTCTCGTTATTCTATCACCTTACACAATGATCATCTCAACATTTAAATTTATGCTGTGTTTTAATTATCAATAGAGTTTTTAAATAACAACATCCACTTTCTTAAAATAAATATTTTATGAAGCATTATTTTTAAGCATTTTGACTTTTATGGAGACAAAATAATTATGGTAAGACTATTTCTAATATTGTGTGAGTCTAAAAAATGAAGTATTCAATGTAAAATTTAGAGACACATAACATTTTTAAGCTTAAATCAATCCTGTATAGAGAAGCAGGCATATATTAGACGTTATTGTGGTTTAGTCAATTATATACAACCAATTAAACATCTGTGATTCCTCTTTGTCAACAGTTTGATTCTACTAAGATTTCTTGCATTATTGCTCCAGACACTGTCATTTTTAAGAGTCTAAGTATCTGAGTTGGATTTTAAATATAGGTAGAATTTAAGAGTATAGGGCCCCCCATATGACATGCTGATCAAACCAGATGTAAGTGAGAAGCAAATAAAAGGCAAAGTCACAAAATATCAAGAAACTTTAGAATCAAATAAGAAAAAAAGGAAACTATATCCACTTTTTAATATGTTAAATTTGGTTATATCTCTTTGTATTAGAGTTAATACATTTAGGTACCTGCAGCTCCACATCTGGGTAAATTCTAATTTAAATTCTGAAAACGTTGGCTCTCTGGCTAAAGCACTTATGTAAAATTGAGTGGTCTTTACACAGTGAATTGTTGCTGGAATCAAGCTGCAGCACAGCATTTGGTCATACAAATAACTCCATATTGTCCCTTCTAGAATATATGTGTGTCAATTACAGATGCTGCTTTCATATAGTTTCAGTGAGCTCCAACACTAATTTCACTGATTTATAAACTGTGATAATTTTTCAGCCTGCTTTAAATACTCTGTGCTCGTTGGGGAAAGCAGCCTGTCTTTAAGACTGTGCAACATGCACGAGCTTCTTTGTAGATATTCCACAAACCATGTGCATCTGTGTGGTATCCTGAACCCACCAATGACTCATACATGGAACTAACTCAGATTAATGTCGAGGAATGAGAGGTCACTGTAAACAGTAACTAAATAAGGCAGTTTCCAATTGGAAATACTTCTCATTGAGAAGCTGAAGTGCCCAGCTATTTCATTTTCTGGCTACCTGCACAGGAGAAGATAATCTTTAATTGTGATTTAGGTTTTTGTTTTGCTTTGTTTTGTTTGTTAATGAAAGACTTATTATAAATTGACACAATGGAAAAGGTGCTGCTGAAAAGACACAAAGCTCTTCATTGAATATCCCGAGTGAATACCATTCCCTACTGCAGTCCCCACTCACCCCTTTTGGTACCTTACTATCTGATGCCTCCCTTGGAGGGGACCACTGTTTACGGGCACAAGCCAGGTGAGGCTGAGACTCCTGCCCTTACCTGCTATTATTCTTGCAGGGGATAATAGCCCTGGAATGGAAGGTTAAAGTGGTGTGAGCCCATCTATCATGTAGCCACAGCACTGGCCAAGGAGGGTTTCCATCTTCATATGACTGGTTTATAACTAAGGAAGACCTTCTCCTGGGCAATGGCATTTACATCAGAATTTTCTCAGCTCCCACATAAACCAGGGATCTTGTCATAAAGCTCAGGAGCAAAGGAGAAGGTCTGAACAAGGTGCCATGGGAGAGCTCTATCCTAGTGCTCAGGCAAGCAGAAAGCATTTTCCTAAGGAGCTCTCATATAAATTTAAAATACGACCTGACAATTTCAATTTTTAACAACCAAGTCCTTAAAGAGAAGCAGGGCTAGACTCAAGAAAGAGAAAGGAAGGTAAATTTTGGATGCAAATAAAGGCCAGCTGCAGCAGTGGGAGGAAGGAAAACATTAAGATAAATGCGCTGCAGAATTTGTAGTAGGTCATTTTGGGTTATTCACTGATATGGAAGAACCCTCCACAGCAGTACCTGGGAGTGATGGAGATTCAGTCTGATTGTCAGAGAAGGGTAGGCTAGTGGTTTTCTTTTCAGAATTCACGTCGTTAAGCCCAGGTTTATCACGAAAACCGCAGCCGTCAATTCAGGACAATAGAATACTTGGATTCAGAGCTAATCAGCCTGATTATGGATCCAGGGGAAGCTCCGTGGCCAGGGTATAGGAGGTGGAAAGCATAGTCAGACGGCTGCCCTGTAATTGCAGCTGTGCCTTATGCAGAAGCAGGGGTAGCCTGGCTCACACCTCCTCCTAGTATGCTTCCCTTTTGGATCACTGGGTGGTCGGAGCTGTCAGGTAAGATTCAGAAAAACAAGAACCATCATGCATATCCCCAACAAGTCAAACTAGTAGGAGGCTTGAAAAATCGATTTGCTGCCCTCTGAGGCTCAGTGGAGGGTACCAACAGTACAGTGCACTACTCAATAATCTTCAAGGTAAGGCCAGGATATTCTAAGCAAAGATGATTTGAACAAAGTGGAAAACACTTTTCTCTCCAACTTCTTTAGAAACAAAGTTGATCAAGAAAGAAAGAAGGTGGCCTGTGCTGTTCTTGAAGTAATTGGCTATCAATAAACTACTATTCAAGAAATATTCAGTACAATCTACAGAGACCAAAGCTAAAGGAATCTCTATGACATCATAATGCATAAAAAGTATAACTGCTTAGGCAATGAAATGACCATCTCACATCTTTTAGGTGAAAAATGAACATTTGAAATAATTAGAACCATTCTATTTCTAGCGAGACAGACATTTCAGCAGGGCCTGTGACTGGAGTATCTGTGCCTTAGGAACAGCACAGAGAGCATTTCCTCCAAGGTGAGAGGCTGGCTCATTGCAGGACGTCAAGGTCGGTCAGCAAGAGCCTAAGCCACTCTGCAACACCATCTATAACAATTAGACAAGGCAGGCGCTTTCAAACTTGATCAAAGCAGATGGACTTGAGAGGCATTTAGGAGGTAGAATCAACAGGACCCTGGTGACTGATTGGATGTAGAGGGTGAAGGATGGAGAAAAGTTGGGGATGATGCCACTTACTTTCCAGCTTGGGGAGGCCAGTAGATGGTGGTACCCTTCACTGAGAAGTGGAACCCAGGAAGAGACTGATTTGGAGGGAAAGTCACTGGTCCTCATAATGATTGTAATTTTCAACATCCTGCATTTAAAGTGCTTCTGAGATATGAAAATGGATACAATTGGAAATGAATTATATATGCATTCACACTTGTTCATGAAAAAGATAAGATAGAACAAAGAATGTAGTATGAAAAGAGAAGGGTGCCTTTCCCTAATGATAATTCTGTTCCATGTGACTAATTTGTCTCAGACCACCTCTCTACCTGGGGAACTATATCCTCCACTTTCTAAAAAAAATAAATAATTAATTAATTAATTTTTGGCTGCATTGGGTCTTTGTTGCTGCTCGTGGGCTTTCTCTAGTTGTGGCGAGTGGGGGCTACCCTTCGTTGTGGTGCACAGGCTTTCACTGTGGTGGCTTCTCTTGTTGCGGAGCACAGGCTCTAGGCGTGGGGGCTTCAGTAGTTGTGGCCTGTGGGCTCAGTAGTTGTGGCTTGCGGGCAGGCTCAGTTGCTGTGGCGTGCGGGCTTAGTTGCTCTGTGGGATCTTCTAAGACCAGGGTTCGAACCCATGTCCTCTGCATTGGCAGGCAGATTCTTAACAGCTGGACCACCAGGGAAGCCCATATTCTCCACTTTTGATTCTCAAGTGAAGGATGATTTCTTGGTGAAACCTTTCCTAAATGCCTTTCTCCTGTAGGGTGGATTACTGTGTACTTTATGTCACAGCAACAACGATTCTTCCTTGGTGTGTGACTGTGGGCACATCACCTATCTTTCTTATGTTTTTATTCTCATTTTCTTAATCGGTAAAATTGGGTAAAATAATAGTAATTACATCACAGAATTGTTGTGAGCATTAACTGAGGTAATGTTTAGAGATTTTTTCAAACAATGACTGGACCTAATGAGTATTAGACATCACTCAAGTTCAGAAAAAACTAAAAGAAAATTATGACATTATTTTGGCTACCATAGTATTAAGAAGAAATTTACAAGTCATGGTTTAGTTACACGTGGAAAAACAACACCCTTTTCTTTTTTTTCATGTTACTATTTGTTTTATATTCATCTCACCTTAAAATTTAAGGCAGACTCTTCTAGTATCTTTGTATAACACATATATATACTATTTTTCAGAAAATGGATTTGTTTTTTGCTGACAAACAACTTATAACCTACGAAATCTTTCCCAATTTTGTTATATAGCCCTCAAATACATTTTTTAATGACTATTTTCTAGTCCACCATAGAGATAAAATTGAGTAACTAAACATTA
This sequence comes from Tursiops truncatus, assembly GCF_011762595.2. NCBI lineage: Eukaryota > Metazoa > Chordata > Mammalia > Artiodactyla > Delphinidae > Tursiops > Tursiops truncatus. The sequence goes on from NC_047045.1 coordinate 85,247,059, forward strand.
TTGGAATGTTTGTCTCCATTTTATAAAAATTTTGAATAAAATTATGGTTAACTTATGAGTAGCAAAATATTTGCACAGATCCTTAATATTTCCGTAGGGTAAATTTCAAGATATAGAAATTTATATTAATAATTTTAAAGCTTTCAGTAAATATTAATTGTTCCAAAGGAATTGTACCAATTTATACTGCACACCATCTGCCCCAGAAACTATAAAAATATGTATTTTCTATATGCCTTCCATATGCTTGGTATTATCATTGAAAACATTCTGATAAATGCTAAAGTGGAATTTTATTCTCTGCTTTTAAAAATTATCCATCTGGTTAAATGTTTTTACATATTTTCAACCATTGTGATATTTCTTTTATATTATATGTTTGTGCCCTGATATTTCCCTGTTAAAAATTGTATATATGCACACACATATATATCACATATTATAATAATTTTTGACAATTTATGTTTGCTTTACATTTGTATTCTTTTTAAATGTATAGAACGTTAATGTTCATGAAGTTTATTTTTTCAATTTCTCCTTTAGATGTTTATGTAACAAAATGCATTTTCACTCTTTTATATTTTCACCTTTTACATTTAACTCTTCAATTTAAAAACTTTATTTTTATGTAAAATGTATGGTAGAGTTCTTATTTTATCCATCATGAAATAATCAGGCAATTGTCTCAGAAATACTTATTATATCATACACCGCTTTCTAGTCACTTGACAGTGTAGTTACAGGTTTTTAGAACCCTTTTCTCTGACACCAAACAAAAGGAACAAAAATAAAAATAAAATAGCAAACTATACACCATTAATGCTGATGTTTCTTCTGTGGCACCATCGTCTATCAACCATCTACCTCAGTACTTCTCCCTTCCTTATCTTCAGCATCTATTCCATCATGAAATACTGGAGTTTCTACCTTAAAGAAATCTCTCAATTATTTTTATTGTTTTTCTATCTCTTCCTAACAACACCTTCATTTACCATTATCTTTCTCTGGACCAATTTCAATTGCCTTCACTAGTCTCCCCTTCACTAGTCTCCCCTCCTGCCAATTATTAAATTTTTACCAGTTATGACTTCTGCCTATGCATTTTTGAAAACTACTACTTCATCAAATCAAGCTTTTCCTACATCAAAGTTTGCAGATACAAATTTGTCCAAAAATATCTGACTAACATGAAGTTTTAAAAATATTTTTACCAAGTCTCATTTGTCTTAGATTAGCTTTTGCTATCTTCAATGTCACAAGTTCCTTTGGTAAAGAACAGTGCCAGTTTAGCTAGCCTTTTTAAAGGGTGAAGGCCCCCCTACTTCTTTCTTTTCGAATGCAGCGACCTGGTGAAAATACATCAATTTTGTCATATTGACACTCCTCCCAAGCCCTCTCTCCTCCTTCTCTTTTTCTTTCTCCTTCCTCTTCACCCTTCTCTTCCCTCTTCTAAGTCTGAACCAGCTTCTATTATAATAAAATATAATATAAATAAAATATATTTAGTACATTATCTGGATGGTATTGATATCAGCCTTTTAGTTTACACATGTTTTCAGGATATTCATGTTGAATAACTAACAGTAAATTACTGCAGTTTTGATCACCTGTTTCTATATCAACTTGCATACAGTGTTACCATACAAGTTTGAGTGATACCATGTAAATGAATACATTGCATTTTGGGACATGTTGGGGAGAGGAGCAGCAAAGGACCAAGTAATACTAGAGGAAATAGAGCAATATGGGCAGACTTGGAATAGAGATTGTAGTGGAAAATGGCAACTTGAAAATATTTTAAGAAAAAAAAATAGACATGGCAACAGATGATAATTCAATGGAGATGTTTGGTAACTTAATAAATTAATTTTGCAGTGTATATTTAAACAGTAAAATAAGGGAATTGTAAAAAAACCCGAGAAGTATGGAAAAATTTTCCCTACAATTATTAAAGTGTATTTTAATGCTATAATAGCTCTGTTTTAGTTAATATCAGTCTAGACTGCCTCTACACTTCTTGATATCAGAGGATATAAATTTTACATTTTTTAACTCTTTATCTTCTAATATTTTTTTCTTATCTCTGTCAGCTAGTTTTTAAGATTCTCTTTTTTCATGTTTCTCATCTTCAAATATTTATGGATTTCTGGCTGTGTGTTCATCTTGGCTATGGGAACCTCTCTTCAATTCTTGGTGAGTGTTTCTATATTCTATAGTATAGCCTGGCTCCCGTGATTATGATCTGGGAACAGGTGGCCAGATGGGGCATTAGTGGCTAGTTTTCTGGACATGGGGATGAGCCCCCTCATCTTCTGTGGATTTCCTGCTCAAATGCCCACACTCACTACTCAGACCCACAACCTGTCGCCTCATTTGCTTTTGTTTCTATTGCTTGGCCCAGCCTTGGTGAAGGGGTTAAGAGAAAGGGGCAGGGGTTGAGTATCTCAGTTTCTCAGCCTGACTGTGCATGTAGTTTTCTGAACTAGAGCATCACAGACCTGCTCACTGTCTGAGTATGGGTCTCTTGTTTTTCTATCAATACATACACTTAGGAACCTGCATCAGAAGAATTTTTGTTTCTATTTCCCTGCTGTGTTAGCTTCCTGGAAATGCAGTAAGAAATTATCATGAACTTGGTAGCTTAAAACAACAGAAATTAATAGCACACTTCTGGAGACCAGAATTCTGAAATCAGCTTCACCGAGTCAAAACTGAGGTTTCCCCAAAACAGAACCTCCCTCTCTCAGGAGGTTCCAGGGGAGAAGCCTCCTTTACCTCCTGTAGTATCTGTGGATGAGGGGTTCCTTGGGTCCGGCCACATGCCTCCCATCTCCACATCCCCTCCATCTTCATGTGTCCTTATCCTCTTTTGTGTCTGTCTAATCTACCTTCACTCATCACTTATAAGGTCACTGGGATATTATTCATCCATAAAACAAATCTGCCATTTGTGACAACATAGATAAATATGTTAAGTAAAATAAGCCAGATATAGAAAGACAAACACTGCATTATCTTGTCTATATGTAGAACCTTTAAAAAGCTGAACTAATAGAACCAGAGAGTAGAGTGGTGGCTGCCAGGGGTGGGGTTGGGTTGGGAGGTGAGGAGTAAGGCAGAGCTGTTGGTCAAAAGATATAATAAGATGAAGAAATTCTGGGGATCTAATGTACAGCATGGTGAGTATAATTAATTATACTGTACTGTGTACTTGAAATTTTCTCAGAGAAGAAATTTAAATGTTCTCACTATGCACACTAAAAAGAAGTTAACTATGTGAGGTGATGGATGTGTCAGTTAACTCGATTGTGATAATTATTTCATGATCTACACATATACATCTTCAAAAACACACATGTTGTACAACTGAAATATATATAATTTTTACTTGTCAATCATATTTTAATATAGCTCAGATTAAAGAGGACAATTAAGATTGTATTTAGGGTCCACCCTGGTAACCCATAATAATATCATCTCAAAATCCTTAATTTAATTACATATACATGTTTTTTACCATATAAGGGAACTGTCACAGGGTGCAGGGGTTAGGATCTGACATATTTGGGGGACACCATTCGACCCACTATATCTGATGACTCCTTTTTTGTGTGGTTTTTCAATTTTTTTATGAATTTGTTTATTCTCCCTCACACCTTACTTTTTTATTTTTCATAAGGATTAATTTAAAATTTTATAAAAATATATATGTATGTATGTGATTATATATAATAATATATATTATAATTATACCATATATCATATAACATATATTACTATATATTAAATATATGTTTAAAATAATCATAGAACAATATATATCTACTAGTCCTTTATATATATATTCTATCTGCCAACTTATCAAATCTTAGTATAAAATATAATAATTAAAACTATATATTAAAGGTACTTGAGTGGAAAGATAGATTGGTAAATCAGAGTAGAGAAACAGAAATTCACCCACACATATATAGAAATCTTAGAAGGTGATAAGAAAGAAATTCCAAATAATTTTGGAAATCATGGATATTAGATAAGTATTGTCGTGGTACTTAGCAAGCTATCCAGAGACATTAGAGAACTAGGAATGTATCTTATTCATTTATTTTTACCAAACTCAATTCTTGCTGGATTAAAGATTTAAATGTAAAAATAGAAGATGATAAAGAAAGAAACAAGCAAGAAGGAGGAAAGAAATAATTTGGGTATTTACTGAAGTAATTATATGTTTAAATATATTTAAATAAATTTGGACTTATATATAATAAATATTGTCCATTTATATTTACACATGTGTATAATGTACTCCATTAATAATATATATAAGTACTCCACTAGTAATTTAAAAATTACAAATAAAAGCAAAAACTAGGTAGATTTGTTTGATTATCAGATTACCAAAGATGAAACACACAGACACTACGCAGACTGATCTCGGTTAAGATACTTAAGCTATCAAATGACAGCTACCTGACTAAGAGGGGTTTAAACAATAAAGGCCTTTTATTATTTCAACCAGTACAAAGCCCTGAGATCAGTAGATTCAAAGTTGGTACAAATGTTCCATTATGGTATCAAAGACTCAGTCTCCTGGTATATTTCTGCAATGTTGTCCTTAATTTACTATATTCATGCTGTGGTATCAAAGACTCAGTCTCTTGGTGTATTTCTGCAATGTTGTCCTTGATTTACTATATTCATGCTTGTGCTTGTTCTTTAAGTTCCAGGCATCAGTGGGAACAAAATATCCAGCCAAAGTAATACACTTTTTTTTTTTTTTTGCAGGACGGGGGGAACTTTTCTAGAGGCCCCCAGAAAACTCTGTTAAAGGTCTAAATGATCAGAAATAGGTCACACGCTGATGTCTTGGCTTCTAGAGAGTCCAGAAGTCTAGTATTTCACATATTCAGCCTCTCTAGTAGGAGGCAGAGCCTTCCAGGAGGCCAAAGTGTCCTGAGAACCTTCTGGAAGTGGATGTCGATCACACGTACTCAGTAGATTATGATCACCCCCAACAGGCACGATCTTCTCCTGATTAACAATGTTCCTCGAATTTAGATATCTAAAATTGAAAATAATGATGAAAAACAATATCTTAGTACCTATGGTATAATAAATAATATGAAACTTTTGGAATGGGAAAAAATAAATTTATAAGCATTTATGTTTTAGAACACAATTTTCTATTACAGACATATTGTTTAATTAAAGAATGGATTAAAATTTGTAACAGTAAAATATACATGTAGACCTACCAGTGAGAACAACAGTAAATATTACATATTTAATGATGTAAACATAATGAATACATTTCCATAATATTTGTCCCAATCTTAGAACATAAACTTTATGCATTTACTTAAAAATATATCATAATAGTAATAAATACAGATATTTTTATTTACATGAAAGTCTTTAATTATATTCAGGTAATAGTGTGGCAAAAATTATTTCCCAGCAAGATTTCCTTTAAGAATACCTGCAGACAAAGAAAGAAATGGTGGTGATTCCTGAAAAAACTTGGTGTCATCCACTTGCTGTTGAGATGCCATTTGTTCACATTTTCGTTTCAGTCAATACCTATGGAGTATCTCCCCATCAATAGTAAATGATCTTTGTTCCATGTAACTTAGGTGATTTTCTCAACATGAAATAACCCTCAAGTGAGGGTATTTTCCACCTATCCATTGGGACCTGTAGCCCTCTGTCTGTTTCATGAAATTACCAACAAGAGTAGTCTTAGCTTGTTAGATTACATCATCGCCACATATCAGATGCTGGAAAAAAAGTTCCTTCATTTCTAAAATATCATTTTTAAGAATGAGTCTCCTATTTTTCTTTTTTCTTTTTTTGTTTTTGCGGTACATGGGCCTCTCACTGTTGTGGCCTCTTCCGTTGCGGAGCACAGGCTCCAGACGCGCAGGCTCAGCGGCCATGGCTCATGGGCCCAGCTGCTCCATGGCATGTGGGATCCTCCCGGACCGGGGCACGAACCCATGTCCCCTGCATTGGCAGGCGGACTCTCAACCACTGCACCACCAGGGAAGCCCATGAGTGAGTCATTTTTTATTTTTTTTAAATCTCTTTTCCTGGGGACTTCCCAGTACTGATGCCTATATAGAAATAACCATTTATCATGCATACATTTAAAGAGATAATTTGACAACATGTATCAAAATATAAAAGGAATATAGTTTCTGATCCAGGATTCAATTCCAAATGTTTACTCTAAAGAGATATTTGTCCTAGTGAACAAATATACGGATTGATGTTTGTATGAGTTAGAATGGACCTGGTTGAAGAGACCATGGTGCAGTAACAGACAGCAAACATCTTAGTGTCTTAAAAACGACAAAGTTTACACTTTGCCCATTTTGTATTAACATTGCTGGTAGATGGGGACTCTGCTTCATATGTTCACACTCCAAGACCCTAATCTCAAATGTCCTTGTCTCCATAGCAGAAGAAAAGGCTACTCTTGAGAAATGCAAACTGGCTGTAAATGTAAAAACCTAAAATGCTGTAGCCTAAAAGTGACAGCATTTCCACTAAGGACTCACCTGTTGACCCTACCAGTGGAGCCAGGCAATGACATTCTACTCTGTGCTTAGAATGAGGAAGACTCAGATAATTTTGGTGAACAATATCACTGATTACCATCATTGCATCCCTGAGTTGTCTTGTTCTGTTAAAAACTGACAACTTTCAAAACAATTAACAACAAGTGTTGGTTAAATAAATTATTGTATATCCACACATTGGAATCCTACTCACCATCTGTGAGGTGATCAAAATTTACTGACATAAAAGTAAATACTGTTGGAGGAATGAAGCACTGTTAGTTTGTATATGAGCTTTGTTCTCATTTAATTGAACTTATAAGTAGAAATACGTGAGGGTTTGGAAATATCCACAGAAGGATGCTGCTAACAAGAAGGTGACTGACTAAAATATTGATTTCTTTATTCAATTTTCTCAACTATTTTCCTATTTTCTCTAAAAAAGCTTATATTATTTTTGTAAACAAATACTCCACACTGGCTGGGATTTGACGGTATTCAATTTAGACTTCCCATTGTGACTGTGAATGGCTCATCTTAATTAACACTACATTTACACATGTTCTTTGCTTGCATATGGGAAACCTATTAATTTTGTATACTTATTTTGTAATCAGTCAATTAAAAATATTCTATTGGCATTTTAGTAGACTTTTTTGATTTATGGACAAAACAATCTTACTATTCAAAATTAATAGTAATTGTATTAATTTCTTCTTATAATCATTCCTTTTACTTCTACTTACTATCCGGTTGAAATAATGGGTTTATGGGATACAAAAATAATAATGAGGATGGGACAGAGATTGGTCTAGCCCTCCCACCAAAGATTAGACTGTAGCTGTACAAAACACACGAGGCAACCGTTTCCATCACTGAACATAGGCAATATACGAGCAAAATTCCATGAAATAAAGGGAAACTCTTGTGGCGAGCCTCCCCATTAGCCCATCTCTCTGCCTGAGGACACTTTCCCATACATAATGCAATGAGCTGGAGTCCAGGCAAAGCCACAGGGCTTGAGGAAGCAGGTCAGAGTCTGAGAAGAGGGAAATGGAAAGACTGGGGACCCACAAGTTCTTGCTGTGTGTGAGTCCTTCCGAAATCTTTCCTTACACGTGTACAGGGCAACATAGCAGAGGCTTACCAGAGCGTGGCTGCTGCAGGCAGATATAGAACAGAAACACCAGAGTTCAGACAGCACTAAAGAATGTTGGTCTTCTGGGGCTTCCCTGGTGGTGCGGTGGCTAAGAATCCACCTGCCAATGCAGGGCACACGGGTTCGAGCCCTGGTCCGGGAAGATCCCACATGCCACGGAGCAATTGAGTCCGTGCGCTACAACTACTGAGCCCACATGCCACGTGCCACAACTACTAAAGCCCGCGTGCCTAGAGCCTCCCGTGCTCCACAACAAGAGAAGCCACCGCAATGAGAAGCCTGTGCACTGCAACGAAGAGTAGCCCCCGCTCACCGTAGCTAGAGAAAGCCTGCGCGCAGCAACAGAGATCCAGTGCAACCATAAATAAATAAATAAATAAATAAATAAATAAATAAATAAAAAATAAATAAAAGAATGTTGGCCTTCAGGTCTCATCACAGTGGACAGAAATCACTAACCCCTCAATAGTACCAGAGTGAAATGCCAGCTGAAACACCACTCAGGCCATGTCTTAGGATCAAGAACCTCACCTGAAGTAAGACCTATTCTGGACCCACCTCATAAATGTAAAGATCTAGAGGGAAGAGAGAAGTAGGGGGTGAAATCTTCCCACACTAAATGGGTTAGCAGTACTCTGGGTCTTCCATGGACGCTCCCTCACAAGGTATAAAAGGAATCCCACACAAGTTCAAGGATAGCAGTTAGTAACTGAACTACCCACTAAGGCAGAAAAGCAGCGCTCTTCAGAGGAAGATAACAAACTCCAGGGTCTTTAAAATATCATCCACAATGTCTGACAAACAACAAGATACTACTAGATATCATATATGTGTGTTTGTTTATAATACAGATATATTTCAAGTGAAGAATGAAAGCAGAGGACAGAATCAAAAGCAACCATGAGACGAGTTAGGCAAAGATTATAAAGCAACTACTATAAATATACTCAGAGAATTAAAGAAAGATATAGTCTTAAGGAGGACATGAGAAATGTCATCAGATCCATGAAAAATTTTCAAAGAATCAAATGCCAAATTTAAAAATTAAGAGGTCAATAAGTATAGTGAAAAATCACTGAATGGGCTTAATACTAGACTGGAGATGGCTGAAGAATTAGTCATGTACTTTGAAGACTGACCTATAGACATTTTTTCAGCTAAAGAAATGAGAGAAAAAGGATCAAGAAAAAATGAAGAGAGCCTCAGAGGCTTGTGGGGCAATCTCAAACATTCTAGTGTAGATGCCATTCAAGGTCCAGAAGAAGATGGTGAGAGTGGAGCAGAAAAAGTATTTAAATGTATAAAGGATGAACATTTCCAAAAACTGATAAAAAAAAAATTCTCCTAGAGTTCCAAAACTTCTGAACCCCAAGCAGGGAGAGAAAGAGAAAACCACCTGGGTCTTTCCTACTCCAACTGCTGAAAAAAAAAACAAAGTGGAAATTTGAAACTAGCAAGAGAGAAAAGACGCCCTGCATCTAGAAAAGCAGTGATATCATTTTAAAGTGCTAGAAACAACGACAAAAACTACCTTCCCAGAATTCTATGTCCAAATATACCCTTCAAAATGAGGGTGAGAAGACGGTTTCAGATAAGTGAAAGCTGAATGGTTTCTTTGCTAGCAGATATGCACACAAACAAATGATGGGGCCTGCCCTTCTGCTGAAGGGACAGGATACCAGGTGGAAACGTGGACCCATGGGAAGAACAAAGAGCAAGATCTAGAATTGCTGGACAGCATGCCCTAGGGACCAGTCACGGGTGAAAGGGATGGAAGCAGAGGCGGAAAGGAAGCCCAGGGCTCCCAATCCCTGGCCATGTTCATGCCATACAGAGCCTCCTGAGGAGGAAACCTACTGAACTGTCTGCATGCCCTAAATTACTGGGCCCAGAGGATTCCTGCTCTTTACAAATAGACCCAGAATTACACACAGGAGGAAATGTCTCCACTGGCTGTGAGCTCTGGGAATACTGGTCCCAAATCTGGTCCTTTGGTTCAGACATTTAAACCACCATCTATTCTTTAAAAATAAGAGCAAACAAGCTTGTAGTGAGAGCCCTGACAATTGGCTTTTCTTTCTGTAATGCAAGTGCCTGACTTAAGCTTTGATTGATGAGGGATCCACTTCAAAGAGGCATTCTCTTCGAAGAAAACAATCTCAAATAAATACCTTACTAGCCACACCACCATACTACTGAGAATTCTTTGTTTTAGAGATCTAGGTTGATTTTGATAACTGACTATTTGGGCCACTTGTTTTTTCTGTCTTGGGCTTCAAAGTCTCACTTTTTTGTTTTAAAGTCACCAATAAAGAGTGAGCCCATGAAACCCTAGACCCTCACCCTTGACCCCAATGAAAGTAGAACCCCAGGTCTGTGTTTCCTCTCTCTCTCTCTCTCTCTCTCTTGTGCTGTGTAATTTCCAGGTCCTATAAGTAATAAAACTACTTTTTCAAAGTGTTCTGATGGTGATTGCTGAAAGACGGCTTGCAGTCATAAGAACCATGAGGGTTGCCCCGTGGTAACACTAGTTTGGAGACGTCTGTGGAAATCTCAGGGGGCCCGGGTGAGTGCCCACAGGCATTTCTAGCCATGGAATTAATTATCCTTGATAGCCTGAGAACAGCACAATCTACAGCTCCTCTCTCCTGACCCCACAAACTTTTACTGTAACTACTTAAATTTATAATTCCTCCAAAAGCTACAAAAAGTACCTAAACTAGGAGTTTGGCAAATTGCAGAACAAATAGTAGAGCACCTAGCAACCCGGAATCTCTGTCCTTCAAGTTTGGGGATTTCTTTAAAACACACTAAGTCAACTATAATTACCTTTGAAGAGTTAAAGAAATGCAGCAAAACCAATAATAGTAGTGAGTAGGCACATTTATCTTTTTTTTTTTTTTTTGGCTGCGCTGTATGAATTGGGGGGTCTTAGCTTCCCAATCAGGGACTGAACCCAGGCCCTTGGCAGTGAGAGAGTGGAGTCCTAACCACTGGACCACCAGGGAATTCCCTATCTTGTTTTTTACTTTAATGGTAAAGTTACTATTATAAATAATGAGGGCAGTTGATTTCAGAAGAATATTCATCAAATTTTGAAAATGCGCTTCTCTCTCCAGGTTATTAGGTACTTTATTGAGAGTTTCAGAAACATGTTCAATTTAAGCTAATGTTAACTAATGTCTCACCTCCAACCTCTGCCAGCACAAACATAAAAATGCAGAAGATACTGTACAAATGTTACATATGTGTAAAATATCATATAGGATAGCATATCTCTGTTTGTATATATACATATCTGATCTTTGACAAAGATCACATTTACACATCAGGTGTCAGTGAAGAAAGGAGAAACTATTTAATAAGAGGTGCTTGAATCATTGGTTATCTGTATTGGGAGAAAAGTTAAATTAGATCCTTACTATATCAGGCACAAATATTTCTAGGTAAATTAAAATTTAAATATAGAAAGTAAACAGTCCTGTTAAAAATAATAATGAATATCTCTTTTACTTATGGGTGAGGGGAAATTTGCTGAATAATACAGAACAAGCAGAAACCAAAACAGAGAAGATTAATAACTTGATTGCCTTGAAATTTAGAACTTTTCTTTATTAAAAGAGAACTTTAAAAAGTGAAGAAATGTTCAAAAACAGGGAGAATGTATTTGCCACAGATAAAATTAATAACGATTGATTTGTATCCAGAATACATAAAGACATATTATTAATTTAATAAACAGATAATAACAAAGTAACCATAGAAAACTGGGCCAAAAAAGTGAAGAAGCATGTCACAAAGAAATATATAACATTGGCAAATATACATGTGAAAACAAGGCCAACTTCATTGGTTAAAAAAAAAATTCAATTTCAGTATGGAGACATAATATTTTCTATCTACATGGTAGATAAAAACTTAAAAATTGGAAATCTAAAATGCTGATGAGGTCTCAAACCAAGAGGCACATTTATAAACTGATACTGGGGATAGAATTTGGTATAAACACTTTGGGAAAAAATGGTATTATGTAATAAATTCAAAAACTCAAATACCCTATTATTATATTTTTAGTAAGATATATATTTAAGCATAATTTGGTTATTTTTTTAAAAGACCAAATGATTAAAAAATTTGGAAGTATGTAAATGAAAAAAATCTAGAAAAGTAGTAACCAAAAGAAAGCTAGTGCGGTAGTATTAAAATCCGAATAGTTTTAAGCCAAAAACGATGTTAAGTATAATCATCCCTTAATAAAAGGAGCAATTCATTGGGAAGATATAAAACTTTTACACTTGTTTCAGACTAGCAAAAAAGCCAAAGTAGATATTAAAATTTTAAGTAAAATTGACAAATTTGGATCATAATTAAAGAATATATCATATTAATGTTAAAGTGATCCATCAAGCTGGCAAAAAATAAAAATTTTAGAAGAGTGAAATAAGGTGATAAGCAAGCCTTTTGTAATTGATATTTTCCATCCTTTACCCAATGATTAGAGAGTTTACATTTTTTTTCAAAAATAGATAGGGAATTTGCCAACTGGTAGGCTCAAAGGACTCTACTATGAATATATTAATGACATGCAGAATCCATTCTCTTATCACTAGGTAATTGAGTTAAAATTCAATAATAAAAAGATAGCCCCCAAATCCTAGTATATTTAGGAAATAAGAGTTTTAACAGTATGTCAATTTTTTTTCTAACTTTTGACATCTATCTTTTGACAAACAGTCATTGATTTTTGACTTATGGAAGTAGATTTTCTAGCATTTTAACATTATAGTGTTCATAAGATAAAGCCTGCCTGACCACAGTGGATATTTCTCTTTATAATACAGGATTCAGTTTGCTTCTATCTTAAAGATTTTACTTTTATTATCTCAATATGCTTAGTTTGCAAAAAAAAAAAGTAAACTAACAAATATTTGGTGGCTTTTGCATCAGGTTTAAACTAACATCATACAAGAAATTTAAATTATTTCCCCTTGAAATGTTTATGTAGCATGTGGATTACTTGATTCTTGAATTCCTTGAGAAGCTAACATTTTTAGCTCAGTCAAGTCTACTAATTTTCCAGTCACTCTCCCACTTTTCTAGTTGACTACCTCATGCCTTTCCCTTCTCCTCAGTCCTTCAACACAACCTCATTCTCTTCTCAGTTTGTGACCTTTTCCTTTTTCACTGAGAGATTAGGAGAGAATTTCCATGATTTCATATCACCTTAACTCCAACCAATCAGCTTCCTGCCCATGTCCATGGTTCTGACTCCTGTTACTGGGATGAACTGAAGCCACAGCAAACCTTCCTCCTGTGATTCCTCTGCTTTGTTAGGGAGTCCTCACCATGGTAATCACTGCCTCTCTGTCCTTCACTGTCAATGGTCACTGCTCATCTTATAGAAACAAACAGAAACAATCCCTTGCTTCATCTCAGGTTCTTTCCCACCTACTGCCTCATTTATCTGTTTCCCTTAGAGCAGTACTCCTGCTGTAAGTCACCATTATCTTTTTTGTCATTCTCTCCAATCAGACTTTCTTCCCACTGCTCCACTGAAACAGGTCTTTCTGAGAAGAGCCCTGTCCTCCTTGTGGCCAAAATGTACCAGATCTTGAAGGATGGACCTCTTAATTCATCGCTTTACCCTCAGCTCTTGAGGATCTCATCTTATCCCATGGTTTCAATATTATCTGTAAACTGACAAACCTAAAATTTATACTTTTATTCTCAGTATCTCCCCAGAGCTCCAGGCCTGCATATCCAATTATGAATATTTCATTTCCACTTAGATCTAGAGAAGATGACACTACTTTGCATGTTCAAAATCAAACTCCAGAAGTTCTTCTGCCTTCAAACCTGATCCTCTTAAAATAACTCCCCATATCAGTATATAGAAATTCCTTATTTGAGGCACCCAGATCCCAAACTCAGAGTCTTCCTTGACTCCTCTCTTGCCTTTCTTGCCTCATATCCCACATCCAACCCATCAGCAAATCTTCTCAGCTTCTTCTTTGAATCATATTACTGTCACCACACTGAGTCAGTCATCTTCCTCCTGAACTCTTACAATAGTTGCCTGTGGAAACTCAGCTTCCTTCACTTTACACATCGTTTATTTTTCACACAGAAAAACCAGAGTGGTCCATAATGCTGTTATCAGTTTGTGTTTATCCTCTGCTCAGAACCCTTCAATGACTTCCTATCTCCCTAGGATTAAAAGTCATGGGACATGCATTATTTGGTCCTGGTATACGTCTGCTTGATATGGACTGAATTGTGCTCCCCCAAAGTTCATCTGTCGAAGCCCTAATACCTCATGTGACCATACTTGGAGATACGGCCTAAAAGAAGGTAATAAATAAGTGAGGTCCCAAGGGTGTGGTCTTAATCCTATATGAGTGTTGTCCTTATAAAAAGAGGAAGATACACCAGGGCTTTCACTTTCTCGCTGCAGAGGAGAGGTCCTATGAGGACACAGAGAAAACATGGCCATCAGTACCAGTAAGAAAGCTCTCCTCAGAAACCAACCCTGAAGGTATCCAGTTGGATTTCTAGTCTCCAGGACTGGGAGAAAATGAATTTCTGTTGTTTAAGTCCCCTAGTTTAATATTGTCACGAAAGTCCAAGATGATTAGTATTCTGACTTAATTCTTATTTTGTTCTCCTGCCCTCATGCAGCTCCATCCACACGTCTATGGGCCTCAGCTTACCAGGGACACTCCTGTCTCTTGACTTCTATTTGCCGTCCTCCCTTTCTGAAAACTTTCCCTCCAGATACGTACCTGTCCTGGAAGAGTGCCTGACCAATCACCTGTGATCCATCGATATCTTTTAAGGGAAAGATCTTTTCACATCCTTTTTTAAAAAAGTCTGTCACAGCAAGTGAGGTCTTCATTCCACAATTATCCCACCAGCTTTGTGGTAGTCAGAATGCCTGCCACCATGTTCACACCCCCTGCCCACTAGGGAGACGAGAGAGGCTACTTCGTCTTGTAGAAGCTTAATCAAGGATTTACAGTTATTTTCCCTTTAGCTCTTGTTTGGGTAGAGGAGGAACCATTGGTTGTTTAGGTATAATTAATGGACTCAATTTTTAGGGAACTCAATTTGCAAGTTTAAGGAGAGGGAAGGTTGAAAATTTAAAAAGGAAATGAAAGTGTTCCACCTTAATAATAAACGAGGACTTGATGGTGGGTCCAGAAAAAGAGGAGAGGGAGAGGCCAAAGGGGAGGAGGTGAGGACTCAAAACCCTTGACAGAGGGCTGCAAAGCGTTAGCACAAAAAAGCAAAAAAAAAAAAAAAAACCAAAAACCAAAAAATAAGCTAAAACCAAAAATGTTATATGCGATATTAAGTTGTTGACCAGATATTTCTCCAGCAAAGATGGGTTTATTTGGGACCAGCAGAGAACTGATGTTCAGGGTCTGCAACCATGGTGTGAGCCACATGCAAGCCCCAGCACAGCAGAGGAAGGAGAACACTTTTACAGAGGGAAAAGGAAGTGGGAGTGGGGAGCTACAGTAAACAAAGTGTCCATGGCTTTTCAGTGGCTGAGTCCTTGTGGGAAGAAGATGCCTCTTTCTCTTCCTGTTGGGCTCTGCCATCAACCATCACAGGGAGTGAGAGTTCCTCCTTCTGGTCTCCCAACCCTAGTTAATTGAAGTTTTTATTTATTCATTTGTTTGTAGACTGTGGTATAAGATCTCTGATCCCTCTCCCCCCAAAAAATTTTTAGATAAATCTGCTCTCTTCACATACACAGGAAAGTTTTGTTTGTTTATTTGTGTTTATTTATATGGGAATGAAGGAAAGTGATGAATTCTATCTGTTTTAACATAAGAGCAGGGCCAATGCCCAAAGCACTTGAGGAAATCCACAAACTGCACTCTGGAAACTAGAGCCAAGAGCCAGAGGTGACCAGGAGAGGTCAAGCACCTGGAAATGTAAACAGTTATAGGAATACCATTGGTTTGCTCCCAGGTGTAGAGTATGGGCATATATGATTTTCATCTTTACCTCTAGGGGCAGAGTTGACATTCAGATTACAGAGTAAATAGGCAACAGAGACAAACTTTAATTAAATAAAGAGTGAAAAGGGAGATACAGATCCATTCTTTTCCTTTGACTGGATGAAAATACAAAATTCATTATATATTACTTATACAGTGCAGGGAATGTCCACATATGTTTTCTCAAAAGGAGTACTGTGCATATGTAATACACAGCTATTAACTCCAAAAAGCAGCCATGCCCTGAATAGAGGCAGTTCACAATACAAAAGCAATCAAATTTGGAAATGTTGAGTAATTCCTGACAGTACTTTTTTTCCTAAACAGTGAAGATAGAAAGTTATTTGAATTGTAAATGAAATCCAAAGGCACCTTTTTATAATCGTTTGAATGTTAATGGTGATAATGGCATTACTATTTTAGAGAACAGAACATTCAAATTTCTGAAAGTCAAGAAGGAAAAGCACATTTTAATTATTCATAAGCTGCGTGTATTTATATTGTTAGGCTGCACATATTTTCTTCCACAAATCTGTTATTTTAAATGGTTTTTTGTTATATCAATATTTTCAGTTAAAAATTAAGAAACATTTTTTCAAAAAATGTGAGACTATCTTATCCAAAAATATTACCCACATCTGCCTTTCTAAATGACTTCATGTATTTTAATCTCTTATATGGCATAAGGAAGAAAGACATGCTAACAGAGGATGCATTTTGACTGTTGTAGGTTTATAGTTTCATGTTAAGCAGTTAAGCACCTTTTTCACCCGGACAGTGGTCAAGTGGAAAGGATGCTGGCTGAGGATCTTTGCTGCTCTCACTGACCTAGATTTGTTATGGGGTAGAGACTGCTAGTTGTCCATAAAATCCATGTTTTTCTCTTTTTTATAGTAACGCATGCTGATAAGAATGAATGTTTGGAGCTCCATGAAATGAGCCTTTAGGAGTATGAAACCGTAATGGTTTCTATTAAGACTGCCGTGAATTTTGTTTTGCTTTTTGTTTGTTCATTAGATTTGTTTTTTAGATTCCATATGTAAGTGAATTCATACACTATTTTTCTTTGTCTGGATTATTTCACTTAGCATAAAGGAAGGGGAACTAGGAGCTGGGCAAAATGGGTGAAGGGGATCAAAAGTACAAACTTCTAGTTATTAAATGAATGTCGTGGGGATGTAATGTACAGCGTGATGACTACAGTCAAAAATATTGTACTGCATGCTTGAAAGTTGCTAAAAGAGCAGATCTTTAAGGTTCTCATCATAGGCAAAAATAAAAGCTTTGTACTTTGTAGTGTGATGAATAGTAATGACTTACTGTGGTGACCATTTTGCAAAGCATGCAAGAATCATCATTATGTGTACACCTGAAGCTAATATGCCAATTATACGTCAATTAAAAAAAAAAGGACTGCAGTGGCCTGGATAAACAGAGGTATTTATAACACTTAGTTATAGTAATAATAATTGTGGTAATCTCTATTATCTAAGAATACACCAGGCAAATTTAAATGATTTATCTCCTCTTAGTTTCTAAACAGCTTGGTAAGATGTACATAACTGTTTTTATTATCCCCATTTTAAGATAAATGATTAGTTGAAGCAAATTTATGATTAAAGTAAGGAGACAAAGAACATTTTAGACCATAATATTTGAAAGATTATAATTACAAATGTAAATTGACCAGGGAGGAAAACGATGATAGTGTTGATGATAACGGAAAAATAATAATAGTAATAGTCATGATGATAGTAATGATATTCATTATGTCATAGTCATATTGGAAAGTAAGAAGCATGATACTCATTTCCCATTTTAGGGATGAGCAAAGTGAGCCTCCAGCACTTAAGTAGCTTGTCAAGCACCTGCAGTTATACGTGAGTGTTGAGGCTTTCAATAGCATCAAATACGAGAGAGGGCATAGAGTGGACGGAGAGATAAGGTATGGATGAAGGTGAATGAGAGCTCTGGTCGAAATTTGGTGATTGAAGCAAGAAAGAATTTCACAAGCATAGAGTTTGTTGAATGATGTTTATAAATTAAATCCCAGAGTGACAGTGGGTGGGATAAAGCATGCCTGTCCATTCCTGCCCAGGGAAGTCAAGGGGAGTCCGGTAAGTAGAAAGCAGCAGAGGAAGCAGCAGAGATTAGTGAAGTTTAAGCAGGGGAAGTCATCAGTAGATTTTATTTTCATTTATTTGCATAAGGTTATATTAAAAATCTTTAATAAGATTTTAATGAATGTTTACCGTTCTTCTGATGCCCTCTTCTAACCTGTCTCATGCAAAGGAAGGCAAAATGAACTAGTCAAATCAAGTCCACAGTACTAGTGAGATAATAAAGCAATATGATAAAAATGAGTAATTAGGAAGTATTTTCCTCAATTTTTTTTTCTTTTTTCTATGCTAAGGTAAGAAAGAAGGCTAAGAGCATACCAGAGGAGGCTGAGTTCCTTCCAAACCAATCTGGAAAACGCAAATGTTTTAGAGAATACGTGTATTCTAATTCCAATGCCTCAGGGCATATTGCAAATAGAAGTCGATTCTCTATCATTAAGGGTCTAATTAATTTTCTACTCTTTACACCATTAGGTCCCTTCATTTTCTTCTGGGAGCCTGGATCTTGACATCACTCTGATAGCACCTTCCATAGTGGGAGAGAGATGATAACTGGTATATTTTGCACTTTGTGAAAACTTCCTGTAAGTAGCCTGGTGGATGTTTGGGGTTGGAAAGCACCTAGGGTTCCACTGCCCGTGGTAGCCCTGCGTCCGTCCTCACAGTCTTGCACTGCGGATGCTGGATCGCCCACCACATGAGCTCAGGAGGCAAGGCCCTCCCCTCGCAGCCTGCGTGCAGCTCCAGGCCCCCAGGTCTGAGGCCCTTTAGCCCTTCTAGTCACACCAGGAAGGCACTTGTGACAAAAGAGCACAGAAATAGACACAAAGCGTCAGAGCCCTATCACACAAAGTGTCAGAGATAGAAGAGACCACTGGACACTAAGGGCCCTTTCAAACATCTCTTCCTCCAGAACGGTGATGAAAATTGCCATTTCATTTGTGCTTCTGCTCACACGGTGATGGCAGAAGGGGCTTTCTGGGAGTGAGTAGAGCAGCTGCTGCTCCTTGTGGGGAGGGCCGAGGACTCAGCACTCAGTAGAAGCAGCCTGCCTCTCTGGGCACCCAGGGTCAGGTTACTGCCGTCTCTCTCTGCCAAGGAGCATCTCCCTCCCACCTCCTGCAGACCTGATCTTTAGAGCAGGGGGAGCATAGAGGTTCCTTCCGCGTGGCCAGGCTCCTCTGTGCAGATCCCTGCTCTGCTCCCCGCCGTGGTTACCACCCTCATGTATTTGCTATTGGTTCCACCAGCTCTGTTCTGAGTTCTTTACTTCAACTCTGCACAGTTAAGTGTCAGATGCAGCTTGTTCATCCTCAAAGCTCCTGACATTGTCAGGTCATGAAGCCTGAGATTTCCTTTCTATTTGGGGCCCCCGGCACAGAATTAATCATATTTGTCATATTTATCTTACAACTATTATAAGAGGTGCACAACATCATGAAACCATCGCTCCCTTTAGGATTTCCATGCCTTTTAAAATAATAAGGATCCTGCTTTAATATTTTAATATTTGAAATTTTAACAGTGTTTGTATAATTCTTTACGAAAAGAAGTTTCTTAGGTAATCCCATTTAGCTATCAAAACAACTCTTTGGCATAAGGAGGCAATGTATTATCATTTCCGTTTTACTCATAATCAATCAGTTAATCAATATCAGCAACAAGCTGCAATTTACTAAGTCCATAAATCAGAACATATGCTTTTACATCACCCTAGCCTACTCCTCATGTGACTGACTTCTTTATAGGCTGTCATTCTCATTCCAATCCCTGTAAACCAGTCTTGATAACTCAGCACTCCATTTCCTTTACAGTCAACATTGAGGTGTCAAGCCAAGCAACACTACCTGAACCATAGCCTCCCTTTCATCCCCACTCATTCTCTGTCATTTCTCACTTACGCTATCAAACTGGTTTCCCAGGTGCAAGACTTTTTATAATATAACTCCTAGATATTACTAATTTTTCTGAAGTACAATTCTGATTACATCATTTTCCTGGCTCATGGGTCTTCAATGATTCTGTATTTACCCCTAAATATAATATAAATTCAAAGGTGATATTCAAGGTCTTCGATAACCTGATCAAGCCTATATTCCTAAACTTCGGTATCAATAGCTAACCCAATAATACTGATCCTACTAATACTGGGTAATAAATTATAGCACTTACTGGGTTTCAGGCCTTACAGATAGAACCAGAATACTCAGAATACCATTGCAAAGATAACGTATTAGTCTGCTAGGGTTACCATGATAAAATACCCACAGAATGGATGGCTGAATCAACAGAAATTTATTGATCACAGTTCTGGAGGCTGGGGGTCCAAGATCAAGGTGTTGGCAGAGTTGCTTTCTCCTGAGGCCTCTGTCTCTGACCTGTAGATAACTCCCTTCTCAATGCGTTGTCACCTTTTTTTTCTTTTTCTGTGCGCATGCATTGCTTGGGTTCTTCCTTTTCTAAGAATATCAATCCTGTCAAATTAGAGCCTACCCGTGTGACTTCATTTAACTTTAGTTACTGCTTTACACGCCCTGTCTCTAAATACAGTCCCAGTGGAGGTCAAGGCTTCAACCTATGGGTTTTAGAGGGAGATAATTCAGTTCATAACAGATACTGTTATTGTGGCCATTTTATATGAGAAAATTAGAGTTTCTGAAGACTATATAACGAGTTCCATGGAGAACCAGGATTTTAACATAGATCTTCCTATCTCACTTCATGTACCGTTAATTTCAAATAGTAATTATTCTGTGAGCATAGCTGCAATTTTTTGAGGAGGTTCCTTTGATTACGCTGATGCCCTGGCCCCTAGTTTTCCAACCCTCCTCTTACAATGACAACTGTCCAAATCTCACATTCCCTTCAAGGGCCATGGCAAAGGCCACAGGAGAGCTTGCTTGTACCCCTTAGGCCAGAAATGCTATGTCTACTCCCTGAACTCTGGGCTTGTCTTTTATTTTCTCTAAGAAAACACAGGAGACTTACTCCTTTTTAAAGTCAGGTTTATTGAGGCAAATTTTGCAAACAGTAACATTTTATCTTTTTCAGTATATAGTTCTTTTTTTAATATGAATTTATTTAGTTTTGGCTGTGTTGGGTCTTCATCGTTGGGTCTTTTTTGTTGCACGTGGACTTTCTCCAGTTGCAGCGAGCGAGGGCCACTCTTTGTTGAGGTGCACGGGCTCCTCATTGCAGTGGCTTCTCTTGTTGCAGAGCTCGGGCTCTAGGTGTGTGGGCTTCAGTAGTTGTGGCACGTGGGCTCAATAGTTGTGGCGCACAGGCTTAGTTGCTCCACGGCATGTGGAATCTTCTCGGACCAGGGCTCAAACCCATGTCCCCTGCATTGGCAGGTGGATTTTCAACTGCTGCGCCACCACGAAGTCCCTCAGTGTATAGTTCTATGAACTTTGGAAAACATACATAACCATGTAACCACCACCACCATCAAGATACATTCATTGTTATCATCTGTGGATGATTGGTTCCAGGACTCTCCTCGGGTACCAAAATCTGTGGATGCTCAAGTCTCATAATATGCCCTCTTTTATCCATGGATTTAACCAATATAGTACATGATCTGTGGATGGTTGAATTCCTGGATACAGAACCTGAGAATATGAAGGGCCAGCTGTATAGAGCTTTCCATCACCTAAAATGCTCCATTGTGCTCCTTTGGAGTCAATACCTCCTCCACCCCAAGTCCCAAACAACCACTACTCTGTTGTCTGACACATCTTTCTCTATAGTTTTGCCTCTTTCAGATATGTCATATACATAGATTCGTACAGTATAAAATGTTTTGAGTCTGACTGTGCATAACATAATATATTTGATATCCAGCTGTGTTGTGTGTATCAATAGTTTGCTCCTTTTTATTTTTGAGTAATGTTTCTCTGCCTGGGTGATTATCCTTTCATCAGTAAAGGGACATTTGTGTTGTTTCCAATTTTTGGTAAATGAATAAAGCCACTATAAAACATTTGTGTATGAATATATATTCTTATGTCTCTTGTGTAAGTATCTAGAAGTGGGGAATTGCTGGTGGTGTGGAAAGACTACATTTATCTTTATAAGAAACTACCAAACTCTTTTCCAAACTCTAATATTTTGCATTCCCACCAGCAATGTACGTGAATTGTTCCACATTATTATTGCCAACACTCAGTTTTACCATTCTTTGTGATCTGAATTCTAAAGGTGTGTGGTATAGTGGTATTTCATTAATGTTCAAAAAACAAAATTCAGTTAGGTAAATCTGAAGACATTATTGGCTTTATTCAATGATTCATGAATTGAGCAGCATCCCATGAACTAGAAGCATACTTCAAGGAGCTGTACGGAATGGAAGTTTTTATAGGAAGGATGGTGAGGCGGAGGGGACATTAGTAAAAGATGAGACATGGTTATTTGGGGCCAAGGCCTCTTCTTTGTGGAGAAATGGAAAATGGAAAGAATGGAAAATCAGGGGTCTTTATCATGAAGATGACCTCATCAGTGTTGACCAGAAAATACCAAACTGGTTGATTAAGGTGATATCCCGGGGTAAGGTCGAAACCACAATTAGGTTCGGTATTAAATCTAGATCTGGTAGCATGGTCTTCGGCACAGGTGACATCATTTTAGGCCTGCGGTTTTTCTCTTTAACAATCCCCCCTATTGATCAGACTCTCACCCTAACTTAGAGATGTGATCAAATTTAAGGCATTAGCACCACTCTCAGCTGTCGCCCTTCAGCTTTGTTGGTCTTTGGTGTGATATCCATAGGTCATGATGTTTTTGCTTAATCCCTGTGACAGTCTCAGTTCCAGCTTCATCATCCTTAACTTGGGTAATTTCTTTTCTGAAGTTCCAGTCTTAGAAAGATAATTTCCCTGCTGGTCAGCATTTGTGAATGTGCATTTAAAGCTTCTGAGAGGATGCTATGTCAGGGAGATTATTATCACAATTATTGCAGGATAATTCCCAATGTTTAGAGTACTCTTTGCACATAATCCTCAAGACCCAAATCAGTCAAAGAAAAATGCTGTTGGAGTCACCTTTTTAAGTCAAGTGTTTTCTCAGTGATCTTATGTAACTGAGTTTCAACTTCCCCAGAAGTGTCAATCCAGGTACGTGAGGTGGTGTTGGCCACTGCACAGATACCTCCTTGCTCAGCAGAAAGATAATCAAGGGCTATGTCATTTTCAAGAAGAATCTTGGCCAGAGAGTTTAAATATTTTTGCTGGGCAAAACATTGTTGTGCAAGATACTGTTGCTAATGTCTTAGCAACAAAAACTGCAATATCTTCATGAGTTGTGGAGAGGTTTCTGATCATAGCCTCAGTTACATTTACTCCTAACCAGGGAAGAAGGGCCCTGCCAAAAGAATCACACCTGAATCATAAAAGGAGACCTTTCTAGAAGAGTTAAGGGCAGAGTTAGTTAACTTAAGAGGCGTGTGTCAGCCGTCTTGGCATTCATAGGCCCAAGGAGAATGACAAGCGCTACAAAGACAAGACCTGTCAGGGTACCATTCATTCCTGTTAAGGAGGTTCTGTGAGTGGATTCATTAGTTCAAGCCAGGGGCCAGGCAGGGTTTTAGCACATGTGGGAAGAGAATCCCCTAGCCTGAAATAAAGTGACTCCAAATTCCAAAGACTATTCCCCTTTGCAATGGCCTGGGAGATACAGACAAATGTGTTATCTCTCCAGGCTAAGGCCAGAATAAAGAAAGAAGAAAAAGAAGAAAGGGTTTTATGTTTAGTTGAAGTTGGAAGTCTCAATCTAGTGTCTGGGGTGGAAGCAGTCTACACCCATGTTCGATACTCTCTCCCTCATCAGTTTGATTTGGAGGACTCCAGCATTTGTACAGGACCAGGTTCAGGCGTGACCTTTCCTTACTGTGAGAAGTGCATCCAAGGTTTAAGTCCCTGAAGTGTGGCTGCCATCTGGATAGTCAGGAGGACCTGATACAGTCTCTTCTAAGGAGATTTAAGGGCAGTCTTTGTCCTCAGTGATTCCAAATCAGAAGCGTGGGAGAAAACTGGAAATGTTTGATTGCATAGTCATAGACAGATATTTGAGGAAGCTAGAAGAATTCAGGATCCAGTCCAGAGTACAGGTAAATAACAAAACCTCAAAGACAAGTAAAAGGACTAGAATCTTAATATATATACATATGCAAACATAATATTTCTCTCTACTCTTACCCCCAATTTTTAACAAAGATAATCACAGTAAAACTAATTTGTTTGTGTTAAACTTGGCCTAATTATTTATATAAATGTGGCAAGAATAGTAAATGACCATATAAG
Organism: Tursiops truncatus; assembly: GCF_011762595.2. Taxonomy (NCBI): domain Eukaryota; kingdom Metazoa; phylum Chordata; class Mammalia; order Artiodactyla; family Delphinidae; genus Tursiops; species Tursiops truncatus. The sequence continues at coordinate 85,271,203 of NC_047045.1, forward strand.
TTCTTTTTAAGGTGGCTTTGTTGAAGCTTTTCATAAGTACTCTCAGACCTTATCCTCAATACCATTTCAATCAAAGCCTTGATACTATAGCCACTGTTTCCAATTGTGCTTTGTTACAAAGAACATGAAAATAATACTCAGTGAGAATATTTGAATTCTGGAAGAACCAGGTAGGGAGACAAAGTAAACGTTTCATATTTGTTCACAAGATTATAGCTTACCAAATTGTTGATAGCCTAAGAGAAAAGATGTCTTTAAATTTGGAAAAAACATTAAAGAACCAGAAATATTTTAAACACAAAGTCGTAACAATTATAATCATCCTCATCAGTTTATTCAGTCCCATGTTATTAATTCTTGTTCTCCTTGAATCCAGTTTATCCATTAGTTCTCTCAACTTTGCCTGATGATTGAGGGTGATAGGAGCAGTGGTAATTCCAAGAAATTTGCAAGGTTTTTGTTAAGGCTCGTATGATTTTCCCAGTGAAGTGCGTGCCTTGTTCACTGGAGATTTGGGGAAGTATGCCCCAAATGGGAAGCATATTTTCTAAGTTTCTTTTCCACTGCGAGGATGCTGGCTTTGAAGCAGGGGAAGTCTTCAACCTGTCTGGAAAACATACATACAATCACAAGAATATATTGGTAATTTATACCAAGTAGCAGTTGAATGAAGTCCAGCTGCAGGTGTTCGAAGGGTCCAGAGGAAGGAGGTCTGAGGCATCTGGGAAGAAAAATAGTTTATTAGTAAAATGCACTATGGTGGGTAAAGGAATGTAAGATCTGATAAAGGGGATTTGACGGGGAGTGGGGAAGAACCAGAGGCCATCTTGGATTTTCCATACATTCCCTGACTATTTGGTTCATGTACAGCCATTGCTTACCCATCTTAATTTCTCTGATTCAGGAACAGAGTGTTGCCATGTTACAAGGACATCAGAATGGCAAAAAATTGGCAATGAAGGGTAATTATTTTTTCAGAAGCAGAATAGACTTCACCCACATGTACCAACCAGCCTTATACACTCTGTTGCTGCTGCCCTTGCATGAGGGTCGACTAAGGCATTTCCCTGATACTCAAGTTCATTCCTTTTAGTGTAAGCCTCAGTTTTGATAACGGCAGTTTCAAAAGGTAAGAGTAGAACAATAAGAAGATCATTTTCTTTTTTTCCATCTTTTGACTGGTGTGGTAGAAGACATCACCCAACATTTTAAGATAGTAACTAAAATTACAAGTGAGAACATTGTACCAGGGCATATTAGATTTCTAGAAATTTTGCACAATTTCTAGAATATCTGTATTAGTAACACATATCTGCACAAATATAATCAAATAAGATTTGGCATCACTTATTTGACAATGCTTCCCATGTAATTCAACACACCAAATAAGCCTAATTAGTTTAATAGTTTTCTTTTTATAAGTACAGAGAACAAATCTTTTGAAATATTTTAAGGACCTCTGAAAAATGTCAACATTAGCTGGTCAAAAAGACTTCATTTAGAATTTTGGGAAGTTTGTCAAAAATGTTTTTTTTTTTTAAGTTTTAAAACACTTGCCTAAATAAGATCACAGATCATTATAAAACTTAATACTTAACTACCTATTAACAAAACTTAACTCTTTTAACATTAAAAGGACTCAGTTTTCCTAAGTAATCAAAGACCTGATGAAGACAGCAAACACAGAAAATTATTTTCATAAAACATAGAACCTTTGTTTTCTAGGCAAACCACTGAAAGGGTAAAGAAAAACTTTGTTTACAATTTCTTACTAAGAGCAGACCAACAATCCAAGAAAACCGTCCATTTAGCAGAAAAAAGAAAATCAAGTTTTAGTTTTACATAAGTACATTCTGGATATTAAAGGTTATTTTTAACATTCCTATAATATATATTCACTTTTAGCCGTCCTGATTACACAAGATAAAATTCTCTCTTTTCCTCTCTCTCTTTCTTTTTATATACATTTAGTTTGTCCTTAATTTTCTTCCTTCTCATTCTGAAATAACCAGAAATTCTAGCTTAGACAAAATGACTCTCATTTTCCTTAACAAAAATGCATCTTTATTGCTCATATCTTTTCATAAGCAAGAACACATCCTACCTTTCCTGCATGCAGAGTTGTTTGTCTTATTATTCTAGTAGCTTTAAGTACTTATATTAGAATTTTTAACCTAAAATCCTTAATTTCCAGTCAAAAATAAAGAAGTAAACAGTTATAAACTATCTTTTCTGCTAGCATTCTGAAGTTTGCCAAGTTTATAAATACGTGTTATAATTTTTAGAAATATGTGCTCTTTCATAGAAAATTTCTCAGCATGGCGCCAAATATGTATACTCATAGGCCCAAATACCCAGTTCCTCTCTAATAAGAAGTCAAAAGTAGAGAACTTCTATGTTCAGTAGTTAATGCTTCAGTATTTTATCTTTATTTGGAAATGATCTAGATATTTAACAAATTTCTATCATTTAATTTAGCTTAGCAAAACTCTGACATTTCAAGTTACCAAAAAGGTTTTGGAGGCTATCTTTAAGTCTACGTAACATAGAATATAGTTAGCTAAAACGTTCACCTAAAAATGCTTATTCTCTTTACGTCTATCACTTGCTTGTAACAATTATGTTTAAATTGCCCCTCCCCTAAACTTCACGAGACATTTGATAAAATCAACTGTCATTCTGAGTTATTTTTGCTGACAAATTTCATGACAGAGATAGCATAAACTTATTTGACTAATAAACTCAGAATAAAATTCCTTTAACTGCCTCACATTCAACGTTGATAACTATAAGACATATCTGTTTTAGTTAAACCAATCAACTTATACTGGCTTTTATTTACCAAAGATTACCCCAGATCTCAGGAACTTGAGAAGCATTTGGGTTAGTTTCTGTTAACACCCATTCCTTACAAAGCTCTTGCCTTCAAATCAACTACATAGAGCTCTTTTATAAATTAATTTTAGCAATCCTATCCAGAAGTATTTAGAAAAACATCATGGATCTACAACATACATGTATAGACACACATACATATAGACAGACACAAACAGAGACTTTATAGGTATTAATATTTGTGGATAAGATATGCAATATGTACCATTAGTCCAAATTTTTTAAAAACCTCCTCTCTTTTTTTCTCTTCTGATGAGAAACTTCTTCTAATTAAAAATAGGTATTCCATTCCGCTTGACTTGGCAGTCCATGCTTTTAAGCACACTTTTTAAATGAGCTTAAATATTTGGGATGTTTCTCATAATGGCTATTATAATTCTAAGTTATTTTTAGTAAAATCTTGCCATCTTCTTAGATATGCACAATTTCTGGGACGATAGTTGTTAAATATAAAATAAACAGGTGTGCTGGAAGGTGGTTCACACAACTCTGTGGATGTAAAGAATCCTGTTTCTTTTAGCTAGGCTTTCAGTTGTCTCAGAGCCAAACTAATACCTAAATGGGGTGTGCCTTGGGGTTGGAATATAGCAAAATCACTCTAATAGCCTTTAAATGCTTGACTCCTGTCCACCAATGTTTGCCACCTATTTTTCTTCAGAGATTCCCAATAGCAACTGCCCTTAATTTAGTATCTACCTGAGGCCTCCCAGGAGACTCAATCTGGCTCAAATTGGACCCATTCTGATCTGATCCTAAACTCATCTCAGATTTCAAATTGGACCCAATCTGATCCTGGACCCACTCCAGTTCTTAGGTTGGACCCAGTCCAATGCTGGTCCATAACCACCACCAATTCCCATGAAACTTTGGACTGGGGAAAAGGATTGAACCAGCAACCCTCAAAGAATGGGGACTGCAGACTGATTCCAAACAAATGGAGAACTAAAGATGCCACCAACAGATCCCAACATGGAATCTGGGGTAGGATTCCAGAAAATTGGGGAATTACAGCAATGCACAACAGGGAATCTGGGAATCAAGAGCTGGGGTTTTCCATTCAAAAACCTGGGAATTGTGGTATGAAAAGCCAATTACAGCAGGAGCTCGAACACAAAGAGTGAAACTCAACTGAGAGGAACTTAACCAATAGCCCTTGGAAATGTCGAGAAAGACCTTGAACTCAAAATGAAGTTCTCAAGTGCCACACGTGATTCTTCTTGTCCCTGAATTCCAGTGGAGGTTTGCCTAGGATCCCATCACTGCCACCAGCCTTTCTAGTAGAGATCCATGGAGAAGATTCTGAGAGCAGATCCGCTATGTCTGAAGCTCCCAGGGTTTCTACATTCTCACACTAGCCCACCGCAATGACCAATAGACTGAATGTTTGTGTCCCTCAAAATTCATAGGTTGAAATCCTAACCGTTGATGTGATGGGTTTAGGAGGTAGGGCCTTGGGGAGGTAATTAGGTCCTGGGGGTAGAGACCTCATGAATGTGATTAATGTACTTATAAATGAGACGAGAAAAAGCCCCCACTCCCCTTCCTCCATATAAGGATACAATGAAAAGATAGCAGTCTGCAATCCAGCATCCTGCTCTCACCAGAACCCAGCCATGTTGGCACCCTGATCTCAGAATTCCAGCTTCCAGATCTGTGATAAATTGTTATCCTTTGTAAGCCTTTCAGTCTATGGTATTTAGTTATAGCAGCCCAGACTAAGTCACCCAATCTTGGCATTTAGCAACTCTTTAAAAATTTCAGCTGAATTCTTATCACTCACTTACAGGGGATCTGGCATCAATTCCTCTCATGCTGTAGCACAAGTAAGTAAACAGCCCATCCCATCTCCTTGGAGGGGCCTGTCTTTCATTGGATTTCCTTGGAAGCTCTGCTACCACGGATCTCTTTTGGGTTCAGGAAATGTTATGATTTTGTATTTTTTCTGGATCTTTTTTCCCAGCTAGGTGAACATTCTTTCCAGCCTTACTAATCCTATCCAGAAGCAGAATCCCTTTCTTTAAGAGTATTCAGGACAAATATTGGAGAACAAAAATAGAGATTTATGTTTATTTACATATTAATTGTATTTAAATTAATAAATAGGTGTTTGGATGATCTTTTCACCTTTAATATAATATCAGCATCTGATTATATTTCTTAATACCGGTAAGAAAGCAACATGCACATAGGAGGTTAGTAAGGGACAAGTTAAAAATGCTAGAAAAAAAATAGTGATGACGATAGAAAGATCCGTATTTTCAAACTCTGGGTCTATTATAAGTTCAATAACACAAAATGCCAACACCTTATTTCCACCCACTTTTCACTATTACAAAAACAAAGCAGCCAATTGTACATGTTTGCATTAAGTAACAACTCTGGAGAATTTCCAGAAAATGATTTATCTGCAAAGAGGTGACAATGGCTCCAATTGTATGACGTCCCTTATTTCTTAATTTTTTAAACATCTTTTAATAGTTCCATTCATTGGGATGCACCTTTTATCTCAATTAAGTTCCTTCCCATGTATGACTCATGTTTGGTAATGTGTGTTTCTTTTTAATAGTGGTTGTGTTATTTAAATAGGCAGGATTGACACAGAAATTCTCCTTTGGTCAGCGTTTTCCCTGCCTTGATTGAGAAGTGAGGGAAGGAAAAGGAGGGCCTGGGGTGGTTATAAAAGGGTATTCAAGCACTCTATTGTTGGAGTCTAAAATTTCGATGCACTGGAAACACCCCATGGATACTCACTCTCTGGAAATAGAGACAGGCAGTGCCCAGGCAACAGAGGGATTCATTGTAATTGCTGACTTCTTTTGAGTGCATTTAACCAAGTAGCGGAAGCACGTTGCCTTCTTCCATGAATCCAGGAGCCTGCTAGCAGGCAGTGTTATATTACTCCTGAGTGGGAGTGAAATCATGTGGGAGCAGCAAGAACAGCTCCTGGAGAAAAATTACCATTTTATATTTATTACTTTGGCTAGTTTAAGTGTCATAGGAATAGACTCTCTAATGCATTAAAGAGCAAGTCCCCAACAATTTGACTCTGTTGCTTTGTAAACTATTTTTAGGGACTGTCTCAGTCGGCTTTTAAAGGCACATGCCATCCCATTGTCAAAGCTTATTTTAATGGTTTGTCAAAATGATATAAGTAACACAACCTCCCTCTTCAGATTAAAGAAATATGGCACATTCTCTGGTGAAATTTGTATTCTTGAAAAAAAAATACCGGGCTTTTCTTACTCGGCATTTTTCACTCCTAAGCGCTGGCACAGTTCTGTTTCATATTTCTGATATGACGCTTATCTTGTAGTTTAGCTTTGCTTAGTTGCATAATCAGATAATAGGATTTTCCTGAAGCCTCAACCTGGGAGATAGCATGTACTTCTCTTTGCAGAGTTCTAGATACTGGGTAATTTTGCTCTGTAGTTGCACTGCCGGGTCAGCTCACTGGAAAGCAGCACAGCTGCCATTAAATATGAAATGCACTCAGCGTTCTTTCATCCTGACATACCTCGAGATTTATTTAATGTGAAATGGGATATAGAATCTACATTTTGATATTTCCTCTGTTCCACCAGACGAAATAGTAAGGTTGAGCCATTTGGGGAAATATTTACTAGAATGACACATTTCTAAGAAGATTAACTAATACCACAAGGCAATTTGAATCTTATATCAACTGAGCGCTTCTGGTTGTTGAGGGGTTTTGTTTACTGATCAGCTGAGGACCTATTCCCCCAAGAAAATTTACCTTTTGCAATTGTTATTTTTATCAATTAAATCCCTTTTCTCCAGTGAGGTAACTGTGTTAAGTACATCATAATGGAGAAATCAAGCAAAGCAGGAGGTTTTCTTGTAATTGTCCTCTAACCCTTGGAAGATGTGTGGCCTTTTAAAAAATATATTCAAATAAATATATTCACTGGAGAACAGAATTAATATGATTCTGGAGAACTGTGTTAGAGAGTAATTCTTATTTCTTCCTTAGAATAAATGGTCTGAATTTTTAATATTGTTCATTACTCTATAACTATTGCATAGTACTACTGTGTTGTATATTATCATATTTTCATTGCTGAGCCTTAAATATGCTAGATAAAGAAAACCAAGTATAAATTCAAGTAATAGGCAAGTAATAGTTGGCATATTGAATTCGCTGGCACGTGGCTCTTTATTTGGATATTGTTATAATGAGCAGAGTTTTTTCTGCCCATTAGGAAATTCAACATGTTTTAAATATCCTGCTGTAAACTTCTTGAAAGTTGGGGCCTTATTTACCGTATTTTAAGTGCTTAACATTATAACTAGCATCTACTTAATGTTCAAGAAATGTTTACTAAATAAATGAATTAATGTATGAACGGCAAATGGTTGAGGCAAAAATCTTTGATTTCTATGAGCGCCCTATGAAGTCTTAAAGTGAAGACATTTTCTTTACTTATTAATATCATTGGGAACATTAATCTGGAAGGTAAGCATACTTGCTAAGGACAGGTTTTATTACCTTCTCTTCCTGAATGGATATTTACTTGATAATGTACTTTATTTTGCAGAAAATGTACATATTAAAATATATGTTATATTAGATAAGATTCTCTTCTCCAAACATCAACTTCTTAAATTTAAAACCAAAGATATTATTACCAGGTGAAATGTCTCAAATGAGGTGCATGGACCTCCCTATCCCTCGTATATGGCGAGATGAAGAGAGTCTTTGAACACAGGGTACCTGCTGTGTATCTTCTTGCATTATCTATTTCCCTGTAAAAGTTGGAAAAATCCACATTATCCTTCACATTAAAGATTAAAACAGCTGTCTAATATAGTAAAATGCACATTCTAAAAGTTGTTTGTTTGAAAGACATGACTTCAAACAAACACAAAAATCAGGGTAGGCCCATTTTGGCCATAAGGCTAAAGGCATCTAGGACGTGCTTGTTCTTTTTCCTTCTAATCAGTTACTTCTCTAGATTTGTGAAAAAACACTGATAGGACACAAAAACTGGGTCTCTGAAGACTTGGATTCAAATGTGAGGTTTTCTTCTTGTCAAGTGTGAATATGAGTGATCATCCTAACCTATCTGAGGTACGGTTGACTCACATCTAACACTTGAACAAGAATACCTTATCTACAGTTTTCTTGTAAGTATTAAAATAAACACCTGTGAAATTATTTGCCAGGTGGATGTCACATATTAGGAGTCAAAACAGTTGAACATCCAATTGAATGTCAAGTCAACTTTTAGGTTACTTTCCTCTTAGGGTCCTGCCACTCACATTAGAAAGTAGCATTAATCCTGCACGCTGGTTGACAAGAAAGCAATAATGAAGAGACCCTCTCACTGTGCCTTGTCCATGGTAAACAAAGCAATGCCCCGATGTTTTCCTGATGCACATTGTTTAAATAAATATACTAATACATTGGTAA